>NW_022900914.1:49484534-49519448 GCF_012274545.1 Fukomys damarensis | reverse complement strand
CCCCATTAAAAAAAAAAAAAAAAAAGATTTGGAGAGATAGTGATAGGACAGTATGAATGATACCCAATTTTTGAAAAAGCAAACAAACTGCTGGTGTGCATGTTTGGAAGGAGGTTTATTGATGATTATTGATGGTTAGTTTAGATATTTCTTTTTTTACTTCTTTTTAAAATCTCATGTGCATGGTGGATGATTTTAAGTGTCTTTTTTATTCTCTGGTGATGTAGGTCAGTTCACTAAAGGTCCCCAGCTCCCTACAGGCTCAGTGACTTTGGGGGGCCTCAGCTGAGGCTAGAGGTGGGAAGGGGCTGGAAAGAATAAGCACAGTGCAGTCTGTGGAGCTTTCCCATCTTCCAGGAGGGTCTTCAATACACATGGGTTCCACAGGACTTGGAGAGGGGCCAGGCTGGGGAGTATCTGTGTGAGTGGTTGGCCACCCCCGCTAGAGGAGGGATCAGTGGCACCTGAGAGGCCCTCATTTCCCAACCCACCCACTCAGTGGCTCCAGATCTGCTCTCAGGCCTCAGTTCCTCCAAAGGTCCAGCTCCTGGCTGCCTCCGTGGTTGGCAAACACTTTTATCTGGATCAGGGTGGTCAAGGTTCCCACCCAAGGCAGAGATCCAATCCAGAACTCTGCTTTCATTTCAGTACATCCCTATGCCGGTTCTGTACGGAGTCTTCCTCTACATGGGTGTGGCCTCCCTGAATGGCATCCAGGTGAGGCTGTCCCTTCCCCAGCTTCTGTGACCCTCAGTCAGCACTCCATGTGTAGTTCTAATGAAGATCCCAAGTACTTGCTTTCCAATTCAATAAAAGATGCATAGTAATGATGGTACCACCATTTACAACGGCCAGGCAATGTAAATATACTACGTACTTTACAAGTGTTTAATCTCTATATTAGGTCCTTGGATCCCCATTTTTACCAGTGGGGAAGCTGAAGCTCAGAATTCAAAACCCAGATCAAGCTAACTCCAATGAGCATTTTGCCATACTTTCTAAGACAACTCTGTAGAAGAAAATATTTCATTCTGTATCTACCACAAAAATCCCAGGACTTCTTGGATAGCTTGTGTTCAGTTGCATTTTCCTTCAATATGGACTCTGTTCCTTTTGAGACCATCTCCAGGGCCCTCGCCTCATCTGGGGATAAGGAGCCCTTTTCCCTCATTACATATCTTCCCCACTACCTCTCTCTCTCTCTCTGAGACCCCACCAAGGCACCTCCCAGGAACTAGCTGCCTAGCTGAGACCCACACTCTCCTCACTAGTTCTGGGAGCGCTGCAAGCTCTTTCTGATGCCTGCCAAGCACCAGCCAGACCATGCCTTCCTGCGCCATGTGCCCCTACGCCGCATCCACCTCTTCACCCTGGTTCAGATCCTCTGCCTGGCTGTACTCTGGATCCTCAAGTCCACTGTGGCTGCCATCATCTTCCCAGTCATGGTAAGGTGGGCATGGGCCTCCCTTCCTGTTCAGCAGGTTGGTGTGGACAGGCACCTGCTGGAAGGTCCAGCGGCCCAGCCTTACCTTCCTTCGCCCTTTGCCTTCTCCCCACTGTTGACCTGGCTCTGTCCGGGCGGGTTGTGAGGTCTGGCCAGATGGTGTGCTGTGGGTATGGACAGAGGGCAGGGCAAAAAATTGCTGTGTGGCACGTAGTCCTTGGAGGGACAACCCACATGCTGAGACCAGGGCAACACCATCTAAACTCCTGGGCCGGGGCTGGGGACAAAGAGGTGGGACTAGAGAGTCCCCACTGCCAAAATTCAAGCAGACCTTAGAAGGTGATGCATACTAAGTATAAATCTTCTCACCATGTAAAAGAGTTGAATTTGAAAAGATAAAGGGGGTAGGGAATAAGGTCACAGATCAAGAACCTCAAAAACCTAATGACAATATGAAATTTGAGCTGATGAAAGGTATGCAGGAGTTCTTTGACTATTCTTAGAATTCTTATGGAAGCTTGAAATTATTCCATAATTTTAAAAGGCTGTAAAAAGCCAAAAATGTGTTGCATTTGACCCCATAAATAATCCCATGGGAGGGAATCGGGTCCAGTCAATGCTAAAGGACCAGAACCTAGGGCCTAATGCTCCCTGATTGCCTGTAGGCCTGGATGAAGGGCCACAGTAAGATCTTGAAATGTGTGCTCTTGGAAGGGCCCTAGTCAGCTGCTGATTAGAACCAACATAAGTCAGTTAAATAAGAATCTCTTGGGAAAGCACAGGCTTTAATATTTTTAGAAAGTCTACAGCTAAGTGTAATTGAGCAGCCGGGACTGAGAATCCCCGCTCCATGGAAAGGGGAGTGGGTCCTCCCCGGCAGGGTCCTCATGGGCTTTAGAGAGGAGGAAGGGAAGGATAATAATAGTTTAACTTTTAGCATTTACTGAGTACTGTCCCAGTTGACCGACAGCAGCTCCTGAAGTACTGATATTAACTCCCTCTTACAGATGAGAATGACAGGCAGAAAGATGAATGAGTGAGCCAGGTTACAACCGGGATAGAGAAGAGCATGATCTGCACCCTTCCCACTCGCTTTTTAAAAGTAATATTTATTCTATAGGCTGAGGCAAGAGGATCACTGCAAATTCAAGACCATACTGAACTACATAGCCAGACTCTGTTTTAAAAAAAAAAGAAAGAAGAGAGAGAGAGAGGAAAAATAATTGTGGTTCTGAGAAAAGACCAGAGGAGAGGAACCAAGATGGGAGTGGGTAGGTGAATAATGGCATGTGGGGACTTTGGAGTGGCTCCAAAGACACTGATCCCAAGAGGACATACGAAAGGAACAAACTATACTGAGGAAGAAAACGTTTTAACTGCAATTTTCTCTGAACTCCGACAAAACTTTAGCCTTCTCTGTCTTCCCATCACAGATCCTGGGCCTCATCCTTGTTCGAAGGCTTCTGGACTTCATATTCTCCCAGCATGATCTGGCTTGGATTGACAGTATCCTCCCAGAGAAGGAGAAAAAGGAGACAGATAAAAAGAAGAAAAGAAAAGGGGCCCATGAGGACAGTGACGAGGAGGTGGGAAAGATTTGAGGCTTGGGCAGAGGGGCATTCAAGAGAGCTTCTCTCCACTTCTACCAGGGCCAAGGAAGAACAGCTTCTCGGGGGGCCTGCAGCAGTGTGTGAACCCAGTCCGTGTTGAGCTGGGGCTTCTGCTGGTCCTGGTCTGGGCTGTTCAGACTCATCTGTTCCTGTGACTGTCTTCAGGGTGTTTCTTCAGGAAACAGTTGACTGGCCAAGCCCACTCTCTCATTCCTGTGGATTCTTGGGGCCATTTTCAATAGTGGCACAGGTCCCTGAAGGAATGGGACAGGAGACGGCTCCAACATGGGAAGCAGATATAAAGAATACCTCCAAATAATGGAGCAGGCCAGGGGATGGGTCTGCTGGGGACTCATAGGTGGATGGGATTTCGGGACAGGCAAGAGGGGCTGCTCTCAAGCTTTGCTTGGGGCTGTCTGGAGAGTATTGTGGATGAAGGTGAGGAAGAGGCAAGTGTTCTCACTGAAGGGACAATGGTTTTATTTCCCAGATGCCTAGGACTACCTCACTGCCCAGTCTACCCTTCTGCTCTTCCATGTTTCTTTGGCATCCCACCCCCAAAATACTCAAGGAGTCTATGGACAAGAAGCCAGTCCAGGAGATATAGTGTATCTCAAAATGTTAGGCAAAAAGAGTGTCTAGTTCAAGCATTCATTACAAATGATGGCACTGATGGTGTTAAGAAAACCTTCCCTGACCTTCACTCCTGATTTCCAATATACTGAGCTGACCATGCCATCTCCTAACATCATGCATGTCTCCAACTTTCCCATTTGACCCAGACTCATAACTTTTTATTTACTTTGTCTTATTCTCCTATTAATCTTGGCTTTTGCAAATGAAAGCTGTTGACAGACTCGAAGGGTTGAGAGTCTTACTGATTGGTTAGTGGTGATTAAGCCATTCTCTAATGGTAGTGATTGGCCAAATGGCCCCTGGTCCTTAACTGCTGTCCTCTTCCTGGAAGGAGACAGTACCATAATTCATTCATATGTATTGTTTAGATAATTTGTAAAGGCAGATTCTAAAAACAGAAACAGAGTCCAAGTATTTTTGAAGACAAATACTTATTCTTTCATTTGTTCATTTGAATGGTTCCCACATGTCTAGAACTATTTTGATGATGGGAAAAATTATATCTTAGATTATATGATAAATTCAATAAAAATATGGGATTCAATTTCCACAAATTCATTTTACATACAATAGCACAGCTATTGGAGTTTCATTCCAAAATCACTGGTGACACAACAGATTTAAGTTCTTCTGAGGAGGAATATTCCTAGATGAGTTCCTTCCTGTCTCCTGGGTGTCTAGAACTGTAGGTTTACTATGCCTGTTTCCTCCCAGTGGGCCCCAGAATGTTTGCAGCAACTTTCCCCCACTGTTTAGTCTGGATGTGAATAGGATGGTGGTTTACACACTGTGGATATATGAATTTTCCAACTTGGCAAGAATGCCAAAGTGGTTGTGTTGGTGTGTTCCTCAGCTTTTCCCACTGTTTTTCTCTAGCCCCAGTTCCCTCCTCCCTCAGTTATAAAGATCCCCATGGAAAGTGTCCCATCTGATCCCCAAAACGGCATCCACTGCATTGCCAGTAAGTAAAACACATGGTGTATTCCCTTCCTCCTCACTATTACTAATCCTCCATCTATTACTCTAGGAACTCCCATCTGTAACTCAGTGGAAACCTGTGCTAGACCCAGATCAAAGAGGACTGGGCCATGAGGGTTGGGACTCCAACCAGATGGAAACCCCAAAGCTACACCCTATAGATTCCTCTCACTGATTTTCACTTTAATTTAGCTCAAACCCCTCCTTCCTGCCCTTCATCTGGTGCCTGTGGCATCTCCTGGCCCTCTGCTGCATTGTTTCAGGGTGTAGCAGTCCAAAAATGCCCCCCAGAGCCATCCATGTTTTCCAGGTTGTTGAAATGATTGTGAGTTCAGATCAGAGCTGAGCTTTCCCCTAGAAAAACAGACAACTAGAACTGAAGGTCCTGGTCTGTATGACTCACAAGCTCCCTCCATATGCTAAGGGAGGCTGCCAGGAGGGGTCAGGCATTGTTTATGATCCCATGAAATTCTCTGTCTGCATCTAATGCCTTCCAGCTGGTGGATGATCCTGTCATCAATACCACACAGTCTGTCCTGGGAGTCTTCTGAAAAATCCCAACACAAGTGTAGGCCCTGATATTCCTGTTACAGGACTTTCTACTGTCCTCACAGGTGGGGATTAGGGGTAGGTCACCAGGAGATCCTACCAGCACCATCAAGGGCCCTCGAGGACTTCCTGTCAACACCGTCCATCATAATACATCATGATCTTTTCAACTTCCTCATGTCCCACCCCCCTCCCTTTAGTTTCCTTCCATTATTCTTTCTATTCCCTGGCCCCCCACAACTCACTCACTCCTGACCCAGCTAAGAGCCCTCTGTGTGAAGGATTGAGCCAGAAGCCACTCATCGCGGAAGGCCTCAGCATTCCTTTTGTATAGTGTTGCCAAAGGGTTAGAGAATAGAAAGAAATGGGGAGACACTGAAGAACTAGGATGTTCTCCAGGATACTAGTTAAACCTATTTCACCTCTGATATTTTAATTTTCCTGCCAGGAAAAAGATCTTCCAGTTGGAGTGACTCACTCTGATTCTTCCTTCACTGGCTTGGAGCTGGATCGAAGGTAAAGGCTGTTAGGTAGAGTTGGTGGATTTTACATGAGACTAAGCAACGACCAGAAGGTAGAGAAACCAGAGTTCCCAAGATAGCCGTTATCTCAGTAGAAAGCCTTTGCTGCCCCACCACTGGGAGACCAAGGCTGCCCAATCTGATCAAGAGTCAAGTTACAAATGAGTCTCCTCCTTACTGACATCAACAACATGATTACAACATACAAAGACATTCAATTCTATTTTACTTTATTTTATTTATTTATTTTTTGGTACTGGGGATTGAACTTGGGACCTTGCGCTTGCAAGGCAGGTGGCAGCATGACTGAGATAAATCCCCGGCCCAACATGCAATTTTAGAAAAGGAAATTATTGCAAAATATTACAAAGAACGTTGAAATCAAATAATTTTAAAAGAAAATAACATAGAAGAAAGCTATATATAAGTTTATATATTAACGAAAGCCGGGATAAATATATACTGAGGATCAAAATTCCAGGTACTCTAACACTTTGTGGAATACAATAACAATAGTTAATTATCAATGGCCTTTAAGGGTATTAAGGAAAACTAATTTAAAAACCAAAGATTATGCGGATGTAGGAAGGATTCAAGTCCCAGGTGCCAGAAGCCTCCAGGAAACAATGTGATTTTTTGCTGTTCTTGATGAAAAGCCACCCATAAAAAAAAGTGGCATTAGTTGATTACACAGGGGGACTCAAAAGTTAAGAAGAATTCAGAGGCAAGATAGTCCCTGCTTCTGTTATCACTGGGGAAGTTGGTAAGGGCAGTCCCAATCCACACTATGAGCCCTAGATTGAACAAAAGTCACTTGATCCAAATGCGTAAGAGCACAGGCCACCCCAAGACGAGTGGCAGATAAATCTCCAGACTTAGATGGCACTCACCCACAAGTTTTTCAGGATCTCCTAAATTTATGATCTCCTGCTGTTCAAATGCCAGAGTGAGTAAACTTATCACCAGTTCAACCCTCTCTGAGCTGGCCTAAGGACGCCCAAGCCCAGAAAGGCTACATGTCAAATTATGTCCCTTCTCATTCCACATCTCAAGTCAGGGATCCTGGGCTCTTAATGCCACCGATGTTTATATATACCTGGTAGGAGGAAAGTATTTTGTCCTAATTTATTTTTATCTATAAAAAATAACCTACACTAAATCAGGTCTCTCAGGGCTCCAGTTTGAGGCAGTGGAGACAACATTTCCAAAAACCTATTAAATTACACAAAGCCCTAGGACAAGGTCAGAGATACAGAAAATTTGGTAATTAGAAATGGTACTACCCAACCACACTATTTTACCAAATTTATGAAAATACTAGATGTAAGTAAAGGCCACCAAATAGCAGGATTTCACCTCAATGAACAAAACCCCTCAGCAACATGGTCTAGTTTAACAAGATGAAGCACCCAGGACCTACCGGACCTGATGCTTGGTCCCTGGGGATTCGGAAGGACCTGTAAACAAAGACACGGAGCACTGAGAGCAAGAACAATAATGGGCACACATTAGAGAAAGGTCAGCAGTCTAAGGGAGGGATTCGCCTTCTCTGGAGAATCTAGAACAGATCAGTAGGATCCTGCCAGATGGGCGAAGTGGGCAGAGCAAAGGAGGAAAGGACATTTTAGGTAAGGAAAACAGGCCTGAAACTGAAACGCAGAGAAGAGCAAATACAGGGATGGATGGGAATCAGACTAGGAAAGTAGGCAGTAGTTCAAGCAAATAAAGTCCTCTCTTGCTGTGCTAAGGAGCTTGGGTTCTGTCCTTTGAACAGTGAGGAAACCAGTCACATTTGTGATTTAGAAAGTTTGTTTTGGCAGTGATTTAAAAACAGATTGAAACAGAGCCAGACCAGTTCAATGACTGGCCAAAACCCATCTGATCAGACACTTTGTTCCTGTGCCACAAAGTTAATAAGCAAGACAGAACTACTTGCATTAGAACCCTGCTCTGGACACTGTGTTTAAAACACCCAAAAAGCTAGCGAATCATTCTTCCTACTTTTCTCTTGCTCAGCATCACCTTGCACTTCAAAATCTCCTGTCCAGCTTCACCTGCTTTCAACTACTCTTGGAACCCTGTCTTCATGGTGCCACAGGTGAAGATAGAGATGGAGTCTGACTATGACTTCACAGATGTGGAAGAGTTTGCAAGAGAGGCTGACCGTGAGACCACTCTCTAGGTGATGCAGCTGCTCCCAGCCTTCGTACAGGGGGCAGGCTTGGTATAGTCTCAGTTGTGAGAGTCTGGGTCTCTCTGTGTCTGTGCCTTTTTGCCAAATGAAGTCCTTCTGGTGAATAGAGAAGTAGAAATCTTTCAGTGATGCAAAGCTTTCCCCTTTCCTTCATAGTTATTAAAATACTAGAAGGTAAACATCATACCTTATTTTTCAAATGCAGCCCAATGCAAGAAACTACATTTCTTTTGAAATGAAAAAAATGCATATTTGCCAAAATCTTAACTAACATAAATGGGCACTAGTTAATTTATATTTAAAACAATATCAAATACATTTTAAAATTTTAAATCTAGATAATTTGATAGAACTCAAAACACTCCTACAGCCACCTGTAATCCCAACTTGGGATGTTGAGGCAGGAGGACCCTTTAATGGATACTAGATTTCACACCTGGAATCAATTTCTTCCTGCTATTGGGTAGGTCCTTCCTGCAAGTTTTCAGTGTTTGATACCCAAAGGCAAACCTCCATTCATACAAACACTGTGTTAGGCAGCTAACATTTTAGAAGACTGTAACTTTGCAATGTTAATCAAACTAGTACTTTAGAGCAATGATTGGAAGCAATTTGAGTAGATTAAAACCAGCTATTAATGAAACAAAGCCTTTCCCCATGAAATTGAAGATTGGACATTTTTATTTTCAATTCACATTTAGTAGCCCCTATTTATGTAGCACTTATTACTGCCCAATAGCTGCAAAACATCTAACATTTTCTTTCTCTATAAAACAACTATGAATTTGAATCTTGAGTAAATCACATTATTTAGTTTCTACATTTACTCAAGATGACAAATACAGATTTTTTTTTTTTTTAAGACAAATGTACCTTTTTAAGTCATTAGTACCTTGATACAAGGACAGGCAGCTGCCTCTGTAATCTTCAGTCTAGCGGAGTGCCTGGTCCATAAAACGTTCTCAGTTAAGTGTTCACAAAATTCAGTCTCAGAGCTCTATTCCATGGGGTACTGCCAAGAAGCAAAGCTCTCTAAGCCTCTATCACTCCTAACAGCAGAACCTTCTCAAATTGAAGTATAACTTCTTTATTGTCCTATGCACCAATACAGGGAAAGCTAACAATCCCACCTGAACATTTCAGATTTAAAGCCTAGCTGATTTGGAATAGGACTTTATGTCCAGATTGTAGAAATGTTATGTAGATTTGGGAGTAAATGTGGTTGGATTAATCAAAAAAACTGGAAAACTACAATGTTGTTTTTTCTGTTGTAAATTGATTTGTGTAATTTTTACCTTATGTATCATTTATATTTTGTATATATAAGAGCAGTTTAATTTCAAGGGTCTTTAATAGGGTGACATACTGTTACTTCTCCAAGCAGTAAGCTAGTAATTTTTTCCACTTTTAATGTTTAACTATAATTCAATAAAATTTAATTCTGTCCACTCATCTTACTTTTTTGTTTAATAATGTAGTTAAGTGAGCAGGTGTGGCACACAGACATGAGCTAGCTGTATCTCATAAAAACATGTCCAGCAGACTTTCCCAAGATTAAAGCCAGCTGGCAGAGGACCAAGAAAGTAGATCAACCTCCCAATGTTTCTCTTGTTTCTGCTTCAAGCTGCCAAAAGCAGCTCCTTGTGAGAAGCCCAGATATACGTTGAGAACACACAGGGACCTATCCCAGCCTCAAAATATGCGCAGCAAAAACCTTCCAATCTGTCAGAGCGAACACATACTTTTACATACTCATGTGCATACACACACAGGAGAGATATACAAAGCAAGATAGAAAAAATGTTTACATTTTTAAAAATGTATTACAGTAAAAGACACATGCCATTAACTCCCCTCAAAATACCCCCCCCACACACACACACAAACACACACATCCCATCCTCCTTGCCGCTTTCTGAAGCAGTTCTGAAAGTCCTCCTTTTGTTGCACTGTTGTGGCTGCCTGGATGCCCTGACTAGATTCAAAATGTTTCCATTTGTGGTCATTTTGACTTTACAAGTCAGAAGTTGCATGC
Organism: Fukomys damarensis; assembly: GCF_012274545.1. NCBI lineage: Eukaryota > Metazoa > Chordata > Mammalia > Rodentia > Bathyergidae > Fukomys > Fukomys damarensis. The sequence goes on along the minus strand of NW_022900914.1, from coordinate 49,509,481 downwards.
TGCCAGTTCCAGTGAATAAGGTGAATGAGGACACGTTGTTTTTACAGGTGTGCCTTTCTGTTGGATGTGGCAGCAGCGTTCACAGTATTTTGACTATATTTTATAAAGACACAAAAAAAAGACCTTCCAGAATTGCTTCAGAAAGTGACAAAAACAATGGGATAAGTGCAATCAAAATGGGGGGCACAATTAATGGCAGTGTGTCTCTTACTGTGATAAATTTTAATAAACATTCTTCATATATTTTGTATATTTCATATATATTCATTGGTGTGTGTGTGTGCGCGTGCATGTGTGCTGAGAATCTGGCAAGGGGAAAATACTTTGTAGATCCTTTGTAGCAATTTGTAAATTGAATGCCTCGTTTGAAAAATACTCAGAATCACAAATACATCTTGAGATTAAGCTCCTGGCTTGGCACTTCCTGTTGGGATATGAAAGGACCAGGCTGGTTTCACCATAGCTCTTTAAGTCAATTTGTTTAAGGTTATAGGTTGGGTGTTACCAAATGTCTAGTAATAACTACACTGATTATATCCAATGAGAAAAAAATAGGTCACAAGTAAGAACAGGAAGATGGTATTTCAGAAACCCATTTCATAGCAGACATATAATTTTATTTAAAAAACAAAACCAAAACACCCTTTATCACAAACTCTAATTAAATTTAATATTAACTCAAGCTCTTAAAAATCTTTCAGGAAAGAAAGCCAACAGGGTACATGAAAGAAAAGCAGACAGCTGCTGACAATTCTTTGGTGGAAAAGTTAAGTTGCATACTTATAAGCTGCCTTAATGATTATCAAGCCCAAGTTTTGTTTTTCAAAACTAGGTTTCAAGGTATACCAAAGAAACCATACAGATACCCCTAACAATACAAAAATTGAACAATGAAGTTTAAGGATATAGTAGAGACCAAACATGACAGTACACACAAATAATTTACAAAACAAGCTTTTCAATCCTAGAAAACTAAAATGGGGACACTCACTGAAAGGTAATGCATGTAAAATGGGGGCAGCAGCAAGTGGAACAACCCTAAATATCTCCCCAATGACTAAGCCACGAAAAGACAACCTGTAACATGTAGTCCTTCTTTATCCTCAGCCAATTCGGTTCACTTCAGATAAATTTGGTTACCAATCAGTACGTACAGAAATTAAGGTAATTTTCTTCCTCTACCCAATCAGTTACCACCATTTCTTCCTTTTCACCTTTTTCCTGATTTTTCTCTAGCAACATTTTTCCTTTGGTTTGACTAGTTGATCTCAAAAGGTTTAGAACCTAAAACAAGTATCAACTCTTATTGGAATAGCACTTGGGAAATGCAATTCTAGAAAAGGCAGATTTTAACTTAAGTGGCTCGGCAAAGTTAAGCATCCATTCTCAAGGTGACAGTATCTCCCACATTAATCACTAGGTTCACAGCTCCTTTCGGCTGAATCACATGACCCAGCATGACCCTGGAGTGCCCCTGGCAAATACTGCAAGGCCATGTGCACACGCAACGACCCACTTAAGCTTTCAATAAATACAAAGTATATTTTAAACCATTTCAGCTGAATAAATAAAAGTCTTGTATTTCTATTGGCCTGCACTGCTTCTGGGCTGGCTTGAAGTCCTCCTGTTCACTGCATGGCAGACAGTTAATTGGTGGCTACTCCAAGCTCTTTAGACTTCAGCACTTCCCGCTCTTCAGGCCTCAGCACTTTTTTCGCAGCAATGATGGTATTCTTCATTAGCATTGCCACTGTCATGGGACCAACGCCCCCAGGGACTGGAGTGATGTAACTGGCTTTTTTCTTGACTTCTACAAAGAAACAAGACAGCCTGCTTCAGTTATGGCAAAGGACACGCATACATGCACATTAAAAAGGAATCATGCAAAGAAAATGCAACAAATATAAGTACCTTCATTAACCTCAAATTCAATTAAAAAAACACATTACATAACTCGAGTAAAGGTTTTTGAATGCATTAATGAAAATATACATATAATATGCAGTTGTTCGACTAATATTTACATATCTAATAACCTAATGGTTTACCAGTCACAATTTCCCTCCACATTAATTAAACTCAGTAGGTTAACTATAAGGGAGCATTACCTCCATACTTGCCTATGACATTACAAAAATTTTAAGTATTATTTGCCCAAAGCATCAAGCAAAGTAATTCCTAAAAACTTAAACTAACATTTCTTTTTACCCAATCTTAAGAGGAAAATACCTGGATACCTAGATTGGGTCTGATTGCCCTAACAGAAACAAAAAGCAAGAGATAAGATTATCAGTGCAAAATTTCAATAAGTATCTTTTTTCTTTTTTTCATTAGGTTTATTAGTAATTTAAAGCAAACAATACAGATACATTCATCACTGGGATCTTGTACCTTTACATGATATATCTTGGTTCTTGTTTTTCCCCATACCCTTGCCCTCCCTTCACCCGCTTCACCCTTCCCTATTTACAAAGACTTTACTGAAAGGAGATCTGTCCTAAATGTCCACTCAATGTAGTAGTATTTACTAATATATATTTTTATGGGTTTATTTTTGGTTTTTTGAGAAAAGTTCTCACTATGTAGTTGAGACTGACCTGGAACTCACTATGTATCCCAGGCTGGTCTCGAATTCACAGCGATCCTCCTGCCTCAGCCTCCGGAGTGCTGGGATTATAGGCGTGTGCCACCATGCCTGGCTCTGGCTTTTTTTAGGTAATAGCATGTTTTTAAAACTAATATATATTTTTGAAGAATTATACCATTTACCTTCAAAATCCACATCTCCAACCAACTTGGGTTTAGCAGTTATAGGATCTTGAATTCTGTTTATTCCCACATCGATGACTGCTGCTCCTTCCTTGATCATATCTGCTGTGATCAGATTTGGAATACCTGGCAATCGAAACCGGAATGACCGATTTAGTACAGAAAAGAAGCTTCCAGCTGCGTGTAGCAGCCATGTTTATAATCCCATCACTCTGGGAAGCTGAGCAGAAGGACAGTAAGATAAAGCCAGTCTGAGCAACTAAGACTCTGGCTCAAAAAAAAAAAAGATAAAAGCTGGGGATATAGCCCAGTGTGAAACTCCTGAGTTCAATCTCTAGTACTAAAAAAAAAGGCCAGATATGGTGATACACATCTGTAATCCCAGCACTGAGGAATTCTGCTGAGACAGGAGGATCACTGTGAGGTGGAGGCCAGTCTGGGCTATGTAGTGAGTTTAAGACCAACCTGAACTACATAGTGGGCCCCTACCTCAAAAGTACAAAACAAAACATTCACTAGTCAGATTCAATTTCCAGAAACCTGAAAAACCTAAGTATCGTGTTTTATAAAAACATATAGGTGGGGCTGGGGATGTAACTCAGTGGTGTGGCCTCCTGCCTTGCAAGCGCAAGGCCCCACGTTTGATCCCCTGTACAAAAACAAAAACAAAAACCTATAAGTGAGAGTGGTGGTATATGCCTATAATCCCAGCACTCTGGGAGGCTGAGGCAGGAGGATTTTAAATTTAAGCCCAGCCTGGGCATCTCAGTAACTTAAAGAGACTCCGATTTAAAAGATTAAGGCTAAAAAAGAAGTGAGAAGGTGAGGGGAAAGGAAATAAGAAAAAAGAAAAAATGAAACAAAGTCTTTGTAAATAGGGAAGGGTGAAGGGGGTGAAGGGAGGGCAGGGGAATGGGGAAAAAATAAGAACCAAGATATATCATGCAAAGGCACAAGATCCCAATGATAAATGTAACTGTATTGTTTGCTTTAAATGTACCAATAAACTTAATGGAGAAAAAATTTAAAAAAATAAAATAAAAGATTAAACTAGGGCTGGAGATGTAGCTCAGTGTAAAGGCCTTGGGTTTAACACCTACTACTGCAAAAAACAAAACAAACAAACAAAAAACTATGAAAGATATTAACCAAGGAACCACTTAAATTTCATGTAGCAAGGAGAAGTATTTTGAAGTGTTGGGAATAATCTGCACCTATGTAGTCTATAATGGAATGCCAGAACCAGAGCTCCTACCACACTTCATCCCCATCAGAGCTCCAAGAATCATTACTAGGGAAAGATGAATGGAATGGCACGAGACAGAGATACAACCTCACTCTTCTGAAGAGAAGTCTTTCCACCCCTCTCCCTTGAGCTCTTACCTGCAGCAGATACTACAATATCTGCAAGAATTGTGTGTTTCTTCAGTTGTTCTTTAGGAGTGTAGCGATGAGATATTGTAACAGTGGCATCACCTATGAAGAAAAAATAGATGTTTTGGTTTCAAATCAAGGCTGGGATTGGATTAGTTCTTAACCAGTTTAGTCAGGATAGAAACTCAATGTCTCTGAAAAATAACTGACTTAACGCTCATGCCATATTTTCTGGACAGTTATCATTTATTTTTTAAATTAATATTCAAAATAACTTCTACCTATTGATTCTACCTGTATCCCCTTAAGTTATATATAATTAAATTTATTTCTTATCATATTCCTTTTCCTATTTCATAGCCTGTCAAGAATTTTACCTTTTTTAAGCAAAATATCACTAGAATTACTTTTTTTTTCCCCAAATATGCCATCACATATCTGAAAAGTTTTACTATTCTCATATAATCATAAGGTCACTATTAAAATTATGTAATGTAATGTATATGAACCAACTCTATGATGAATGTAATCATTATATACTATAAGCTGAACTAATAAAAATTAAGATTTTTAAAATTATATGTGATAAGTGATTTATAAGACTTTTTCTTTAATAGAATTTGACATGACACACTGTGGTCCTCAAGCCAACCTTTGGCAATGATCTGAATTTTTTTTCCACCAAATGGTACAGAACAAGAAAGTCACCTCAAATAAGAACTGCTTCTTGTAGGGGAAGTGGGAAGGGTAGGGGAAAGGAAATACAGGAAAAGAAAAAAATATGAGAAAGGGAAAAAATGGAAACAAAGTCTTTGTAAAATAGGGAAGGTGGAGGGGATGAAGGGAGGGCAGGGGTGTGGGGAAAAAATGAGAACCAAGATCTGCCACGTAAAGTTACAAGATCCCAATGATGAACGTTAACTGTTCTGTATACTTAAAAAGTACCAATAAACTCAATGGGGGGAAAAGAAAAAGAACTGCTTCTTATCTACTACTATAAAGCCATACTGAAAATTTCTAAGTGCCTCAATCCATGCTTTACTCAAAACTCAAATTTATTTCTGAGACTAGTTCTGTAACAAATGAACAGTAAATACTCTGGTGACAAGGAGTACAGCTTCTGTACAAAGGTCACTCTCTGAGTACTCTCTGAGAACCACAACCAAAATAAGGTTTAACGAAGTTGCTGTTACATTTCCTCCACACAGGGAGAAGACACTGCTCTGAGAGCAGCTTCCTTACCTCCAGGTCTTTCGTGGGCCCCATCCGTGTGCAGTAACATTGCTATGGGCATTCCAACATTTTTTGATCTTCCAGCCACAACCACATTCTTTCCTAGGGTGGGAATGCCTATGGAAAAAACAAACAAACAAAAATATTTATGTATACACACACGTATATATGCATTAAAAAAAGCAGTGCCAGTTTTAAAATGAATACTAAAAGAAGTCAGATGACCCCAGTAGATTGGGATTCCACTCTTCAGTACTGCAGTATATTTTTCAACTTGTGAATATAGACTGAATATCCCTTTTCTGAAACACCTGGGACCAGAAATGTTTCAGATTTCAGACATTTTCAGATTGTGGGATAAGAGACTTTACCAGTTAAGCATCCCTAATCCAAAAATCAACAAAGGCCCAAAAAAGTTCCTCAGGGATGCCCAATGTGTGCTACTTTTGTAATAGCAAACACAGCTCTGGGATATACCTACCAGTTCGCTTAATTATTTCCCATACACCCCACGGGGTAGCTGGCAACATGGAATACTGGTCCAAACACATTCGCCCCACATTAATTACATGGAAGCCATCAACGTCCTTGTCTGGAGAAACAGCATTGCAGATCCTTCTCTCATCAATGTGCTCTGAAAAAGAAATTAGAACCGTGGCCTTAATCATCATTCTACAGTTAGAGGTGCACGACTCCAGCTCATGAGGTTCGTTATGCAAATCCACTTCCCATCTGCATGGAAGCAAAACCCAATGCCAGTAACAAAGCCAATGTCCTTTTCTTCCACTGCTGCTCTCCCCTGTCCTTTGTACCAGATCTTAATATCAAACCAGGGGTCAATCGGTATTTTGAGTAGGTCTGTCCCATTTCTAAGAAAATATTCAGGCTTTTGAGTTTGCCTTGACTTTTAGGAAATCGTGGTGAAGGGTCAGATGTATAAAGTAGCCAGATCCCTCCACTGCTCAGGAATCAGTGTATCTGGTAAAGACCCAAGACCCACCTGGAAGAGGCAGCTGAACAAGGAGGCCATCTACATTTTCATCATTATTGAGTTTATTGATCAAATTCAACAGCTCTTCCTCTGAAACTGAGGCTGGTTTCACAATGGTCTCACTGTTGATTCCTGTTACAAAAAAATACTGAGGTAATGAATGAGCACTGCTGCACAGCCTGCCATGTTCTGCAACTACAGGGGTTTTATCATTGACCCCACTCGGATAGCTGAGAAACTGACCTGGCTACAAGGAACCTAAAAAGCTAACTTCATAAATAAAATACATGAGACTAGCTCAACACATTCCGTACATTATTCTACACACTCCTTACTAACTTTGTTTTACAAATGAGGAATTAAATTAAAAAGCCAACCAGTGCCACAACCTTTCTTGTTCCAAAGTTCATGTTCTTTCCACTGCACCATGCTAACTCCTGTCTTTTTTTTTTTAAGTTATGATTTGCTATTTTCCAGAGGTTTTCAGCTACATGTACAGGAGGCTCCAGTCCTCAGTGATCAATAGAATAAACCATATTACTGGCTCAGGGGCCAGTAAGTCTGAGCAGCTGCACGAGAAGGAAGGGGCGGGCACTGGTGCTCAGATCACTGACCCACACGAGTGGGTGCACACGAGTGCAGCCCACCTGCCTCTAGGCTGCAGTCACACAATACTCAGTGGTACCTCGAGACTTACAAACCTCCCGTTATCCACACCCAACCAAACCACTTCTAACTGTGTGATTAGCTTTGGAACCAGTGAAGAAATTAAAAGTGATTTCCCAGAAGTCAGTCATTTCCTTCAAAGCTATGACTATTTAACCACATCACTAAGGTCTCTTAACATCCTACTGCTCAATTTTCCCCCAGCCCTTTACTGCTTTAAACTGAAAACACCCACATCAGAGACTCTCATTATTACTGAAGAAAAGCAAATGTGTTTAAGGTCACCTGTGAAATGTTAAGGCTCAGAACAGAATTTGGCTTATATTCCAGAAGACACCAAGAATGCCACCAGGTTCCTCCCGTCCTACTCTATAAGCCTCCCCAGCAGATAGGGTCTAATTTCTTCATGACAAAGATTTGGATACAGTTCACTCACATTAGCCTCCTCTCTTAGGGTTTTCTAATCAGAAAAAGAAATCGAATTACAGGGGAGTTGGCATCAGACTAACCTCAAGTGAACAGCAGTGGGGGACTGACAGTGACACTTACCCACATCGGCAGCTGCCTTGGTTTTGTTGAGGACATACGAGTGACTTGCAGGATTCTCGCCAACCAGAACTACGCTCAGGTGTGGCCGCTTGTTGCCTGCGGCCACCCACTCTTCCACCTCTTGCTGCACCTCCTGCTTGATCTGCTTCGCCAGTTTCCTTCCAGAAATGACAACAGCTTCATTTCTGTAGAAGGCAACAGAGTCACAAAACCAAACAGCTTGGATTTCTGTAAAAACTAAAGCTCAAACTACGAAGTGTTATTAAACACCAAAAATTTAAAGTTTAGATTAAAATACATGGTGCCTTATCTGAGGGACAACAAATGTGAAGGGCAGATTTATTTATTTATGTATTTATTTTCAGTAGTAGGGATTAAACCTAGGACTTCTGCACTGAACTACATTCCCAACCCCCCCCTTTTTTTTTAATTTAAAAAAAATTTTTTTTTTTTTTTGGAGACGGGTCTCACTAAGTCACTAATTTGCACAAGATGACCTTGAACTTGTGATCTTCCTGCCTTGGGTCCCAAAGTGCTGGAATTACAGACCACCTCATCTGGCCCAGGAGTGTCACATTAATGACTTCTGGTCATTGCCAAAAGTTTTCCATGTTTCAATTTGCATTTCTTTGACCCTTTAACACTACAAGGTTTAAAGTTTTCCCTAAAAGCTTATGTGCCACTTGCAGTACCTATTTCATTCAGTCATGTTTCAAATTGTTTCCCAGTTAGCCCACTGGCTTTGTATTTTCATAGTGCTTCTAAATCCTGCTGTCCTCCACATTTGTGGGTCATTGGTTCCAGAATCCCCTCCTCACCTATAGATGTTCAAGCCCCCATGTAAGATGGAGTAGTAGTGTGTATAACCTCTGCAATCTCCTCTGTAAGTCATCTCCAGATTACTTAAAATACCTAAAACAATGCAAAGCTATGTAAATACTTGTTATGTGGTATTATTATGGAAAAAAGTCTGCACATATTTGGTATAGATGCAGTTTTTCCCTAAATATCTACACTGTGTAGGTCAAACCTAAAAATGCCTACTGCTGGCAACCACCCTTATGGGGAAGACTTTCCTGGTAAGAGAGAAGGTTCCTCCTCCCAGGTGGCAGTGTTCTCTACCCCAGGACCCCACAGTCCATCCACAGCTCACAGACCCACAGCCTGCACCTGGTGCCAAGGACAATTCTTAGGCTAGGCAGGGGTCCAGCTAATGCAAAAGCTTAGCCCACCAGGAGCAATGTAGGTAAAGGGACCAGTAAGAGATCTTGCAATGGAGGGGGAGCTTCAAGCTAGAACCACAGAGAATCTGTTGATGAGAGTAGCAGAGGAAAGACAGGGAGAAACAAGAGAGAAGAGCAGTCAAGACAAAGGATCAGAAAACCGCTATTGGGAGTGGAGCAACAAGAAAACCCAGGATCTAGGAACCTCTAGTTCCCACAATCTTGTTCCTGGCTTTGCAAGGCTGTCTCTTTCCAAAGAGAACTGGCTATTAAGCAGTTTCTGGTCTCTGTGAAGACAAAATGTGAAGATATCTAGTTTTTGTTTCCACACATGTCGCAGCAAAGTGTCTTTACAAAAAAATAAAATCCCCCCTTAGACAAAAAGGTCTGGTAAAAACAGACTTTTCCCTGTAGGATTCCATCATAGGAGTACTGCTCCCACTTCAAAACCAATGAAATGTCCATTTCCCCTTTTAGTACATGTTTAATTCTCAGGGATCATATCAAGCACTAGATACCTCCTATGATCAGACAGGATTCACTCTCAAGATCATCTCTGCTTTAAATGGAATTTCAAAGTTCTAACCTTGAAGTTTTCAATGCCTACTTTTTATTTACATTATGATCAAAATATCTACTTTAAGGCAGGGGATTTAGCTCAGTGGTTTGGCCACCTGCCTCACAAGAGCAAGGTCCTGAGTTTGATCCCTGGTAACAAGGGGGGGCGGTCCTTTGCTGACGCAAACACCCTGGCAACATTCCTGGTCTATATTTATATTAGTACCTGGAGTAGCCACCCTCAGCCAGAAATACATTCACAACTCCAAAATACTACAGAATCAAAGACTACTTACAATAGGACTTAGGACAGTCATTTGTACTGAATAAAGTAACAGTATAAATAAAGTGCCAGGTAAATATGTTCAATAAAATTAATTTCTTTTCTTGTTTATACATATATCCTTAATATATAATGGATATATATATATATATATATGTATGTAATAAATACATACAGTGAGGACTTAGCTTGCACTTCATTTTTAAAAAGCTTCTTTTGAAAGCAGTAAACTTAGAGAAAATGGTAGCAGCTCACTTGGACTAAAATTTATAATAATACTAAAGTTAAGAACACAGGGTTCTGAGAGAAGCAGTGTTCCAAGTCCCCATCTTTGCTTCCAAAGGCAGGTTCTGGATGTTATGCCAATTTGCTTTTTAAAAAGTCAAAGAATAACACAAACTAAAAACAAAGTTACAATGTAATGAAGATTTTTTTCATAATATAACTGCATTTCATCCCCCCTCTGCCTCCCACAACTTTACCAACGTTGAAGCCCATTAACTTCCTATTATCTTTTGCTAAAAGGCAAATAAAGTAAATGCTACCCTAAAATAAACAGGAAAATAGGAAATTCAGCTCAGTCCCATGGGAAATCAGAAAATTATAACTCTACTAAGACTTACTTAGAAATTAAATGATTTTGCAGATGTGTTTAGAAAAGTTTTCATTAAAACAATAAATCAACAGACTACAAAGAAGTCAAGAGGTTTGTTCCAATAAAATGAAACTAAATCCAAATCAGTAGATCTTCACTTTCCTCCAAACCCAAAGGTTTAGCAATTCTCCATTAAAAACTAGTATCAGGGGTATTTTACAACTCACAATCAACTTATTTTGGAAGAGCTCTGTTATGTACTAATTAATGGGACCAGAAATGAGTGAAAAAAGATGCAAAGGGGAATGGAACCTAACATCTATTAAACAGTAGGTCTTTTGCCAAGACTTCTACATACATTACTTTGGGTTACCGTGGGCTATTACTATAACCCTATTATATAGAAGAGAAAACTGAAGACAATAAAAAAAAGAATGTAAGGGTCTGCCTCCAAAGACCATTTACTCCTCTATCTCCTAGGCTACAGTAATTCTGAGACTTATGTTCCCTCACCCTGCAACAGCGATGCATGGGCACTGTAAATACCAAGTGTTCAGCACAGATGTGGGTTGCCTTCAGAGATGTGGAGCCTACCAGTACATTCAGAAAGGCAGGTGAAAGAGCAGTTTCGTGTAATCAAACTGGCCTAGTTCTTCAGGTAATGAATTACAGCAGATAATGAATTAGAGGCTCTTTATAAATATCTTTTCAATCAAAAAAGTCTATGAAAGGCCTTGTCCACAGGTACATGTAGCCAGCACCTCAGGAGAGGCAAGGAAGGAACATACAGTAAGGAAAGATGAGGCTGCTAAGGCAGGTCAGGGTCAGACCAAGTCTTGAATGATTCCACCCAAGTAGTCCACTAACACACAATCTGTAACCCGCATTCTGTGCGCCAACAAGCAAAGCCTTGGAAATGGGGGGGGGTGAGACTTGAACTCAGGGTCTTCGCACTGAGCAACATATGCAACCCTTTTTGTTTTTGAGACAGGGTACCACTAAATAGCTAAATAGCCCAAGGCTGGACCTAAAGGTTGAGGAGAAAGAGGGTGTACACGTGGTGAAGAAATCTCAGCCCCCCTCCCTTCCAACCCTCTTCAACTTAGCTTAAGAATGGGAAGTTGAGGTCCAGAAAGAACACGAAATCTCATTACTTGCCTAAAGAAATGCACACAGAGCTTTCCCTGTCTTCCTCTCTGCTATTTTTTTACCAATGTTTTTATTGTAGTAAAACAAATATGAAATCTACCATCGTGACCACTTTTAAGTATACAGTATGATATTAAATACATTCAGAATATTGTGCAATCATCACCATTATCCATCTCCAGAACTCACCTTATAAACCGTAACTATTTATGAAAGAATGCTCCTCACTCTCCTTCTCCCCTTAGTCCCCCGGCAACCTCGGAATATTTATTACCTCAAATCACCCAGCCTGGCAATTACCCAGGGACCACTTTAAATACATCCCGGACTGGGAAGGAGCAACGCGAGCCACACCCACCCGGGGAGGTGGAGGGAAGTGCGGTACCCGCGAGCAAGCCGGAGCGGAGATTTCATCAGACTGCACCAACCCGGGCCGCCGCTAGGGTCCAGGCAAATGATGGTTCGCGGAAGGCTGCTCCCTCGAATTCGCTCCCGGAGCTCGCCAAAGGGTCTCCCCGCTCTCCCCAAGACTCGACATCACAGGCGGGGCGACCTGCAGGCTCTGGCCCGTAACCTTCGTGTGTTCCCACGCAAACTAGCGCGCCCCGGAGCTCTGCTGAGTCTTCGCTCCGCATGGTCGACTGTGGCCGAGCTCCGCTACACGTCGTCCCGTCACGCCCCTCTCGGTGCCACCACCGCCGAAGAGATGCTCGGGCAGGACGTCCCTCGGCGACCCTCGCCAGCCCTGGAGGCCCCCGCCCTCCGTTGCCCGAGCTTTCCGCGTAGATCGGCTTCCAGACCCACTTACCGAACTGCGGCGAGATGGAAGGGGCGACGGCGAAGGTGGCAGCTGTGCGTCGGCCTGAGCAGCCGAGCGGCCAAAGCGGACAAGAAAGAAGTTGCAGCCATAGTCGTACCGATGCCCGCGCCCTGAGACAAACGCGCGCGCGGGTCGCGGAGTTTTACCACCGCGGGGTGGCAGGCCCCACCTGCCGCTGGCATTCATTGGTCCATGTAACTGTCTGTCGGGCCTGTCGGAGATGAGAAAGCCAATCGGTTATCTTCATTAAAGGTAAGCGAGGTCCGGTAGAGCGCTGCTGGTGATTGGAGGAAGAAGAGCCCTCAGAGAGACTCTGGAAGGCTCGAAAGCCTCGGCTGCTGGCTCTGATTGGCTGAGGCAGTCAAGCCCCTGTCTGACGTAGCCGGTGTCAGGGAACCCGGGCGACGGTAGCCGGCGTTCATTCATTCATAAGCAAATATCTGAGTGCCTACTATGTGCCATGCTTTGGAAAGGCGCCCTAAAACGTGGGTAGACAGGCAGAATACCAATGAAGAAATGTAGATCCAGTTAGACAATCACCTTTGACAAAATCATAGTAAAAAATTAATTTTTGAATTATCAATGGATGTGAAAATAATTGGGTGAAAGTTGGACAAGAAACAAAAAAGATTTACATATAGGTTTGCCGGCTTCAGCAAATAAAAACACAAGAAGCCCAACTTAATTAGAATTTTTGATAAATAATTATGGGAGGTCATACTTATACTTTAAAACGTATTTATTATTTATCGGGAATTCAAATTCACCTGGGCTTCTTGTATTTTATCTGACACCTCTCTTGCATAGTCTCAAGGTATCTCTTCAGCAAAGTACTTAATAACAAAAACCAAGTGATAGAAGTTAACGCTACCAGAAGGAAAAAGCACTGATGCATTGAAGAGAACACATCACTTCATAGCTTTAAACAAACCTGAAAATTTAATGAAGCAATATTTCTAAGTCAATGGGTTTCCTAAAAGTATTGCATATTTCTTGTTTTTACATTGTCAAGAGAGATCACAGAGCTAATATATAACATTGTCCAGGGGGAAAAACATATTCCTAAAAATTTCACAATATCCTAGATCTTAGTCTAATCATGAGGAAATATCAGTCTCAAACTGAGACACATTCTCTGGAATAAACCACTTGTACTCTTTGAAAATATCAGGACAAATAAATGACAAATGAAGAACTGTTCTAGATTAAAAGAGTTTAGTATGACAACTGGATGCAATATGTGATTTTGGGGTGGACTAGACTCCACCCCATATCCATATAGGTACACTTTTGAGGGGGGGTTGAGACAGGGTCTCACTATGTAGTTGAGACTGACCTGGAACTCACTATGCAGTCCAGGCTGGTCTTGAACTCACAGCAATCCTCCTGCCTCCGCCTCCCCAGTGCAGGCATGCACCACCACACCCAGCTGTACATTTTTGTTTATTTATTTTTCTTCATTTTTCTCTTTTGCTCTAAAATGGCATTGTAGGACAATTGGCTAGATATAAATAAACTCTGTAATTAACTACTAACATTGTATTGATGTTAATTTCCTGATTCAGCATTTAGCTAATCATACTGTGGAATTAAGAGGATTTACACTATTCGTTTTTTAGACATAAAGAGATATAATGTCTGTGCCTGACTTTGAAATGGTCCACAAAAAAGGGGAGGGATACATATATAATCATTTGCTAGAGATACAATAACAAAAAATCACACACTAAATGGCTTAAACAACAGAAATCTGTTTTCTCACAGTTTCAGAGGCTAGAGCTACAATATCAAGATGTTGGTGGGGTTGGTTTCTCCTGAGGCCCTTGTTCTTGGCTTGAAGTTAGCTGCTTACTCACTGTGTCATGGACTTTTGTCTGGGCACCTACATCCCTGTGTGCATCCTCCCTCGTGTGCGTGTGTGTGTGTGTGTGTGTGTGTGTGTGTGTGTGTGTGAGTGTGAATCTGTATCTATGTCTGTGTGTGTCTGTACATTTTAATCTCCTCTGCTTATAAATCAGACTGCATTAGAGCACACCCTGATGGTTTAACGTTATTAAGGCCCTCACTTAATTTTATTTATTTATTTATTTATTTTTATTTATTTATTTTGAGACAGGGTCTCACTATGTAGTTGAGACTGATCTGGAACTCACTATGTAGCCCAGGCTAGTCTCGAACTCACAAAGAACCTCCTGCCTCAGCCTCCCAAGTGCTGGGATTACAGGTGTGCACCACCACATCCAGCAAGGCCCTCACTTTATATATAGTCATACTCTAAGGTTAGAGTATACTGAATTTTGGGGAGAACACCAGTCAGTCTATAACAACATATAGACATAAAGAAAAGCTGCCAAACGAGTGAACAAATGTAAGATAATAACTCTGGTAAAGCAGGAAGAATATCCAAGTAGTCTTTGGACCTTTCCTGCCACCTTTCTATATGTCTGAAATTATTTCAATGTTTTAAAGTGATATTTTTGTCCTCAAGGGGCTTGGGGCATGGCAAATATGCAGTGAACAAAAGAAAAGAATAAGAAAAAGAATATGCTGCTGATAACCCTCATGACAACCAATGTGAAAGTTTGTGTGAGTTGGAGCATGGCCCAAAGGTTCTGTGGCTAGGAGCAGTGATTCCCAGAACCAGTTCAAGCTTCTGCAAGCTGTGGGGAGGAGGCATCTTAGGGTCACCTGGGCTCACAACCATGACTGTGAGGAAGTAAAGGAAACAGACAGGCCCTGCTTTTTATTTATTTATTTATTTATTTATTTATTTATTTATTTATTTAGAGGCAGAGTCTCACTTTGTACCCCATACTAGCCTTGAACTTATAGCAATCCTCCTGCCTCAGCCTCCTGAGTGTTAGGATTATAGGCATGTGCCACCATGCCCGGTTAGGCTCTGCTTTCAAGAAGCCTACTTACCCTACTACAAAGTTTTGGAAGTTCTCTTTTCTCAAAGCATTAATTGTGTGTGTTTGCTTGCTTGCTTGCTTTTTGTTTGTCTGTACAACATAAGAATTTATTGGGCAGAGTGGGAGAGATTTAATTCAGTCTATAACAATGTACAAAGATAATCGTGATAGATCAGTGAATAAAAAGAAAGTTGCATTTTATAAGAAAGTTTGATCTCCTTTTTAACAATAAAATGAAAGCAAACAGCTGGGCGTGGTGGTGCACGCCTGTAATCCCAGCACTCGGGAGGCTGAGGCAGGAGGATCGCTGTGAGATGGAGATCAGCCTGGGCTACATAGTGAGTTCCAGGTCAGTCTCAACTACATAGTGAGACCCTGTCTCAAAAAAACAAAAAACAAAACAAAAAGCAAACACCTTATATACATGGATATTGATAATTTAATTAATTAATAATTAAACTCCTGGCGATCCTCCTGCCTTAGCCTTCCAAGTGCTGGGATTACAGGCATGGCCACTACTCTTGGCCCAAAACATTTACTTTTCAGTACCAGGCACATGGCCTTTTTTTTCACTATATAGCCCATGCTATTTTTGTATTTTGCGTGTATTTTTGTTTGTTTGTTTGTTTTCTGGTACTGGGGATCAATCTCGGTCCTTGCACTTGCAAAGCAGGCACCAGAACCAGTAAGCTAAATCCGCAGCTTTTTTTTTTTTTTTTGAACCATGATTGAACTTGGGTCCTCGCACTTAAGAGTCAAGCAAATGACTGAGCTAAATCCCCAGCCCCCAAAACATTTACTTTTAAGAGTGAAATTATGTGTGCTGGGCATGGTGGTGCATCTTAATCTCAGTACTAGGAGGCTGAGGCAGGAGGATCACTGCAACTTTGAGGCCAGCATGAGCTACATGAATTCAAGGCCAACCTGAACTACACAGCTAGACTGTCTCAAAAACCAAAACAAAACAAAAAATGGAACTATGTGTAAATATTATTATATATTTTAATATGCTTAGCAAAAGGGCTTGCCTCCATGCTTCGACACTATTATATTGAAAATGCATTTGGGCAAAATATCTCCCAATTTTTAGACCAAATTCTATGGGTGGAGGTGCTCATACCCCTCTGTACCCAGCCACAACCAGTCTTTCTGCCTGCTTTTATTGCCTTTCCTACCGCAGAGAACATCCTGTCCTTCCCTGGTGTTTGGTTGCATTCCTCCCTTTGCTGCTTCTCTCTCAGGGCTGTCCTCTGGCTGCCTGGCCTCTAAGGCCTCCACATCCAGCTCTCCATACTTTCTCTTCAAAATACATCTCAGTTAGGGGCCAGGGATCTAGTTCAGTGGTGCGTGCCTGCCTCACAAGCACAGGTCTTGAATTCAATTCCTAGTACCAGAACAGAGAAGAAAAAAAGTAAAACAAAATACATGTCAGTTTTATCCACCTCTCTCCCCATTGACCTGGTCCTCATCAACTTCATTCCTGCCCAGACAAATTCAATGACCTCTCAACTGCTTCAGCTCCCACCCTTTTATTTATCTATCTATTTATTTGGTCTTTTTGAGATAGAATATCACTGTGTGGTTCAGGCTGGCCTCGAACTCACAGCTATGCTCCTGCCCCACACTCTCATGTGCTAGGATTACAGGTTTGTGACACCTTGCCCAGCTACAAATTGACATAATGAGAGAAAGTGATCTGCGCAGGGCCGTACTGCTACCAAGTTTCCATGCAGAGATCTGAACCTGGCATTTCAGGGTTGGCATGTAAGTTTGTAATCACTGTACCACACTGCCCAGTGGTTCAGCTTCTTAAAGAGTAGGTGGCATCATGCTTCCGAATACCTTCCAGTTGTTGGCCATCTTGTTTCAAATAGGCTGAGGTTCTTGGCAGCTGGCTTCATCTCCCTTCACTTCCCTCTTTGCCTGTCACATTCTGTCACACTGGCTTCTTCCAGTTCCTTGATCGTTAGCAAACCCCTGCATGCTTCAAAGCCTTTGCGCACCCTCTTGACTCTGAGCAGAGCTTCTCTCTTCATTTGGCTAACTCATCTTCTGGGGACTTAGCTTAGATGACATCTCAACTTCTCAGTCTCTCTTTGTTTTCTGCTGTCATAATCCCCCTCCCTTGTTCAGTTTTTTGAGACAGGGTACCATGCCATATCTCAGGCTGTGCCTCAAATTCTTAATCCTCCTGCCTCAGCCTCCTAGAGTACTGGGATCACAATCCTGTACTCCCTCATTGGCTTTTGTTCTTTGTCTTTGTTTTTTGGGGGAACAGGTCTCACTATGTAGTTCAGGCTGGCTCTGAACTCACTATGAAGACCAGGCTGGCCTCGAACTCTCATGGACCCTCCCATGTCAGCCTCCTGAGTGCTACAATTATAGGTGTGTGCTACCACATCCGGCAGTTCTTTGTCTTTGATACTGGGAATTGAGCTACATCTCCACTCGCCCCCTTTAATGAGATAGGGTCTTGCTCTGTCACTAAGTTGTACAAACTGGGCTCAAACTTGGAATTTTCCTGCTTCAGCCTCTCAGACTGCTGAGATTACAGGCTTTGCCATCATGCCCTGCCTGTCACATTCTCTTAATGCTCTTGATGCATTCTGTGCTTTTCCTCATAGCAGCTACCACAATTTGTAATTACACATCATCATCTACTGGTGTAATGTTTTGACTAATTGCTATCTTCTGCAACTGAATGTCAGTTCTAGGAGATCTGAGGCCACGTATTTTGTCCATCGATATATGTGGCTATGATGATCTTGGGTGAAAGACTATTCAGCATGGAAACTTTCATATGGCTTACTTTCCTTGAGTTTCAGGTGTCTGATAAATTGAGATTTCTCTCTCATAGTCCACAACCTGAGTCCTGAGAAAATGGGCAGGGACATCATAGAACTTTGCTGTCTTTTTTCACTCGTCTGTGACAGAAGCTAAAATTTGAGCCTGGAAGAGCTGCACCTGGCTGGGGAGCAGGACCCTTACTTCGGCCACAGTGGGAAGCAGCCCTCCATGGGCGAGGTTCCTGGGGTAAAACGAGTTTTGCAAATGATGGGGCAGGACACTTACACGGAATAAAAAGGCAAGGTTGCAAATCCTACCCAAGGAAGACTGAAAGGAAGGGAAACTGCCTGACAAACGGGTGAGACCTGGCTGAGAGGTTCAGGAGAGGCGGAACTGGCAGCTTTTTAATTTGCCACACAGCTTCTGTTTTCAGCATCTGCTGTAACCAGATGGTGCGCAGTGATCTCTGTCTGGCTGAGCCAAGGAGGGAATAAAACTTTCCCAGTCTTTGTAGAGGTCCTGTCTGGTGGGGAGGAATTAGTAATTAGCACTTTTCTCCCATCCCCTCCCTCTCTTACTGAGAAATCTTGTCTTTGATCCCTACGTAAAATATATTGATATCCTGGTCAAATACTGAACTGGAATTTTCCATAATCACTCAAGTTTCTTCCTTCCCTCCCTAAAACTAACCCTGCTGAGAGGTTTTCCTCATAAGTAACTGGTCTTTCATAGATTTAGTAATTCTCCAACATGAAGAACAATCACATTAAAAGGTGAAAAAAAACTTTCTTGAATTATTTTATTCTCATGGGATTTCTTGTTTGGTTTTGCTCTGTTCTGAGACAGGGTCTTGCTGTGTAGCCCAGGCTAGCCTTGAACTCATGGTGATGCTCCTGCCTCAGCCTCCCAAGGGCTGGGATTACAGACCTGTGCCACCATACCAGACTGCTCATGTTGTATTTTATGATAATTATATTATTTAAATAATGTTACTATAAAAATACCAGTCTGTCTTTATATTTCTAGCTTCTATACAGCTATATCAAATTACAGGTTTAAATTATAAACAAAATTACAAATGTTAATAAAATTAAAATTGACATCATTAATGATGATCCTTTTTATTAACTTAGGCATGACAGGTGATGTTTGTATAAAGTAAAATCATCAGTATTAATGTCACGCTGACAGGTACAAGAAAAACTCTTTTACACTGTGCTCTCCCACACCATTTGCTGAGCTATTTCACTCAAGTCTCCCACAGTTTCCTCTTTCCTTCTTTTCTTCCTTCCACCATGGTGTCATTTAGCTGTTATTTGGTGTTAGTACATCCTTCATCCACACAAAAACTTGTACATGAGTTTATAACAGTGTTATTTGGTTTTGGGGGGGGTTCCAGCTTTTTTTTTTTTTGGTACTGGGGATTGAACTAGGGTCCTTGCACTTGCAAGGCAGGCCACCGAATCACTTTTTTTTTCAGCTTTAATTGAGTTTATTGGTACATTTTAGGGATACAGTGCAGTTACATTCATTGCTGGGATCTTGTACCTCTGCATGACAGGTCTTGGTTCTCATTTTTTCACCTTGTCCCTGCCCTCCCTTCACCCCCTCCACCCCTCCCAATCTACAAACACTTTCTTTCCTTCTTTTCATTATCACACATTATTTTCTTTTCCCTTATTGCCCTTCCCCCTACCCATCCCACCTTCCCTACACCTTTAGCCCCTTTCTTCCCATTTCACAATGTCAGTAATCTTATTAGGATCTCATGTATTATTGCAGTTTATTCACACCAGAGAAACTATTTGGTATTTACACATGTGTGCCTTATTTATTTCACTTAGAAGTATATCTTCAATATGTATCCATTTTCCTATGAATGAATCTATTTTCTCGTTCTTTATGGCTGAGTAATATTCCATTTTATAGAAAAAACACATCTTCTTTATCCAGTTTCCAACTGATGGGCAGATGGGCTATTTCCAAGTTTTAGCTATTACAAACTGTGCCACTATAAACATGGGTGCGCATACATCACTGTGATATGATTCTTTTAGTTCTTTTGGAAAGATACCCAACAGAGGGATGGCTGGGTCAAATGGAACGTCCAGTCCAAGCTCTTTGAGGAATCTCCATATTGATTTCCACAGTGGTTTGGTTGCACCAGTCTATAGCAGTGTTATTTGTAATTACCACGAAGTGAAAACGATCCAAATGTTCATTGACAAATAAACAAGATGTGGTGTATTCCACAACGGAATACTATTCATTCATAAAAAAGAATGAAATCATTTTAAGGTTCAGAGAATTAACTTTAAAACACTGTACTAAGGACAGTCACAAGAGATCACTTATTGAATGTTTCCATTTATAAGAAATGTCCAAATTGGGTAAGTTCATTGAAATACAAAATAGACTAGAGTGCCAGAGGGTCTTCTCGTCCGTGCCCTCCCCTGTTGGTGCCGCTGCCTCCATCTTCAGCGCTAGAAAGGTAGCCGCGCGGGCACCCCCAAACCCCCCCACCTTCCCCCTCACACTTTTAGACCTCCTGATTGTGCCAGTCTTTGTACCTACTCTGTAGAGGCAGAGGTGGTCATAAAGAGTATTTTCTGGCACTTTTAACTTTGAACATCTTAAGAAGTGGTGGGAAATTTATAGTAGAACTGAGTGGAGTTAAACCCTTTAGGAGGTCAGGGAACTCATTCTGGGCCTTGCAGCCTGAGCTCAGTCTGCTTTGTGGGGTTCTGCCACCAGCTAGCTGAGATCAGGGGACTTGGCTCTGTAAATGGCAGCACATATTGTATATTATGACAGCAGTGATATAGTCTGAAAGGGGCCCTTTAAATTTTTGTTTCTTTTTTTTCATTCTACTCTTCAAATTCTTTTTTTTTCTTTCTCTAACTCAGTCTCTTACTCCACTATAGTATCCCTCATCTCCCTTTTTGTTTCTGCTCTTGTCCTAATTCAGATTTCTTCTTTTATTTTTTTTCTCTTTTCTTTATGTTCTTTTCTTATGTTATTCTACCTCACTCAAGGGTTACTATATTTCTATTTTGTTTGTTCTTTTTGAATTTAACAATTTCCTGACGATTGTCTGGTCATTCTACGTCTTTTGGCTTCATATGAAACCTTCTCTAATTCTTATACTTATCTACTCCTCTTGTCTTAACTTTGTTTTAAGCCCCCATTGTAAATGGTAAATATCCTTATTGAAAAGTTTATTTACTGTAAGCATATTTTGGATTGCTTCTTGATTTTAATTAAATTCACATGGTTTGAAGGTGCTAGATTGATGACTACCATAAGTGGTCAATTTGCAAATTGTGCTTCATTATATTGTGGTGCTGATTGTATCAATTAGGATAAAGGGTTGTGATTGATTCAATGAGCTGTTTTCTTCAGTATTATGAAAATGAGAATGTCTATGAGTCATTAGAGACCCATGGGCTGCAGCCCAACTACATCAGGAAGATTTAAGTAATAATTTAAAGGTTAAACTAAGGACAACCCAACAACAATAGTAAAAACAAGAAAACACTTAAGCAAGATACAGGGACAGACTTCCAGTTCACCAGTGGCAAACAGTGGGGCAGATGAGGATGAAAAGTCTGATAGTGAATCATCAGGACATCCTGAACTCAAGGCACAGGAAGTAACAAAACTGAACAGTCAGGCTCTAGAGAAATATAAAACAGAAGTAATTTCCCAGATAATCATAGAGATGACGAGCAAAATGAAAGTTATAATTCGTGACTCTAGAACAGAAACTGAGAGGAAAATAGATGAGCTCAGGACCATGATAGAAGCCATGAATGCCCAGCATAAGAAAGAATTGGAAACAATAAATGCCCAATACAAGAAAGAAATGGAATCCATAGGACAGATTCAAACTGATATCCAGGAGATTAAAAACTCCATTGAGAGTGTTCACAAAAGAATAAAAGAGTCTGAAGACAGAATCTCAGATATAGAAGATAAAATTGCAGTCAGTGACCGTGAAAAGAGAGGTCTCTTAAAAACAGTAGGGGATCATGAGAAATTGATACAACAACTCTTAGACGATACTAAGAATAATAACATAAGATTGATAGGAATTCAAAAGTAGTAGGAGAAAATGTAAATGACTTAAAAAAGCTATTCACAGAATTAATTATAGAAAACTTCCCAAACAGAGGGAAAGAATTTGATAAACAGATAAGTGAGGCATATAGGACTCCAACTAGCCATGATAAAAAAAAATCTACACCTAGACATATAATAATCAAGATCCCAGAAACCCAACAGAAGAACAAAATACTACAAGCAGTAAGAGAGAAGAAACAAATTACATGCAAAGGAAAGTCTATCAGAATCACAGTAGACTTTTCAATACAAACCCTTAGGTTAAGGAGAGCCTGGAATGAGATATTTCAAGTACTAAAAGAAAACAACCTCCAACCTAGACTGATGTATCCTGCAAAACTTTCTTTTAAAATGGATGGGGAAATAAGATATTTCCAGGATAAAGAACACCTGAGAAACTTTATGAATACCAAACCAGCACTACAAGGAATTCTAAACAATGTCCTAGAAAAAGACAATGAAGGTAACAACACAATGAGGCCCAACAGAGCAAATCAAACAGGCAAGCCAAGAAACTGAAAGGAGAAGGCAAAAAAAACCACAAAAAAAAAACATGATAACAATGTTAGTACATATCAGTTATAATCATCAATATTAACGGCCTCAATTCACCAATCAAGAGAAGTAGACCAGCAGAATGGATTAAGAAGCAAGATCCAATAATATGTTGTATACAAGACATGTCTAGTGTAAAAAGAAGCCCATAGACTGAAAGTGAAAGGACAGAAAACTTCTTCATGTAACAGGAGCTCCCTCCCCGCCAAAACAGCAGGGGTAGCAATCTTATTCACAAAGTAAGTGTCAAACTTAAACTGATTGAAAGAGACAAAGAAGTTCACTACATCCTTGTGAAGGGAACGATTCAAGAGGAAGAGATAACAAATAATTTATTTTTAATTTATTGAGTATGTCAGAAAGTATTTTTTTTTTCCTCTTCTTTTTTTTCCTTTTTCTTCTTCTTCCTCTGATGCTTGGGATTAAGCTCGACACATTGTTCTGGCTAGGCAGGTGCAGCTATTGAGCTTCATTGTTCTGGCTAGGCAGGTGCAGCACTATTGAGCTAAATCTCAGGCTTTACATTTATATTTTTAAAATTTATCAATACATTAATCCTTGTCTCTGTATGTTGGTCTACCAAATTGATGAGTTATTTTGGTTCTCATTTTCTTTGCTTTTTTATTTGAGAATTTATGAAATCTGTATATATGAGTAGTATGAAAAGTATTAAGGTCCATCTGTCATTTTCCTCTTTCATCTCTGTTTTCTACAAACTTCCTTTTCTGTCACTACAGCTTGTTTGGTTGGAAATTTGTTAAGATAAATGTTGTTAGGGTTATGTTATCAATATATCTTTGTACCTATTTTCTACTGATGACGAATATTAATTTTTAAGTAAATTTTATTATAACTATACTTAATCATTAACATCATTTCGTATCTGGTACATATTACAAATTCTCCAACTCCCTCAAAGATATGTGTTTTTTCTCAAATTATACAAATCACCAACATTCCACACATCACTGCACTGTTTTATTATACCTAAGTATATATTATATTGTAGAAAATATGCATTGTATATATGTGGGGGGTATGTTTTTACATATATTTGTGCACTATTAAATGAGAAACATGGGCGTGAATGTGGTAGGATTGTGCACATTTGGCATAGTGTTTCTCTGGCAGCCTTATGATTTCTTTAAATTACATGCTTGACTTAATTCACAGTCATTTGTTTGGGAAGAATATTACATATCTATTGGTGTTAAATTCTATCATTATGCTTATAAAAATATAATAAAAATAAGTAGGGGATATAATAAAATAGAAACAGAAAAATCTGATCTTAAGAATGTGAATTTTTTTAGTTTCTTTTGGATTTCAAATATAAGTATTTTTTTTCTGTGGGAAGTTTTGTTAGAAAATGTAAGTGGTACAATCAACAAGTATATGATATTTATCAATTAATAAAACCAAGGAGTTTATAAATCATAAAATTTTGAGGACAGTTTCTCAACTATAATATGTAACTTTGTTTTATTTATAATTACGTTATTTCAAAAATATTATAAGAAAATGAGAAAGAACATAATGTTTGAAGATCATTTCAAACTAATGTATTTTGATTAGTCTGTTACATAAATTCTTGTTTATCTCATATCCTTTTTTGCTGTCATATGTATATGTATATTTGAAATTTTTGTTTAGTATCTTCATTTCTTGTTATCATGTATCTTTGCAATCTTTAATAAAAAAAAAAAATAGACTAGTGGTTGCCAAGAAAGCTAACGGGCATGGAGGAAGATGTTCTAGAATGAGATAATGGTGATGGTGGTTGTGCAACTTAGTGGATACTTACACATAAAAACTGGAAAGTACATTTTATTTTATCTAGTTATTTATTTACCTATTTCCATGCTGGGGATTGACTCCAGGGCCCCAAGCATGCTAGGTGGAGTGTACATTTTGAAAAGGTGATTTTTTGCTATGAAAATGCTTGCTATTAAACTAATTAGCCATTAAATTAGATTAATGTTTTTTTTTTAATTGGAGAGGTGGCTAGTTCTCATAGAGGCCTCTCCTTGGCCTACAGAGAATGGAGGGCACACAACAGCACCAAACAGGATCAGGAGCAGGGCCAGCCACTCCTTCCCGAGGCCAGTGGCCCTCACCACCCCTCCCGCAGAGGGAAGGCCTGGTTTGCAGAACGCTGATTGGCTGGGGGCGGGGAAGTAGGGTGCTTCTGGTTCTCGGCAAGGCGGGGCGGGGCGAAGCCTTGGCTCGCGAGATTTTGCTGTTCCGCATTTCAGGTCTGCGGGTTTGGGGAAGCGAGAGAGGCGGCTGCTGTTGGTTTGCACCGGCTTGCTGTAACGCGGCGCGGAGCCCGGCTTGCCTTGTTCGCGAGCTGAGGGACCG
>NW_022900914.1:49459578-49484317 GCF_012274545.1 Fukomys damarensis | reverse complement strand
GCCAGCGTCCGCCCCTTGCCTACTCGGGTTCAGGGAGATGCCCGGGGGTGGGGCGGGCCGACGGAGGTGAAGGTCGTGGTGGAGGAAGCTGAGCGATTGGTTGGGAAGTTGAAAGGCCCGGAGGCCGACCAAGCGTCCAAACTTTTCCGCCCCAGCGCCCCTGAGGGCGGAGGGAGTATCTGGGGCGGAGCGCCTGTCCCGCCTGCGGGTTCCCAGTTTCTCTCAAATTTCGATCCTCTCTGGTAACGATGCTGCTGCCTTAGATCTTTTTACTTCTTCGTTATTGTTTAGTTTCATTATTGTCAGGGTTAATTTACCCTTGCCGAAAAATGCTACCCTAGGAGAGTGGAGCGAGCGCCTTGAGAATCTTGAATTTAGGGGTGAGCCTCGCAACCAAACTCTTCTGTCCAACTCTGGTTCTGCCCCCTTACGGATTTTATGACTGTAAATATTATTGACCTCTATAGAATCCCGCTTTAGAGGTGATAGTTGATTCCAAACGAGGCTTGAACAAATTTTTATATTCTCTGATGACTTATGCATAAGCACATTAAAGTTTAAGAAGCTCTGGCGCCTTATTCTCAACGACTGTTCTCTACCTTGTGTATTACTTAACTGTTATATGATTGAATAACCATTTTAGTTATGAATGAAATCCACTTGCTTGACATTTTAAAATTACATTTTACTGAATTACAGTGTTTGATAACCAGAGTTTACCCACTTCTTTAATGTGAGAAATACGGATTCCTTCTAGTATATTGCTGTTATAAAATAGCATTACTAAAAGTATCTTCTGAATTTGATTTTCCTGCCTTTAGATTATTTTATTAAGGGTATAGTCTCCAACATATGATCACCATGTCGAAAAGTTCTGAATGATTTAAAGCCAGATGGCGTAGTCCATGCTTGTACTGTAATCCAGCTGCTTGGGAGGCTGAGGTAGGAGGACCAAGAGTTCAAGACTACCCCATTTCAAGCAACAGATTTGATTACTAACTTCCATATTATCGGGAGTATTAAACACACAAAGAACATCCAAGTCTGAGTTGATTTTTAGTTAGCAGTTTATCTGTGGATACACCTTTGTTGCGCTTTGGACCTGAGTGTTTGGCTTTATTTCTTTGAAACTTTGTCGTGTTGACGGACGCGAAGTTTTCCACTTGTGGGCTATTATGTACAGGTTTTTGTGGGGATGTTGTGTTCCTATCTCGGGTATATATGTAGAGTGGAATTGCTCATATATATTGGACCTCTCTTTAACCTTTTTAGTAAATGCTAAACTTTTTCAAAGCTCTGTGCCATTTTGTGTCCCCACCGTCTCTGTGAAGGTTCCAATTTCCCCACTCCCTCTTAGCGCTTGCTAATTGTAGCCAACTGAATGTGAAGTAGAATTTCTTGGTTTTGATTTGTAATCCCCTGTGGTGAATAATGTTGAGCATTTTTTGTATGTGTGCTTATTGGCATTTGTACATCTTCTTTAAGTCTTTTCAGATCCTGTCCTTTGCCACTTTTTAAATTGGGATGCCTTTTTGTTTTTGAGCTGTAGGAGTTCTTCATTGGCTACAAGTCCCTTTATCACATCTAAGATTGCAGATATTTTCCTCCATGCTGTGGATCATTTGCAGTGGGTTGATAACGTCACTTAAATCACCAAAGTTTTAATTTAGATGAAGATCATATTGAAGCTTGAGAAATCATTCATATTAGTTTTAGTTTTACATACTTATTCTCCTGTAGTTTGCAGCTTATTTCTATGTGTACAGGGCTGCTCCTTCTAATTTAAATACTTGTTCCTATTCTGTGTAGTTCTTTACCATGTTAAAAAAAAAAACTTTGCATATTTGATTTTTAGTGTTTTCACATTCTTTAATTCTTATACTCATTTAAAATTCAATTAAAATGTGTTGTGTACATGCACCAACTCCTTATGGTGAATGTAATCATTATATGGTACAAATGTGTCCTGATAAATTTTTTTAATTAAATTAAATTCTTCAACAAAGGGGAAAACCACAAGTCTGTTTCTTTCCACGTGCTAGAAGTAATATCATTACCAGTTTTGGGTGCATTGTTCTTATACCTTCTGTGCATTAAAAGAGGTTCTGCTGCTGGGGATTTAGCTCAGTGGTTCCGCAGCCTGCCTAACAAACTCAAGGTCCCTAGTTCAATCCCCGGTACCAAAAAATAAAAAAAAGAAATTCTGCTGTACATTTGGTTCTGTAATATGTTTAGCTGTGTTTTGAATCTCTGTTTGAATATGGTATTCTGCCCTTTTTTTGCTACTATAAAGTACTGTGAATATAAATTTGCCGTATTTTATTTAATTCCCATACTGGTAAACTTTAGGATTCTTTCCAGGTTTGCACTATTAAGAACAATCTTGGAAAACAAATCCTTATTCCTATCTAGGAGAGATACTTACATACAGAATGGATGGATTGAGGAACTACTAAAATGTTGTGCACTTTACAGGGTCACAGATAGTGATTAAAGTATTAATTTCTCTATTCCCTAGTCTATACTTAAACAAAGTAGTCATTCTGATTTTTTTCCCTGGTACTAGGGATTGAACCCAGGGCTTTTGCACTGAGGCATGTACCCCAGTGCTTTTAAAAAAATGTTTTATTTTGAGATATTGCCCACCTGAGTTTCAGGATTACCCAGGAGGAACTCAAATTTACAGTCCTCTTGCTCCCATTGTGCTAGGATTACAGGTGTGTGCCACCACTCCCAGCCTCATTCTAACTGTTTACTCTCAGAGAAAAAGAAATCTTATTTTAATTGAACAGTATTTCATGTGTTCATTGATCATTGTACTTCTGAATTGCCTTTTCCTCTTAGCAATTTTTAAAAAGAGTTCCTTTAACAAGTTCTAGAAGTCCTTTTTTGTCTAGCTAATCTTTTGTAACATGTTGCATGTGCTTTTTGTTACTTTGTAACTTATGTGTTTGCTCTGTTATGGAAGTTCTAATTGTTATGATTTGAAGTCAGTTCATTTTTTTCTTAAGGTTTCTAGGCTTTGTGTCATGTTAGAATCAGCTTGTGAATGTTATGAGATAGTAATTAAAGCTCAACCTTTCTCCAGGAATTTTTGTGTCTATCTCATTTTCCCAACTAAAATTTCAAAAAGCTAGTGTTTCTTTTACCAGGTTTTGTTTCATAGGATCTCAAATATTTTGTTATAAAAACTGGTCCTGAAAGTGAGAAGCTTAGAGTTAGTGCCTTCCTTTACCATTTTTTGGTAGGTTATCGAGGCTAAAAGAAAGTAAGGTTTTTCAGGTAGTTGCAAAGGTAGTGACAGAAAAAAACTGTACTCTGAGGTTTTTTTCCTTTGGTTAAAGCACCCTTTATGCCATACTTCTGCATGCAGTATATTACATTTTACTTATTTGTGAAATTAAGTACTTACCCAGCTTTCATGTGTGGGAATAAATTAAACACCCCCATGCCCTTGCCCCCATGCATGGTGGGCAAGCACTGTACTACTGAGATACACTCTCAGCCCTAAAATTCTTTTTTGTGATTATCATTCCTGCTTTCTATCTTCGGATCTTTCAGGGAGTATTTTTATTTCATTTCACAGGGGAATTTATATACCTAAAATTATGCCGTTCTGCTTTTAGTCCTAAAAAAATCATATATTTTTCTTTTAACCCAACAGCAGCAGCCGCTCTTCTAAAACATTCAAGCCCAAGAAGAATATCCCTGAAGGGTCTCATCAATATGAACTCTTAAAACATGCAGAAGCAACTCTAGGAAGTGGAAATCTGAGACAAGCAGTTATGTTGCCAGAGGGAGAGGACCTCAATGAATGGATTGCTGTTAACAGTAAGTTTTTAGCAACATTCACATTCATTGGTTTAGAGAAACATTCTGCAAAAATCTTGGGTTGTTTTGTTTTTTGTTTTCTTGACAGGGTCTTTCCACATAGTTCAGGTTGGCCTTGAACTCACTGTGTAGTCCAGGCCAGCCTGGAACTCACAGCAATCCTCATGGCCCAAAAACTGGGATTATAGGCATTTGCCACCACACTAGGCTAAAATCTTGTTAATGGATTTTCTTTTACAGATATAACTGTTGGAATATGGCAGATTAACTATTAAAGAAACATAAATAGAAATACATCTAAAACTGTGTCCTTCAGGATCCTTGGTAGCTTGTGTGGTTGAGAAGAGAGGAATGCTTTGGGTTCATTCCTGAGAAAAATACCATGGAGAGCCGAATAAAGTCAAACAAAGGATTGATAAATGCCAACATTCTCCCCTGGGGCCATGCATTTGTAGGACTCCATTGCACAGTTTTGTCCCTGCCCCCAGCAACACTCATGGACCTACACGTTCACAAAACTGCTCTCACTCCACTGGGTAGTCAATTGTTTGTTGTGAGTTAGGAGTTCTTAGAAAGAAATCCAGGGATTTCTGAAAGGGATCTAGGAGCTGAGTTCATGAGAACCATAGCTTAACACAGAATGATGTGCTGAGGCTAGAGATTTAAATATGACAGCCTCTCATTCCTGAGATGGGTTCAGATCTGGGAACTTTTTAATGGAAAATTTCATATAAAGAAGTAGAGAAACTAGGACAGTGAATTCCCAGGTACCCATTTTCCAGCTTCAATAAGTATCAATTTGTGGCTAATTGTGCTTCTTTATGCCCCCTGGCTATTTTTGATGCAAACCCCAGACATGTTATTTCATCTATAAGTATCTCTAGAGACGAGGATAATGATAGCCAGGCACAGTTGCATATGTAATTCCAGCTATTTGAGTGGCTGAGGCAAGAGGATCAGTTTTGAGGCCAGCCTTCAACTGAGCCTCGGATAGCCTAACACCCTGTTTCAGAATAAAATTTTAGAAGGATTGGGGTGTATGTAGTTCAGTGGTAGAATGCTGGTGTAGCATGCTCAAAATCCTGGGTTCAGTTACCTATACCACACACATACAGAAAAAAATCATCCTTTAACGTCAAATTATCTATTCAGTCTTCACATTTCCCTGATTGTCCTATTTAATATTTTTCTTTTTCTTTTTTTAATTTAAGCTTGGTTTACATCAGGATCCTATAGGGCCTGTCTGTATGTTTTCTCAAATCTCTTAATCTGCAGATTTCCTTTCATTGCCATCTTTTTCCCTTGCTCTATCTTTATTGTTAAAGAAACCAGGTCATTTATTTTCCACTGTATGAATTCTGCTGATTCTATCCCCAAGGCATCCATTATCATGTTCTGTTTCTCCTTTCATCTCCTGTAACATTAGATGTGGAGCAGCATGGTCCTGTAGAACTTTCTGCTAAAATGAGAATGCTCTATACCTTCGTTGTGGCTATTTATCCCCTGACATGTGGCTAATGTGACAGAGGAACTGAGTTTTTAATTTAATAGAACTAAATTTTAATGTAAGTATAGTAACCATATGTGGCTAGTGGTAACCTCGTTAGCGTTTATCATTCAGGTTTGATTTTGTTTTTATGTACAACTAGCTACTTGATAGCTGGTGGTATATGTTTCCATAGTATGTAGTTGTATTTTTTAAATTATCTGAAGTTTATAATTTTAATAAAATTTGCTCTTCTTGTTGTACATTCTCTGGGTTTGGACTTTATAATGGCAACATTCACCACTATAATATTATCACCAAATCACTCAAAATCCTCTATCTTTTGCCTATCATCTCCACCTGCAACTTTTGGCAACC
This sequence comes from Fukomys damarensis, assembly GCF_012274545.1. Lineage (NCBI taxonomy): Eukaryota > Metazoa > Chordata > Mammalia > Rodentia > Bathyergidae > Fukomys > Fukomys damarensis. Next base: position 49,478,622 of record NW_022900914.1, on the reverse strand, counting down.
ACTGATTTTTACTCTCAGCTTTGCCTTTTCCAGGATGTAATAGTTGGAATCAGATAGTGTATACTGACTTCTTATGCTTAATAATATTTAAATTTCTTTCATGGTTGGTAACTCATTAATTTTAAGCCCTGAATATTCCATTTTCTAGATATATCACTTTTTTTCTTTTTTTTTTTTTTTTTTTTTTTTTTTTTTTGATACTGGGAATCAAACTCAGGACCTTGCACTTTCAAGGCCCAGCCTGGTGTCTTGTTATTTTAATCTGCATTTTCCTGATGACAGTTGGTATGTGGCATCTTTTCATGTACTTATGTTGCCTGTGTATCTTTGGTGAGGTGTCTGTTAAGGTCTGTGGCTCATTTTTTAAATTGTTTGTTTTCTTATTGTTTGTTGAATGTTGTAAGTTCTTTATATATTTTAGATTACGGTCCTTTATCACATATGTCTTGCAGACATTTTCTTCCAGCCTGCTGCTTGTCTTTCTACTCTCTTGACAGTGTCTTCTACAGAGCAGAAAATTTTAATTTAATGAAGGCTAGCTTATTGGTTCTTGCATAAATTGTGCCATTGATCTTAAAGGTCATTGTCAAGCCCAAGGTCACACCTAGATTTTCTCCTCTGCTTCTCCCATGTTTCCTAGAAGTTGTGTACTTTTGCATTTTACATTTAGATCTATTATTGCTTTCTAGTGGATTTTAGTGAAGGATGTAAGAGCTGTGTCTAGGTTCTTTTTTTTTTTTTTTTTTTTGAGACAGGGTTTGCTGTGTAGCCCAGGGTGGCCTCAAACTTGGAACCATCTGCCTGCCTCTGCCTCCCAAGTGCTGGAATCACAGGCATGCACCACTGTGCCCAGCATGGAGTCATCTTTCTGAATATGGATGTCCAGTAGTTATAGCACCATTTGTTGAAAACTGTCTTTTCTCCATTGTGTTAGCTCTGCTCCTTTGTCAAAGCCCAATTGACTGTATTTATGTGGGTTTATTTCTGTATTCTCCATGCTTGTCCATTGAAGTATTTGTTCTCTCACCAATACTACACTGGCTGCATTACTATACTTTATGGTAAGTGTTGAAATTGAGGGGTGTCTTCCAATAATTAACATTTAATGGATTTGTTTTTGTTAAATGAACTTAAAATATTTAAAATTCATAACAGTAACACCAGCTACATTATAGTTAAAAGTTCTCTGAAATTCTCAACAATTTTTAAGAAAAAAACGAGAACAAGAGACTGAAAGGTTTGAGCCAGGTGTGGTGCAGGCCTGTAATCCCTGCACTCAGGATGCTGAGACAGGAGGAGCACTATGAGATCCAGGGTAGCCTGGGCTACATATTGAGTTCAAGGCTAGCCTGGACTGCATAGTGAGACCTTGTCTCAAAACAAACAAAAAAGCAAATAGTTTGATTTGATTTACAGCAGATTTTTCTCAAAGAAAAATCTAAGGCCTTTGGAATAAGCAACAATCATTTAAATAAAGGTTTAAAAGAGTTTTCTCTTGAATAATACTTTACATGGCTCAAATATCAAAACAATATGAAAAATACTGAGGAAAAAAAACCCTAAGTTTCAGCTACTCCAACACATAGGCAACCACTTCTTTTTTTGTCTCCTATTTCCTAAGTTTCTTTATCCTTTCTTACACAAAAGATAATACACTACATAATTCTGTACCTTTTCTTCTCTCGGTAATATGAATATGGTTTTTTAACAAGTTAGGAAAAATAAAAAATTTTAAATGTGGTTTCAAGAAAAATTACACATGTAGCTCACACAAGGTTTTTATCAAAATGCATTGAGAAATGATTATTCAAGACCATTGTGAATTATTACATAGTGAGACCCTGTCCCAAAAATTTAAAAAAAGGAGACAATGATTATTAATGTTGATAAGAGCAATAAAAAGATAATAAAATCTCAGTAGTCATCTAAAATCTGATTCTGAATTGTATATGAAGAAGCACAGTGAGAAATATTAAAAAGTGTTCTCCAAAGCCAATTTTGGGGAGAGATAATTGCTTTTTTTCTTTTTTGTACCAGGGGTTCTACTTGCCAGGCAGGTGCAGCGCCATTGAGCTACATCCCAGCCTGTTTTTTGAGGCAGGGTTTCAAGCTGGCCTTAAACTCACTGTGTAACCCAGGCTGGGCTTGAACTTGTGGCAGTCCTCCTGCCTCAGCCTCCCGAGTGCTGGGATTACACGCATTTGCCACCATGCCTGTCATGGCATTTTTTATATTTTCGTAAAACTTACTGTCTGGATTAATGGACAGTTAGATTCTCAGATTTGCTTCTGCATTCACTCTGTTGTGATGTCATGGAACCTCTGAAAAACTTCATTGTACCTTCTTGACAGAAAAAAAAAGAGCAATTAAGATGGTTTTGGCTTTACAGATCCACTCTGCAACAGGGAATCCCTGTGCCACATTTTGAGCATACTTATTTTGCATGATTATTGAGGGCTTAAATGTTACTTTCTTGGAAACATGACTAAAAGGAAAGGTTATGGGTGAGGGAGTTTTATGTAAAATTCCTTTTGACAAAGAGAATTTTTTTTAAGTTTGTTTTTTAAGAAGCTTGGAAAAACCCTACTTGATTTTCAGATATTTCCTTAGAATACCAAAGTATTTAAAAAAAACTTTGCAAGTTTTACATGGTTCTCTTTGCACAGAATACTTACACTTCACTTACTGAGGTTTATTAGTTACCCCATCCTCTTCATATTCTTCCAGTTCTAACTGAAGCTCATCTAGGAACTGCTACCTGATTACCTAAGCTCTTTGCCTTTTCCCTAAACCTTAGCACTTACTGTTGATCTTTGGGTCCTTTTTGTTTTTTGTGTAAGGGCAGTGCTAGATGCTAACCTTACACATCCTAAGCAAGCACTCTACATCCCAGGCTATATATGTATTAATTGACTGATTGGTCAGTTGATACTCACAGGGTCGTGCCACGTTGCACACACTGGGCTCAAACTTTCCATTCTCCTGCCTTAGCCTCCCAAGTAGTTGAGATCATAGGTGTGCACCACTGCACCTGGATGGATCCTATCTTCTCATACTCTATCTTGAATTACTTATTTTTAAAAATGTATCCCTTCTCTTAGCTGGGCAAAGGACTTGATCTTGTCCTTTTTATGTCCTCAATGTGCCTGAAATGTTTATGCTGAACTTTATGTCTGAAAGGCCTGTCGGTACAGCTGGTATGTCTTCCCCCTCACAATATATTCCAAGGTACTTTTTTCTTTCTTTCTCACAAATAATTGTTTGATTGAGGTTGTTAAGAAGCTATGGATTTTTCCTTCCCTTGGATATACAGTAAGTCCCTGACTTAAGAACATTCGAGTTGCGAAATTTCCACAGGTGTACTTCGTAAGACTCGCTTTGTGGAGTACAACTTAGGAATGTTCTTTAGGAATAGGGATCATTTGTAAGTTGGGGACTTACTGTAATCAAATTGATATTATGATGATGAAATAATCACTATTAAGTTAAATTTGTCTCCAGTATTTTATTTTCCTATTCGTATATGCTAGTTAAAAGTTTAGTATATTAAAAGTTAATGTTTAATTGGCCATGAGGTATGCACCCGTAGTCTCAGTTACTCAGCAAGGAGGATCACTTTTGCTTGGGAGTCTGAGGCCAGCCTAGGCAAATACAGCAAAACTCCATCTCAAAAAAGAAAAACAAATTGCCCATTTTTTTTCTTTAACTGAGAGGTCTGACATTAACAGAATTCTGCTATACCTCTGCAGCTGTGGATTTCTTCAATCAAATTAACATGTTGTATGGAACTATTACAGAATTCTGCACTGAAGCAAGCTGTCCAGTCATGTCTGCAGGCCCCAGGTACAACAGCCTGTTAATAGCGGTGTTGGGATTACTTTTGCTTTTTCACTGATGGATGTGTTAAATAATAGGTTTTTTTGTTTTTATTATGTGTTTGCCTATATAAAGATGATTCTATTTTGTTCATGAATACTGACCTATAGCTATTATTTCTAAATACTTTGGTATGTGGGTAGTGTTTAGTTTTTATACTGCATCATGGTAACTTTTGAGTGTTCTATTGTAGCGATGAAAGTATAGAAATTTGAATTAATTTATCTTGTATCCCAAAACTTTTTTTTTTTTTTTTTTGATACTGGGGATCAAAATTGGGACCTAGCGCTTGTGAGGCAGGCAGCGGCACCACTGAACTAAATCTCTGGCCTGCAAAACTTGTTTTTTTCATTTGATGGTTTCTTGCTAACTTCTAAATGAATTTTTAAAAGTTTTTAGTCGGTCTTTAAATATTTGATTATTTTTTTCTCATGATTATTAAACTTTAATGAAAGCAGCACAATTTAGAAGTAATTATCTGGCTTAAAGTTGCTACATTAAAAAAATATTTTGACCATAATAAATTTCAAAAAAAACTAAAAAGAGTGTGGAAATTTTTATCACCTATAATGTTAAGTCATAATTGTAAAGGGATTAATGTTGCGGTGTTTCCTTACAGTCTTTTTTCTTATAATAAATTACATATTTTATGTAGCAATAAATAGTATCAAAATGTTTGTCTCTTGTACTTTGACTTTTCTATAGGTATGAAGGAAAAAAGATCCCCAGTGAGTTTTTTTGTTTGTTTTTGTTTTTGTGTGTTTGTGTGCGTGTGTGTGTGTGTGTGTGTGTGTGTGTGTGTTTTGGTCCTGGGATCAAACTCGGGATCAAACTCAGGATCTTGCACTTGCAAGACAGGCGCGGTGCCACTGAGCTAAATCCACAGCTCCCCAGTTCCTAATTTTGTTGCAGTATTTTAGAAGGAATGTTGTTATTTTATGTTTCATTCATCAAACATAAAAGAAAATAAATGAGAAATATAAACATGTCTATGGCTTAAATGCCTGAAGAAATTTTGCATAGATCTTGTCACTTGTTCTAGGTCAGCAAAGGTGAAAGGAAAAAATATGCATGACTAAAAAAAGTATTTCTCTAACGATGTCTCTAGGATTTGATGATCTTGGCACCACTGATGATAATGTGTAGCCAAGGGTCTCAGAGTGTGGAGGATCCATCACCTTTCACACAGCCCTTGGCACCTTTCTGCCTTGCCTTTGTCTGTCGGGGCTCTCTTAGAAAGCAGCCCTCTGGCACTGCCAGCTGTCACATTGTCTCCCTCCTCCAGTTACAACCTGCACATTTCAGAATAATTCTGTAGGGAATTGACAGTAATCTTCAGTAGAACTTTAGGTAATTTATTAAGGTTACATAGTTTCTGTTAACAAAAAGTGAAGTTGCACATTTGTTAATGTTTTTTAAATCTATCAGTAAAACATACTTCTCTCCAGGTATGAATATCACTGGGCAGATGGTACTAATATTAAAAAGCCAATCAAATGTTCTGCACCAAAATACATCGACTATTTGATGACCTGGGTTCAGGATCAGCTTGATGATGAAACTCTTTTTCCTTCTAAGATTGGTGAGTTAATATTGTAGAACTATTTTTCTTTCCAAATTATGTAGTCTTTTTTAATATTCTGTTACTTTAAAGTAATTTGATAGAGGTAGTGGTACACCCCTGTGGTCCTAACACTTAGGAGGCTGAAGCAGGAGTGTTTGAGTTCAAGGCTAACCTGGGCTACTTAATCAGACCTTCTCTCAAAAAAAAAAAAAAAAAAAAAAAAAAATTTTGTTTTAGTAGACTGCTACATTCTCCTCCAAAAAGTTTGTACCATTAAGTATATACTCCCTCTAGTATGTTTGTGTCTGTCTGTGTTTCTTTGCCATGTTGATTATTACTCACTTTTTCTTTTTGTCTTTTGAAAATGGAGGAATACATTTTGCTTTAGTGTACATTTTAAAAATATTGATGATTGTATTTTGTTTTCTTGACCATTGTATGTTTTCTGTTTGTGTCTTTTATCCATTTCTGTTAGGGATATTAGCTCTTTGTATTTCCCCCTATGCTATCTTTTGTCTTATTTGTTGATGGACTATTTTGCTCTGTACATCTCTCATTTTGTCTTAATCATTTCCTTATCACTTGAGTTTTAATACACTGATGTGAAAAATTGTCCCTGCTTCTGGATTATAAAAATATGTATGTTTTCATGTAGTACTTTTGTGATTTTTTTTTTCCACGAAACACTTCAGTGTGTCAGGAGTTTTTTTGGGTTTTTTTTTGTTGTTGTTGTTTGTTTTGTTTTTTTTTTTTTGGATACCGGGGATTGAACTTGGGACCTTGTGCTTGCCAGGCAGGCGGCAGCACCACTGAGCTATATTCCCAGCCCAGAGTTTTTCTTTTTTCCTTTTCCTTTATTTTTTTCCTGTACCAGGAATTGAACTCAGGACCTTGTACTTACTTACAAGGCAGGTGCAGTGCCACTGAGCTATATCCCCAGCCCCAAGACTTTTTTCTTCTGAATGCTGCTTTCATTATTTTCCAAACAGAAAATTTAGTCGTTTTTTCCAGTTCACTTATTGAATACATGTGTCTTTTTTTTTTCTCGATTATCTTATGTGTACAATAAATTACCATATATTTGAGGGTCTTGTAATCTCTTTATCACTTCCTGTGGAAATTTCAGTTTTCATTCACATATCTTTTGCCATCTTACAAAACTAGTCTTCTTTCCTTTCTCTTCTTTTTCAGAATATTCACAGCTGTTATGAGATATTTGTCTCCCAAGAATTTAGAATCATTTTCTCAAGGTTAAAAAAACAAAGTTTTTAGATTGCATCTAATTTTTATACACACATATATTCTTGTTTTCTTTACAATACTGAGTCTTCTAGCCAAGAATATCATTTTTCACTTATTCTTCTTTTATTTTCTAAGTCTTCTTTCCTCTGTAAAATTCTATTTTATGTTAATCCTTAAAATTTCTTAAGTTTATTTCTAGTTGTTTTTTTTTTTACTTTATTTTATTTTTCATTTTGGTTTTTTGAGACAAGGTCTCTCTCTGTATTTCCAGCTGGCCTTGAACTCACTGTGTAGCCTGGGCTGGCTCAAACTTGTAGCGATACTCCTGCCTTAGCCTTCTGAGTGCTGGGGTCACAGGCATGCACCACCATGCCTGGCTTACTCCTAGGCATTTTATTCTTTTTATTGATACTTGGTTTCTAACTGGTTATTATTTGATATATTGAAAAGCTGTTGATTTTTATAACTGTCAGGTTCTATCTTGTTAACTTTTGGTTCTCAAGTTTTTGAAATGTGCAACTTCATCATATGCAGGTAATGTTAACTTGGCCTCTTTCTTTATGATATGTATTCTTTTTGTTTTAAATGTGTCTAACCTCAGTGACCAGTGTTTCCAGAACAGTGCTGAGTTACAGTGATGTTAGCAAAAATGTATATCAGGTGTTATGCTTGATCTGTTTGATATTGGTCATTTTTTCCATTCTGTAACTAAACCTTTTCCTTTTTCACAGATTGTTTATTATGTATTGCTTCTATTTGAATATGTGTTAAATATAGCTTGGAAAGTATTCAGATTAAAACAAATTATTCTTAAAGATCTCTTCCTTATGGGAGATAAAGAATTTTTTGACTTCCTTTTTGTTTCACAGCTTTGTGTTCTTCAGTAATTCATTCTTACGTTCTAAAATTCCCCATCCCCATTAGGCTCTTGTCTACCTGTTAACTTTTGCTGGTTATGTATTATTAGATATAACTTTATTATTAACTTTTTACTAATATATTTCAAGTTATTAATGTTATTAACAAAATACCCCTTTGTATATTCTGAGAAGAGGGTTTGATTTTAAAAACATTTCTTCAATACGTGAATACAGAATCCTGCTCAAAGATGTCCATATGCTCGTGTATAGTATTTGAAAATTCAAGTTAGCCAGAGCTTGGAGGCATGAATGCAAAATCCAGTGAAGTATACTGAATTTTCCAAGCTGTAATGGGCTGGCTAAGAGAAGAAGAAAACAAAATTTAGGGAAAGAGTATGTTAGTAAGCCTTTGTTTTCTGAAAGATTGAAAAAAAGAAGGTGCTTCAAGAGCTGTATCAAGGAATAGGCCTTTTAAGGCCCACTAACCTAGGTTGTTTTGGAAGCAAATGCCTTCTTGGTGCTTATTTACTGTAGCCAGTGCCAGTTGGAATGTCTCTATCCTGTCTCCATTTTGTAAGAGACTTAGATATTCTCAACTGAAATTCTCAGGAGTGTAACCAGTTGCATCCTTGAGATGACTTCACCTTTCAAAATGGCCAGTAAACCCTCCCCATGCTTTAACAAAGAGATGTTTACCAGTAAATAAAGAGATGTTTATTTTCTTTAAAAAATACCCACCCCCTTTTAAAGAAGTATGCCTTGTTTTTAGGCAGCAGGAAAATGGAAACTTAACTTTCCAGAGTAATTCAGAAGATAAAAGGGCCAGGGATTTAGCTCAGTGGTGCCCCTGCCTGCCAAGCTCAAGGTCCTGAGTTTGATCCCTGGAAAAAAGGAGAAAATAAAATACTTTCTTTTAACTTGTAGCTACATGATGATGACTTAAAGTAGATCTGTCATTTTCTTTGCTTAGGAGAGTTTCAAGTACCAATTGAACATGTATGGATCCATGCACGTGTATATAGTTTTTTAAAAGTTAACAAATTACAAAAGTAGTATTCTATTTATACTAAAATTTATACTTGCTGCATTTAACCTTAGGAAGAAACTATAATATTAAACAACTAAAATTATGTTTATTTGAACTTTGATTCAGCAGCATCTTGTATAATCTGATGCTTGTGCCTACTGATCTAAGGCAATTAGAAAAAAGTGTGGCCTGTGAGGAATACTTAGGATTGGAGGTTTTCTTCTTTTGCCTGTTAAATACCCAGTAGTAGGCTTGTAGTTGTTTGTGGGTATGTTTATGTATTGCAGTTGTTCATGGCAGTGTTGAAATTTGCTGTTGAATATTAAGTAAAAGACTAGTACGGCCACTATGGAAATTAGTATGGAGATTCTCCTGGGTATATTCTTTTTTTTTTTTTTTTTTTTTTTTTTTTTTCCGGTACTCGGGTCCTTGCACTTGCAAGGCAGGCCACCGAACCACTGAGCTAAATCCCCAGCCCCTCCTGGGTACATTCTTGAAAGAGTTAAAAGCATCCTACTATAGTGATGTGTGAACACCCATCTACAGCAGTACAATTCACAGTAGTTACAGCCTAGGTGCCCATCAATATATGCATGGATAAATATGGTACACCATGGAATATTATTCTGTTATAAAGAAAAAGTCATGTCATTTTCTGGAAAATAAGTGAAAGTTGAGACCATAATGTTAAGTGAAATAAGACACAGAAAGTTAAATACTGCATGGTTTCTTATGTTAGAAATATAAAATATAAATAAGTAAAAGTAAAATAAATGAGAGATGGTGGTAAACAAAAAGGCAAACTTTTTGGAGATGGGGAAAAGGATGGAGGGGAGCTAGAAAGAGGAAGTAAGGGGATAGAAAATGATCAAGACATGATATATACATGTATAGCTTCCCCAAAATAAGTGTAACTATCACACTAGTTTTTTTAAAAGAAGACTAACTGATGTATGTGTGTTTAATTACAGGTGTCCCATTTCCCAAAAACTTCATGTCTGTGGCAAAGACAATTCTGAAACGTCTCTTCAGGGTATATGCTCATATTTATCACCAGCACTTTGATTCTGTGATGCAGCTGCAGGAGGAGGCCCACCTCAACACCTCCTTTAAGCACTTTATTTTCTTTGTTCAGGTAAGGGAGCCATGTCAATTTCTGGGACATGTGGCTCAGACTTATTTGAATTTGTAACTGTAATAGAGAGCAGTGTGTCTTACCAGTATAGAGAAGCTAAGTATAAGTAGTATTTTCTCTTCCACATTATTTTTATCTGTGTAGCAGCACCAGGCTCTCTAGTGGCACCTATAATAGGAGGTTGACGCAGGAGGCTTGCAAGTTTGAGGAGAGACAGCCTGGGGAACTTACACCCAATATCTGTCTATCTTTTTTTTTTACAGCCAATCTCAATATATTAAAAAAATAGATAAAAGGCTGGGAATGTAGTGGTAGAGCACTTGCCTAGCATGTATGAAGCAATCCTCAGTTTGGGAGAAAAAGGCATCACCCCTCCTTGGGCCTTCAGCCTCTAGCTTCCCCAGGTCTCCAGTTAGGGTTTGTCACTTTAATATGTGCTCTGTTGCCTTACAGGTACTTAGTAGGAATTGGCACTTACAAAAATAATTCACATTGTTTGAAAAAGATATCAGAGAGTCAGGACTCATTTAGCCTGTATGATTCTATACACAATATATAAATTTGTCTGCCTAGGTACCGTTTATGATAGAAAAACCTGGTGGGTTTTTTTTAGTAAATACCATTTATTACAGTGCTGTGTATATGCAGAGAAAAAAACATACTACACTCTTCCTGATCTCCCATCTAAGATTGTTGCATGATTGTGTGTGTGTGTGTGTGTGTGTGTGTGTGTGTGTGTATATGTGTGCAAGAGAAAGGGAAAAGTCCCCCTTTGTGAGGATATAGGAGAACTCAGTTTTCCCACTATACTCTCACAACACAGAACACTTTGTGAACAAATGTATGGGGTTTTCCCCCTGCACACCAGGCAATTTGTTCTACGGCAGATACCCGCTAACTTTTCTCTGATTCAGTTCAGTTCTGATGCTGAGTATCAGAGCCCACAAATTGAGAGGCCAGCCCCACAAGTCTGTGCCCACTTCAGATGCCAGCCAGCAGTAATTTGTTGTACTTCTGAGAGATCAGCTATGAATCAGGGTTCCCAGGGTACCCTCCTAGGGTTCAGTTAATTTGCTAGAGTGGTTCATAGAACTTAGGAAGCACACTTACTGACTTATTCTAAAGGACATCACAGAAGGTGTAGATGCCTAGCCAGATGGAAGAGATGTGGTGCAAGGTGTGCGAGAGGCACCGTGGAGACCTTCCAGGAACCTGCTTGTGTTCAGCTGTCTAGACACTCTGAACCCTGTCCACTGGGATTTTTATGAGGACTTCGTTGCTTGTGCGTGATTGATTGCATCATTGGCCATCGGTGATTGACTCACCCTTCAGCCCTTTCTTCTCCCTAGAGCAGTGGTGGTGAAACTATGGCACACATGCCACAGTGGGCATGCAGAGCCCTCTCTGTCGGCCTGTGAGCCCAGTCAAAGGGTGTTAATATATGAGTTGTTGTTTTTTTTTTAACTAAAACGTCAGCATCCAGTTTAATTTCAGTGTTGGCACTTTGTGTTAAATAAGTGAGCTTTGGATTGCAATTTGGGCACTCAGTCTCTAAAAGTTTCACCATTGGGGGCTGAAAGTCTCAACACTTTAGTTGTGCTTTGGTCTTTCTACTGACCAGTCCCATCCTGATGTTCTCCAAGGGCCCTCTGCCCCCGGCCATCCCATTTGCACACAAGACACACTTGTCACGCCAGACATTTCAGAACTTTTAGGAGCTGTATGTCAGGAAACAAGGAGGAAAACTGGTATATATCACAAGATAGTACCAGTGTTTTTAAAAGGAGTAAAAACAATTGTTTTAAAATGTTCATAGAAGGCCAAGGATTTAGCTCAGTACCTGCCTCACAAGCACAAGGTCTCGAGTTTGAGCCCCAGTACAAAAAAAAAAGTTCATAGAGATCATTTGATCATTCTTTTGGGTTTCAGAAAATTGGGGTTGGGTATCTTTCAAAAACATTTAGTTTTAATTTGGGTCCCAGTTTTAAATTTTATTTTTCTTCTGTTTTTAGGAGTTTAATCTGATTGATAGACGTGAGCTGGCACCTCTTCAGGAATTAATTGAGAAGCTTGGATCGAAAGACAGATAAATGTTTCTTCTAGAACACACTTATCCTCTTGCTTCATCTACTGCTAGAGCTATCTCATTGCTATTTGTTGTAGACTAGTGACACAGACTATAAGAAGACAGGAAAAAAGGACACACCTTGTCTGTGTCTGCAGATTAAATTGTTCCAAAGGTAGGTTGTCCAGTAGCTTCAGAAACCATAGTAAGGACACAGCCAAATCAGAGGTGCTGTGTGAGCACTCCTGTTACTGTCAGTCATACTTGGGTGTAACGTGATGACTAGCCTGTAGTTTATTAGTTCACTTATTTTTTTACTCACGAAAATTATTGCATCTGTTTCAGGTGACAGTATAACAGATACTAAGAGTTTTTAATCATTGATTTATTAGTAAGTTTCCAGAACAAATTTCCTAATGCAATCAAATTGGCTTTATTCTGCTTTTATTTTATTAATAGAAAAGATATTTTTAAGTTTCCTTAAGATTTAGAATTTGTAGGCTGGGTGTGGTGGTGCATGCCTATAATGCCAGCACATGGGAAGCTGAGGCAGGAGGATTGCTATGAGTTTGAGCCCAGCCTGGGTTATATAGTGAGACGCTGTTTCAAAAAAATTCGAACTTCCGTGTCACTTTGGATAACCTTTTAGTTTCAAGTTTGTATGCTTGTGTTTTTATAGATAAGAGTATATATTTTTCAAAATTCATGATTGCAGTTTAAATCACGGCATATGTAGAATGAAAGTAACCAAAGTTATTTTTAAAATGATTTTATTTTTTAATCTCTATTTGGGATTGTATTCACATCTATATAAATTATTAGTAGTATTCATATATCAGAAATAATATTTTTAGGTGTCTGAGAATGGTGATTTAGGTTTTTATTTTAAAATTAATATGTAGCTTTTGACAGAAAAAGCAAACTAAAAATACATGACAGACTTAGGTCTCAAAGCCACTAGTTTCATTCAAATTGTTTTCAGAGGCCTAGAAGTTTGGGTAAGAGTAAAAGAAAGTATTCAGAGTACTTGTTTCTCCTGTTTCCTAAAAAATTACCTGTGTTTTTTGTTTTTGGGCACTGGGGGTGGAATCCAGGGCTCTGTGTGGGTGAGGCAAGTGCTGCCACAGAGCTGAATCCCCAGCCCTTTTCAATCAAGTTCTAGGTTTCCTAGTTTGGCCTTGAACTTGTGATCCTCCTGCCACCATATAGTTGGAATCACAGGTATGTGCCACCATGCCTGGCTTTTTATCATGACTTGACAGTTTGTAAGAATAGTGTGACAAAATGAGAGGCAGTAAGTAAAAATAAATAGAGAAAAATCTTCTTTCAGTCTGTTAAGGATAGATTGAACTTCCATAGAGATTTTATCCTGTTTTAATTACTTTTGTATCAAAACTTGAAATTTTCTCTTTTTATTAGGATAAAATCATCTTCCCTTTTAGTGAGGAAAATGCCTTTTTTATTGGGCTCCTTGGATTTGAATATTCCTCGACTGTTTAAATGCACTGAGGGCTAATAGATGCCCTGGAAAATTTGCCAAACAGGCAGAGCTTTACTTCATCAGCAATCATTATAATAGCTGTGAGTTTTACAAAGCACTCACCAACCTCCTCATGGCTTTGATAAAGGTTACATTTGATAAGGTTTTGTGTTACTTATCTTTATTCCACTAGATTATAAAGAAAAGAATTGCTTAACTCCATTTTTAGTAACTCATTTTCAATACATTCTTAAAGATATACAGATTTTAAAGGAAATACTTGATTCTAATTTAGGCTGAAACCATATATCATTGTTTGAGGAATTAAGAAATGGATAATGACTTACCAATTAAAAAGAGAAAAGCCCTCTATGAAATATTCAGCAGCCCATGTTTTAAACTTATGCAGAGGTCCAAGTATCAGGCATTTTGTCTGTTAATGTTGATTATTTGGAAAAAAAAAAAACAAATTTCTAGATGTATCTCCAGTGTAACTGCCTCATTGTACATTTGTCATTTCTAATATTTCAAATATTCTCAAAAGGGTTCTCAATTTCCATTTATTTTCAATAATAGAAATCCCTCTTCACACCTGAGCCCCTAAATGAACCAAAGAAGGTCACATACTAGGACAGTAGGAAAGGCAGCTAAGCATAATGTCCTTAATTATGTGGGACATAAATCAGAAATTTACAATTTTGAAACTAGAATGCCCTTGTTTTAAACTTCTTTTTTCCTTCTCTTGTTTTCTTTTTCCTTTCTTTTTTAACAACAAAACAAGTTTCCAAGCCAGTCTGGCTTGACCAGCAGTGCACCTAAACATTACACTGTTTACTTCTAAGGCAGGAGGGGAATTAGAGAAAGGGGAGAGAATGGAAGAGGATGGCACCTTCCTGGCATGACTTGAGGGCCACCCTCTGATATAAGTGCTTGAAGAAGTCGGTGAATGTGTCCTGGGCTCCTCTCACGTTTGATTTGTCTTCCCCAGCCCAGGGTCTCCACTCCCTCTACTTTCCCTGCTAAGCAGACATCCTCTCTCAGTGGCCAGTGCCTGCTCCTCATTTGTGATTACAATCATGGGGTGGAGAGTGCTTGCCAAATTATGCAGGTCATCCTGTGGTGCTTTAATTTTCAGGCCTTTTAAAATCTTGGACCATGATGTACAGATATTTGTTTGACTATTCAAACTTCTTCATACTGTTTTTATATTGACAGCCAAATATACCCTTCCTTCCTTCTTCATTTTATGAATAAAGTGATTTTACAGGGCCACCAGCTAACAAGGTATTCCGTTCATCTTAGACTTAGCCTAGCTAATGTACTGCTTCCTCAAGAAATGCAAATCTGTTTTCACCGTGACTTTGATAACCATGACAGTTTCTGTAGTAGTACAGAGGCAAGAGGAACCGGATACCTCGAGCATGATGTTTTACCTCATATGAATAAACAAATCAGGCCCAAGGAGTGCAAATCCTAGAAAGCAGCTCCAGTCATGGTGCTGGGTCACCCCTTCCCCATTGTACGAGGCTGTCAGGGGGCCTCTGGTCTAGAAAATGCCAGCCTATACCCAAGCACTGAGCACCTTCAACAGGCACATGATTCCTCTTGAGATCAGCTCAGAGTGGATTTGGTTTCTACTATTGTAGAATTCTGGTAAAGAGGGAAAATAGTTCTTTGTTCTTTCTTTTGCATTCAGTTTTAATATTTCAGGCTATAAGAGGCGTTGGGTGATGATATTACATGTGGTAACAGTAATTTTATTAAAACAACTACATTGAAATTCAGTTGGATTTTCTTTCCTTGCTACAAACAAGTATTCCGTAAATCCAAAAGGATCACCAGTGTGCTCTGGATTTAATGTATAGCAATATTCTATATTTGGTCTCCATTGAAAGTAGTTTGTGTTAGTCTTGATTACCATCTAAAATATTTTTAAGTGTTCTTTACATAAAATTTTGTGTTGTATTTTTACATCTTTAGGGGGCTTTATCTATTTTTCTAAGTCAGTTAACTATTCTTTAAAAAACATATTTTGTATCTACTTTTGTAACTTCATCAGAATAAAATATATTGAAAGCAAATGACTGATTAAAGGATGCATCTCAACACTTACTTAAATGAAAACGAGATTTTTGCTGGTTCTGTGGATTCTGAGTACAGCTTAAATTTGGAAGATTATCATTGAGTATAATTTAGTAGTTTAAATGTTTCTATAGCCCTTAAAGAGAAGTTCCTAAATAAAACTAAATACCAGAACCCTACACCCAGGAAACAAGCTGCTTTTAATTACTGTTACCGAAACCCACCCTAGACAGAAATAACTAGTTTCCTTCCCCTCATGCTCGCCTAGCTCTGGATCTTTTGCACATTTTTGATTGTGGATAGGGAAAAGAGAAAATGGGACTTAACTGATTTTTCTACCTTGAAGTTGAGTTGTAGGTACATATCCTTAAAAATTTTCCTGACCCAACAGTCATTTTTCATTATTATTGGAGAAACATTAGCAGAATTACTTTTAGACAAATTAAAAGTGAATTCTGGAACTGTGCAGTACTAGAATTGTGACCTTTTTTTGGTAGTAGAGTTAAAAAATGAATGTGACACATATGGGTTAACATTCAATTTGTATAGAACACAAGCTACCAATCAGTTTTGGATTTTTGTTTCAGATTTAAAAGCCATTGCAAAAGTGATGTTTCTAAGGGTATCTAACGGCTAAGTCTTTGAAAGGTATTTCAGACTTTATTTTTTTAAAAAAGTAGATTAACCCAAAAAATTATCTCTTGGTCAGAGACAGCTAGAAGCACTGTTCAAAGAGGCCCTGGGCCTTCTCCAGCAAATTCAGGGGTGGGAGGGTGGTTGTTACAGTATTTTCTTTATCACTGATCACTAAATTGCAGTGTCTCCTGTGATGCCTCCTGAAAGCTAAGTGTCTCTGCCCTGGCCCTCTGCCTGTCTCAGTCAGAAATTTACATGGATGTCTCTTATTGGCAGAGGCACAGACCTCTGTCCCTGCTAAAGGAGGGGTTGGGTTTTACTTGGGGCTGTGCAGCTTATAATAAAATTGTTTGAACGATGGTAGGTGGTCCAGAAACTTGAACTGGCTGCCACTCAACTTTTTTCCCTGTTCTGTGGGGAAAAAATGAGTTTCCAGCCAAGTGCAAGTAACTAATGTAACTGCTTAGCTTCATTGAGGTTTTTGTAGTGACTTGCTAAAGGAGTAGCTCCTTAGCCAGCTTCCTTATGTCCAGCTAGCACTTTGAATATCACTACTTAGGGGAAATCAGCCTGTCTTAGGTGAGCCCTTTAGTAGATTATCTCACAGCAGTCTGGGTAAGTGTAATTGAGAGGTGGCTGGTTTTAAAATGTTTCTCAAAAAAGCTCAGACAAGTTCAAATAGCTAATACGTAGTAAGCTTCCCTTGATAGCATTTGCAAAAAATTATGATGTTCCTGAGCACTAGTAGGCTGTATAAAAAAAGTGACTGCAATTAAAATCATCCTAATGAAGATAAAAGGAGCTTTATCCAAAGAGACCCTACCCACAAGAGTTTCCTGTGGTTATCTCAAATGTAAATATCTTTACAAAGAGTAGGAGTTGTCATGGGTCAATATAAGCGAAGATAAAAGAATCTCAATTCATAGCAAAAAATAAATGTAGGCTGTGAATTAATTAGCTTATGTCCTGGGAATTTTAATTGTAACAAAGTAAAACTTACCTTTTATTGCTTCTACCATAAAAAATTATACCTAAACTGTTATATTAGGACTAATTTGGAAGGCCAAGATTGATGAGATTGACCTGAATATTCTTTTAAAGATTCAAACTGAGTTCAAACCTGTGGCGCTCCAGTCACCATTCTGTTCAGTAATCATGCATGCACTTTTTGTCCCATGCCATGCTGCACCCTTGAGGTAGATAACTAAAGCAAAGTCCTGACCTCATGTGGGCTACACACCAGTGGGAACCAGCACATACATAGATAACTCTAAAGGGCGGTAAGTAAAATACAAATGATGTAGACGTTTCAGGGCCTACACTTTCTTTGAGTTATCAGAGGTGGCCCTGGAGAAGCAAGGACAGTTGTATAGCCAACTTGACCAAATAGTGTGAGCAGGAAGATTCCAGTATTCCTAAAGGTTATTTTCGGCAGGTGATGAGAAATCTGAAGGATTTTAGGTAGTAAATGTTTTCATTACAGATGGCTTTGACAGCCATGTGGAAACTGAAGGGAAAGGAGAGCACGGCAAGGCAGAGAACCAATAATTCAAATCAGAATTATGTGGGCAAGAAGGGTCCATGCAAACATTCCACTTTTTTATTTGTACCAACCAGGGATCAAACTCTGGTCCTTGTGCTTGTGAGGCAGGCAGCAGAACCACTGAGCTAAATCCCTGGCCCAACATACCACTTTTAATAAAGAAAAGGAGAAATTACATAAATACAAATCTGTGAGCTTAACCTGGGTCACTTAGTTGTAAGTGACAAAACACCTGAACTGGATTTAGTGCTTATTTCCAGGGCTTCCAGTTGCCTAAACAGTCAAACATAATTCTTCTCTTAGGTCTGCTTTCTTCTTTATCTGCTTCATTTCCAAAGCAGCTCTGTCCACATGGTTGCAAAAATGATTGCCAGCAGCTGCAGGCCTTCTAGCTTAGCAACACAGTTGAAAAAGACTTCTTTAGTTCAGAGTCTCTGTACCAACTCTGATTGGTTTGGCTCAAGTCATGTGACATCCCTAAACCAATTTCCATCTAGTTAGTCAAAACTAGGTCATATGTCCACTCAGCTGGGGCTGGGTCTGCCTTATCTCAATCATAATTTGAGTAATAATGGGTGATTCACCACTACTCTGCTGGAAAAGCTTTTTTTTAAGTTTTTTTGTCCCAAAAAATGAGAATAAAATTTAAAAGTTAAATTACCACACTAGTAATAACTGAAGGAATCAAGCTGCAAATGTAACAGTGATGCAAGGGGAAAATAAATGACGAAGGCTGGTGCAGAGGAGTCACAGTATTGGAACGAATGTGTATTTTTAGTCAATTATCGTAAACAATAAATGCAGGTCCAGTCTATCCAGGTGCAACGCGGGAGACAGGTTGTACAGGCCGGTGTGCAACGGCAAAAGGCAGAGAAGCGCCGCGGGGTAGTGCTAGGCTACAAGCTGCAGAGTTAGAAAGGGCTTGGCTGCGTTTCAGCCTCGACTTGACTTGTCTGAGTACTCCAGAGGAGGGCGGGTTTGCTGACATCCATTATCACGCTTCGGATTGCACTACAGTCGCAGGAGTCCCCAATTTCCGGTTTCCGGCTCCAACTAGTTCTCTACTAAGTGGTGTCTGGCAGAACCTTAAACTCAGGCAAATCCAAAACAGTTGTGTTGGCTCCCTCACCCAGCCATCCCTTTCATTGTCCAAGACAAATTTGGGAATCACCTCCTGCCTTCCTCCCTCACCGCCCCCATATCCAGTCCCTCTATTCCAGTCAGCCCGCGGTGGCAGACACCTCCCGCATCCTTTCGGTAGCTGGGTCATTTCAGGTCCCTCAATTCTCACCTGGGCATTGCATTAGCCTGGGCACTAAGTCCTTGTCTCCACTTTCGGCCCTCACAGTTCGTTACAGAGGCCAGGATGATCTTTCTATAACGCACATCTGAAAATCCCTTCTCCGCTTAAATCCCTCAAGTTCCATTACTTGGATGGAAACCCATGCACCTCAGTTCCCGGGCGCGGGGAGAGAGAGGGTCCCAGGGACGCCAGGGGCCCTCGAGGGGGGAAGTGCGGATGCGAGCAGCTGGG
>NW_022900914.1:49456274-49459306 GCF_012274545.1 Fukomys damarensis | reverse complement strand
GCGGGAGGGGCAGGCAGGCCGGGACCCCGCCGCCTTCCTCTCTCTCCTCTCCGGCTGCTGGCGTGCGGGGAGCTCCAGGCCCTGGTGCGCTCTGGGGTGGAAATGGGGCGAGTCTGGCGCACAGTCAAACCACAACGGGCATGGGAGAGAGAAATGTTGGTTTTTGGAGCGGGGAGACCTAGGACTCGCAGTCCGGAGTCCCGGAGTGGGTGCAGGGCACCGCGGAGGGTTCCAGGCCCTGGGAACTTCGGCGGCGCCTCTGACCTTGACCCTCCAAAGTCCGCAGTCGGCACCGCCCACGAGCTCCCCTAATCCCTTCCCTCTGCCTCATCCTTTGCTTCACTTCATCCATTTTCCTCTTCCCTCTTTTCTGCTGGTCTTGAACCCACCCCGCCTCTATGTACCTAGGAGTTTCTCCGCTACTCTCAGTGTGGGCAGTTGTCATCTGGGGACTCACTGGCCTGTCACACAGGCGCTGCCCGAAGCGGCTAGGATGATAGAAAGGCTCCCATGGATTCTGCAACCCTTATTGATTGCCCATCCTGCCTGCAGTCCCGCCCAGGTTCTATCCCCAGAAGTAACACCGCCCCTCCCCTTAGCCCTGTGGCTCCAGCGAGGCTCACAGTATGAAGTTTCTGTCCCTTTATACAGCACAGAGACCTCTAACCCAAGACTTTTCTCCTGACCCGTATTTCGCCTGCTCACCAGACTTCTTTACCTGAGCCAGTGGGCATGCCCCTTAGATACGCATTCTTCCATCCACTCTTGCCAAGTGCCCTGGGGGGGCCTGCACAGGGTCAGCCCTGAATGTCTCAGGCTTGGCCTTTAAAACCAGTTGCTAAGAGAGCCTGTGCACAGCTCTGAGATTTTGCACTTGATCTCAGCCAAAAGGCCAAGAAGTGATAGCTCTAAGATTCTGTAACAGCACCCTGTTCTGGGGCCCAGGAAAGGCCTGAGTGCAGGCAGGACTGAAGGGTGACAAAGAGGCACCTTCAGCACTAGTACTTGGTAACAGGCCTGGTGTTCTGCCACCTGTACCCCATGGCCAGGTAGAAACCAGCATTGGGTGCTCCTCCCTTCCTAGTGCCTTCACTTGGTTGCTCCTGACCTGCTGCTCAAGGCACCCTTGCCTGCAGCTTGCTTTGCTCCTGAAAGCTTAGGCCACCTCACTTGGGGTCACATTGCCTAATAAGTCCAAAACCTGTAGCCTGGCATTCAATGCCTGCCATATTGTAGTTTCTGTCTCTTTGTTCAGCATGTGCTCAGTCCAGCCAGGTGTCTGCTGACCTGGTTTTCTGTTCCTTTCCTTCTATGGGTCGAGACGTGCTCCTGCTGGAGCTCTGCCTTCCTATGGTTGCCATCCAGGAAGAGTGTATTGTTGCCTATGGTGAATAATCTTAAAATGTTCCTTCTGTGGGTCATTCAATAGGTTCTGCCTCTTCTCTTCATTGGGTTGGTGCATGGTGTGAAGAGGGCTGCTGGCAGTGGTGGTGAGGGCACATTTCTCTGGGGAGGGATGCCTGTTAATCAGGCTGAAAGGATGGGCGGAACTTGGCTTCACCACAGAAGACATTGGACGGTCAGTGTTATAGTGACCTAGCAGGTGGGTCTGAGGAGCTGCTTGGCCCTTCTCCTGGCTCTGCATCTTATTAGTGGTTACAGTCTTAGGAATATTACTAAGTGCTTCCATTTCTTTGCCTATAAAACTGACATCACAATAGTGTCTTTCTCATAGTCGTATCATAAGGAATTAAAGTATGTTGAATAAGGTCTTTGGCTTTGTCTCTAGAGTCAAGGTCGTTTGCAGTTATCCCCCCACTCCCCTTAAAAAACAAAACAAAAATCTATTCTGTGTCCTGGGGAATGGCCACCCAACACCACATACCACCTCTGAGAGCCTGCA
The DNA here is from genome assembly GCF_012274545.1 of Fukomys damarensis. Classification (NCBI taxonomy): domain Eukaryota; kingdom Metazoa; phylum Chordata; class Mammalia; order Rodentia; family Bathyergidae; genus Fukomys; species Fukomys damarensis. The sequence goes on along the minus strand of NW_022900914.1, from coordinate 49,457,403 downwards.
GCTGTGCAGGTGGAATGGCTGTTGGGGCCTGCACAGAAGCCAGCTGGGGGGTGGGGAGTGGCACCTTGCCTTGCCATAGCCCTCTTCTCTTCTGTGTCAGCTTCCTCTTCTCTACTGTGTCCACCGGATGTTCACCTCTCAGACGGAGGGGGAGCTCAAAGTGACTCAGGTTCTCAGAGAAAAGTTTCCACACGCCACAGCTATCAAGGTCACTGACATTTCAGGTAAGACTTTCTCTTAGCCTTCCTGGGGAGCTTTGGTAAGATTTTGCCTTGGGGAGGGGCAGGGCAGGAGGGCTTGGAGGAGGGAACTCGCTGCCAATGATGAGTCAAAAACATCAGAGAACCTGGGAACAAGGCCCAGCTCAGGGGAACCCAAGGTTGCCAGCCTGGCCTTGCTCAGACAAGACCGTGTCAGTCACCCTAGAGCTCAGGTCTGTACTCTCTGACAGCAGGATGGACTTACTTTACTTTCCCCCACATTAGTCTGACTCCTAGAATGGCAGAGCTCTAATGGGCCCCAGGCAGGTTTTATCAACTGCCTAATTTACTTTCCCCAGGAAGAAACAAACTGGCAGGACCAAAGAACCTTTCTACCCCGCCCCAGCCAGCTAAGCCCTGCCTTCCCCAGAAGTTCAGGTTGGCCATGTGTCCAGGGTAGGCTGGGGGGTGGGGGCAGCCCCTATACCCACAGGAGCGGGGAGATAGGCCCTTTATCCAGTTACACACAGAGATAGCATAGCTGGGGCCAGCTAGGTAGGTGTCTGCCTGAATTGCCACACCCAGACAGCTCAGCTGCTCTCAGCTCACTGGCTTCGCCGAGAGCACAGCATTTACACAGATTGGCAGAACATTTAGAGAGTGGATTTTATTCGGGCAACTACAGGAAGCTCATCTAAAGATCTGTTGGAATGGAACATCAGGTGAGGGCTCTGCCACCCCTATGTAGTGCTGAGGTCTTGATATTACCAGCTCTGTTTTATCTGCCTCAGGCCCAGGGCAGACCTGGATCTCGACCCTCAAGCTGGCTCTGCCCAGCCCTGGATGAAGTGTAAGAGTGATATATGTAATATGTATATATATATATATATATTTTTTTTTTTTTTTTTTTTTTTTTTTTTTGGTGGGAT
>NW_022900914.1:49449843-49456139 GCF_012274545.1 Fukomys damarensis | reverse complement strand
TTTTTTTTTTTTATTTTCTTTTCTTTTGGTGGTATGGTGGCACTGGGTATTAAATCTGGGACTTTGCGCTGAGCTACACTCTCCACTTTGAGACAGTTTTGCTAAGTTGCTTAGGTACTTGCAATACTTCTGTTTGAGCCTCCTAAAGCACTGGGATTGCAAGTGTGTACCACCACAGTTCCTGGCCTATAACTCCCTCTCTGAGGCAGGCCAGAGAAATAATTTTTCTTCCCCAAGGTGGGTGGGTCCTAGAAACTCTAATTTTCCCACCTCTTTCTGTCTTGGGGCTGGCCATGAAGAGTTTCTCTGATCAAAAGATCCCTATTTCATAAGGTCCTTGTCTGAGCAGGGCCAGGCTGATAACCTTAGGTGCCCTACGCTGGGCCTTGTCCCCAGGCCCTCAAGGAAGGAATGCTGCACAGAGAGGTCATGAAGAATCTGACCTGATGGTTCCAGCTGAGTTTCCCTGGCTCCCATAAAAGCCCAAAAGGACAAGATATAGGGAGTTTTTGCATAATGAGCACAGGGAGGTTCTGGGGTAACAGCCTACAGAGAGCAGTGGAGCTCTGCACCCCTTTTACCATACCTCGCCTTCTGTGTCTCTTCACTTAAAACCTTTGTGAGGTCCTTTACCATAGAGCAATGTGTTTACCCAGGTTCTGTGAGCTGCTGAAGCAAATCAGTCAAACTCAAGGAGGGGGTTTTGGAACCCCAGTTGATAGTGGCTGGTCAGAAATACAAGTAAAACAACCCAGGGCTTGTGCCTGGCACCTGCACCCAGGTAGAGAGTGTCAGAACTGAATTGGGTTAGCAGATACCTGGCATCCACTGCTGCAGGACTGCTTACTTGCTGGTGTGGAGAGATCCCCCACCACATGAGGTCATGAAGTGTCTGTGTTGTGAGTGTATAGTAGGAGTTTGAGTGGGTTTTTCTTCTCTATCTTCCATTATTGAGGTCAGGAAGCTGTAAGCAACCAAAATGTGGACTCCTAGAGCACACTGTAAAGGAAGAAAAATGAGCTGGACGTGGGGGTGGTTATGGCCTGCGTTCTAGATGTAAAGCCTCATGCTGTCATGGGTGAGACTTTGCAAAGGTGGCTGGATCTAAAGTGTGTGATGCTGAAATGGATTCATGGTGCAATGCTAGGATCAAGGACACTAGGATTAAGGATGTGAGTGCTACTTGCCCTAAGTAGTCTGGATAGGTTAAAAGGGCAGAAAGATTGCTGTTAAGGTCCCTCGCTTACTTTTGCTGTCTTCTGCTGCCATGAGCTATCTGTTGCCCCTCTGCCATGTGCCTCCCTGCCTTAGAGCCAGCCCATTATGAATTAAAACCTCTACAAACTGTGAGCTAAATAAAGCTTTCCTCTTTTAACTTTGGGATTCAGGTATTTTGTCTCAGCAGTGAGAGAAAAATAACTAAGAGGAGTGCAACCTGTAATCCCAGTAGTCAGGAGGCTGAGGCAGGAGGATCACCATGAATTGAAGGCCAACCAGGGTTACTTAGTGAGTTCAAGTTTAGCCACAACCACATAGTGATACCCTGTCTCGAAATAAAATAAAATAAAAATAAAGGCCGTTGAATAGGTTGCACTTCTCATGTGGTAGCCTGGTGCTTTCAACACAGCCCTGCCCTGCCCCTGTTCAGTGCCAGCACAGCACAAGTGTCATCCTTAGTAGCTCTGCATTTGGGCTGGGCTGCAAGGGCCCACCTTAGGGGCCTCATCTTAAGCTCCATCCCCACCAGCAAGTACCAGTCACAGCCCGGTGCACCTCCCAGCCCAGCATATTTGCTGTGTCCCTTGCTCTCTTGTGCTTCTTTGTTCCTGTCTTTTCTTTTGGATGAGTTTACAAACACAATTTCCAAACCAAATGTTAGTATGTTTTTGTACTTTTAAAAATACTGATTTCAGGTCCGGGGATTTAGCTCAGTGGCACTGCGCCTGCCTTGCAAGCACAGGGTCCTGAGTTCAATCCCTGGTACCGCAAAACAAAACAAAACAAAAAACAAAAAACTGATTTCAGGTCTTTTGAAAGGTGCAACACTGAAATTCAGTCCTTCCCACCCACCTTCTTCCATGGTATTTGTTGGCCACATTCCCTACATTTTCCTTGCTTTGTGCCTTAGCTTTCCTGTCCACAGGTAATAAGCTAGGGTAGCACAGTGGCTTTACAAAAGGAAGAACACATTTGGGTGGAGACAGCCTGTCAGGAGGGTGTGTGGTCAGATGGAGCCATGGTCTGTGTTTACACATCTTAGTGGCTCTCCTTTATGTTGAATGATAATATTCAGGCTTTTGGGGTTTTTTTTGTTTGTTTGTTTTTTCAGACAGGATCTTGCTATGTAGTCCAGGCTGGCCTTGAACTCACTGTGGTCTTCCTGCCTCAGCTTCCTGAGTGCTGGGACTACAGGCGTGCACCACTGTGCCTGGCTATTCAGGCCTTCTTTGGATTATACAGTACTTCAAGGACACATGGGGCTGTAGCTGCCATACTTAATAATTGAAGCACTTTTGACTCATGTTTATTTTAGGAGGCTGCGGGGCGATGTATGAAATTAAAATCGAATCAGAAGAATTTAAGGAGAAGAGAACTGTCCAGCAGCACCAGATGGTTAATCAGGTCAGTGGCGGTAACAGCGGTCCTTTGCCTCTGGCCTTCGGCACCTTAAAAGGCCTGCCGAGTGGGTGTGGTGCTTTTCACTGTTAGTGCTAGGAAAGAATAATGCAGTGCCACCATCACAAGAGCGAGACTTGAGATCAGATCAAATCTGAGACTCTCTGGAATGAGATTTCAGGCAATATGGATTTTACTCAAAATTGAAAAGCCACCCAATGGAAGGAGCTCAGCCAGGATTTGTTGAGAATTTGCAGACAGGAGAGTTGGCCTGTGTTTTCTGACTGGCTTACAGAGAATTAAATGTTGAGCACCTGAAAGGTGGAACATTTGTGAGAATTCAGCCTGGCCCACTCCAGAGGTCACTCTGACCCCCACCCCCAGCACAGTCCTGTCACAGGAAACAAAGGTGGGCCAGGAATGAGGGAGGTCCTGAGCCCGACCATCACAGCTTGTGCGGTGACCCTGAGAGCTACAGCATGTTGGGAGTATGCTACTGCAGGTGTGCTCTTGGGGACTTTGGGATTGTTAGGTTTGAGGCTTAACAGAATTACATGGGAGGAACCAAAATGAAACCTTAAGAGCAAGTCTGTTGGCCTGGAGGAGTCTGAGCTGGGATCTGGAGTTGCCCCACTCGGTGTTGGCAGTCAAGGTTCTGACAGGCACCTACTCCAGAGGAGGCAGACCTGGGAGTGGCCAGACTCCACTGCCCAAGGCCGGCTTCCAGCTCCTGTGTATGTTGTCTGCCAGAGCAGGGTGGGAGGGGCAGGCACCCTGTCCTGCACACTTGGGACTGACTGAGGGTGAAGCTTTCCTCTGTAACCTTGCCTGGTACTTAGTAATGGTACTGTAGAATCAGACCCTTGGCCTAAAAGGCCATGGAAAGGTCACCTGGCCTGAATCTTGCTTCAATCCCCTCCCCTGCTGACTCCCCAGGGATAGGGTGGCCCTGCTGCCTTGGCTTATGCTTGCTTCCCCTCCAAGAGTGGATTGTCATTCCTGGGGGACCTGCTGACACATGACATGGACCCTGGCCTCTGCCAGGTCCCTTCGGAAATAGCGTTTGCTCGGGGCTGAGCCCCAGGGAGGCACGCTGAGGAGGCTTCTGGCCCAGGGCACCTCCTGGCACCCAGCAGTGTGACTGGCTCTGCACAGAAGGAATGAGGCTAAAAGCCCATTCCTTGTTGTCCTGCCCAGTCACCCTTCCCTAAGGCACTTCCGCCCTTGGCTTCCCCTTGCTCACAGCCTTTCAGCGGTGCCTCCTGTTGCCCATGGAATTGGCCCAGCTTCCTAGCCTGGGACTTGCCATCCCAAGGATGGTCTACCTCAGTCTACCCAATGTGCCTGAGACCACGCTTCCCTCACAGGAGCCTCCCAGCCTCTGCTCCCATGACTCTGGCCCTGTCCCTCATGCCTGTTCCACTCCAGCTGGCAGCTCCAGGGCTGCCTCCTTCCTAGCCCCTCCCACCAGTGTGGCAGGGATGCCCTTCATATGGACATCAGCAGGGCTGAGCAAGTCTCCAACTGACCATGCCTCCACTGTGGCCGCGAATCTGCTTTTATGGCCTTATGTTACTTCTCATAGTGGTACAGAACTTTGTCACTTAACCATACCTTTTTGTCTATGTCCCCAGTACCCAGTTTAATGCTGTGGGCACAGTGCCCAAAAATGTTTATTCAAGCTACATTTCTTGCTAGTTGCGCCTCAGCCTCATCAACTGTGAAATGACCCTGGTGATCGCCAAAGCCTTCTGTAACCTATAGCAGTGACATGTAATGTGTGATGCCGTGGTGTGCTCGGGGAGTCAGTCCACAGGGGCTGCAGAGAGCAAGGAGAAGGTGTTGGGAAGGGAAAGTAGGCAAGGCCTGAGGTGCCAAAGCTCAGAAGGTTCCTGAAGGTGTGACTGGGCCCTCACTCTTAGAAGGAAGCTGTGAGGAGGGAGGCTGGCTGTGGCCTAGATGCAGACACAGGGGCAGCCTCTAGGGAGCAGCCTAGGCCTGCAGGGTGCAAGTGTCCCAGGGGCCATGTGTTTTTCTCAGCTATGTTCTTGGGCTTTTCCCATGGACGTTTTTTGCCTGTCTGCAGAGTTCAGTGACTTCCCTGTGAATGTGGAGATGGGGAGTTGTAGTGCAGGCCAAGCTCCTGCCAGCAGGGCCAGTCAGGTGTGGCCAGGACTTCAAGACACCTGGGATCATATCCTGACTCTGTTACTCACTTGCTGATTTTGTATCTGTGGTAGACTCTAGATAGACAGATAGATAGATAGATAGATAGATAATAAGGGGATAAGACTAGCTTTTCTCTAAAGATCCTTCTGACTCTATAAACTATAAACCTGAGTATAGTATAGGTATTGGAATTCTTTTTAAATAATAGAGACCAGGTTAAAGCTAACATAATCAAACCAAGGGAATTAATTGGCCTGTATAATGAAGTCACCTGTTTTCTGGTGCATCTACATCCAAAGCCTGAAACAAGTTCACATACCTGCTGTCTTGTTCTGTCCATCTCCGCTTTCAGCTTGTCCCTCCCTCTGTTGGCCTTACCTTCTAGTGAAGATGGGTTTTCTCTGCTTGGTAGAGAACATGACTCCCACCCACCTCTGGTTGACATTGTTCCAGCCAGGTGACCCAAGAGTCAAGACTCCACTGTGAAAAATCCCAGGAGATAGTCTCATTGGCCAAGCTTGGGTCATGTGCCACCCCGAGCCAGTCATAGGCTGGGCCAGTCAGGCTACATGATAATCCCAGCAGAAGGGTAGAATTAAAGAGGAAAAGGAACTGTTCCCCAAGAGAAGGGAGATTGCTGAGCAGACTCAGCAGAATGTACACACACCTTGATGATTAGGTTTGCGACTACTGAAAAAGGCCTCTGTGTCCTCTGCACTGACTGTGAACTTGAGCATTCCACACCGCCTCCAGTTCTGTATCCCTTCTCTCTCGCAGCACTGTGGGGGCTGTGTATCACTTTGACTCTGATGACTTGTTTTGGTTTTATTTTGTTTTGTTTTTGAGACATGGTTTCCCTATATAGTTCAGGCTGGCCTTGACCTCACTGTGTAGCCCGGGCTGGCCTTGAACTCAGTGGTTCTCCTGCCTCTGCCTCTGAGTGCTGAGATTAAAGGTGTGCACCACCATGTCTGGCTGATGGCTAGTTTAGATTTGGGTTCAGACAGTGTATCCTTAAACAAGTCTTATAATTTCCTGTGTGACTTTATTTTCTGCCCTAACGTAAAATTGGGTAATTTATGGTAATTGGTTGGGTATTAAAGAACAGCTGCTCATTACTTAAAATGGCCTGAAAGGGCATTAGGGACAGGTTGAAAGTTATACTATATCCATGTCATGGGAACATGATGCTGACGCAGAGACTGAGGGCACACTTTATGCCAGATATGGACAGATCTCCAAGATAGATGATTAGGGGAGCCAGGGATTTAGTTCGGTGGCACCATGCCTGCCTTGCAAGCTCAAGGTCCTGAGTTTGATCCAGAACCAGAAGGAAAAAAGAAAAAGATGGATGGTTAGGGAAAAAACAATATGTTCGAAATGCTAACCATTTGTGCTTGTAAAAGATACTCAGTTGGAATATACCTTCATATTAGCTTGAATAAGCTTTTTTTTTTTTTTTTTTTTTTTTTTTTTTTTTGGGGTTTGGATTTGTGTCCTTTTTTTCGGGG
>NW_022900914.1:49380095-49449781 GCF_012274545.1 Fukomys damarensis | reverse complement strand
TTTTTTTTTTTTTTTTTTTTTTTTTTTTTGTTACTGGGGATTGAACTTGGGTCCTTGAGCTTGCGAGGCAGACAGCCGAACCACTGAGCGAAATCCTTGGCCCTGAATATGCCTTTTTAAAGCCCTGCAACAATCCACAAGAAACAAATAGTAATAGCTCTCTGGAAATGGATGCAGAAACTGAGATAGAGGATATCTGTAGGGAGAGATTTCTCTGTATGCCTTTTTATACCTTCTAGTTTTTAAGCCATGCTAGATTTTAGTTTGTTTGTCTTGTGTTTTGAGACAGAGCCTCACTATATTGCCCAGGCTGGCTTTGAACTCCTAAGCTCAAGTGCTCCTCCTGCTTCAGCCTCCCAGTGCTGGGAATATAGGCATGCATCTCTGCCTTAGATATTGATTTAAACAAAAATTTATAAATGAAAAATTGCTGAAACAAAGCATGTAAAAAATCTCCAGATACAGAGCTTTATAAAAATACAGTGGTACCTCAGTTTATGAACTTAATTTGTTTTACAGTTTGGGGGAAGAAGGCTGTGTGTATCTGTGTGGGGAAGATGCCCGCGGTCATGTTTGTCACCTGATTGGAGAGTGTAAACAGAAGCAAAATTGTCTGACTACTTTTGTTTGTGAATCAAATTGTACTGTACTCTGTAATCATTGTCAAATATACAAAAAAAGATGATGCTCTTTTACTTACTCAGGCATTAAAAGAAGAAATTAAAGGAATGCACGGACTACGGATATTTACCTCCGTCCCCAAGCACTGACCTGCCCTGGCGTTGTAGATGCTGCTGCCTAAAGACCTGGGGCTTCACCTATGGCATTCCTCCCCCAAAAGAATTGTCTGTTTTTGTTCATAGAGATTTCTATATTGTAATTATAGAAGATATGTTATCTATTCAGATGTTAATTAAAGGCCATAGCCAACTGACACTTTCCAAGGAGGAATGCTTCAAGTTCTTTTATTTCAGAACAGAGGTCAGTGTCTACAGTGGTCTGTCCCTGAACACTTCTGTCTTGCCACAGAAGTCAGAATGAGTGTCAGCTTGTTTGGTAGAAGGATTCCTTGTTTCTTCCCCTCTGTCTTAATCACTTTCCTCAGCACTGGGACACATACCTGGCACCTGTAACGTAAAGGAGCGCAGGTTTACTTTGTCTCACAGTTCAGAAGTGTTAGTCCATGTTCTCAGGCTTAAACATAGAAACCACATGGCAGAAGGGCCTGGGCAGAGGAAAGCTGCTCCCTGCCTGACGGATGACCAGGAAGTAGAGAAGAGAGGGTGGGGCAGGAGAGAGATGCACCCATCCAGGTCACACCTCTAGTGACCTGCTCCCTCCCCGCCATCTCCTAAGAGCAAGTCAGTTACAGTGCCCCCATTGTCTAACTCTTCCAAAAGCCCCTCCTCTGAGTGCATGAGGCTCTTGGAAGATATACTTGATCTAAACTGTAACACCCTCTGTTAAACTGCTCAGTCCCCTTAATTTTGCCAAAAGTGAGAAAAGATCCTTAGCTTTGGCTGCTCCTTTAGTTGATTACTCTCTTGCCTTTCCTTTCCAAACTTCTTTCAAGAGTGACCTTGCCCCCTCAGTTTCTCATAGTCTGGAGTAGACCAGAGGATTTGAGGTGCCTGAACCTGGGTCTTCCACCTGGGTTTGAAGGTCCTCGCCTTCTGCTTCTTGACAGGAGGCTGAGCCTGCCTCCCAGGATCGGAGCTGGGAAGACATGCTGTGTCAGCCTCTCCTGCAAGCCACAGGCCTTCTCCACTTGGCCAATCAGAAGGACTCTGGGAGCAAGTGACATTAAGAAGCGAGGGGATGCCATCTGCACTACCTGGTGTTCTGAGTGCTGGCTGTGGTGGTCACAGAGCCCATGTCGTATCGTGCTGTCTCTGGGTCCATAGTATGATCACAATGTTTCTCTACAGCATGATTTGGACTCCAGCCAAAAAGCCTGCCTTAATTTTGCCCACTTAAAAAAGCTGGCTCACTAGCATCCCCAGAAATTCTGTGACTGCCCCATATCCTTGCCCTAAATTCTTCTCTGCTCGCATAAATCTAGTTAGTGTTTGTTACGTGCTAAGAGCCCTGATGGGTTCACCAGCTTGCTGTGTGGCTTCTGCCCTCCCGCTCTCACCTCCCTACTGAACAGCATCTTGATAGGTCTGCACCCACTGCCAGTCTCTGCCATCTCTCCCCCGTCACCGTGGTGGGTAGGAGGCTGGCCATCTACTCCTTCCTCAGACTCCTCTATGCATTATATGGAATTAGCTACCAAGCCAGAGGACACTATCATTTCAAAAGTGCTTCCCTAGAATATGGGGGTGGAACAACCTTGAGCCCCAGATGTTTGGGGCAGCACAAACTTCAAATGCTATTCACACACTGTGCTCCCATTTTCTGGTTTAAAAATCTTCTCTGCACTGTGGAGTTGGGAGGGTTTGCTAGTGCAGACTGCCTTTTACATGGAATAGACACTCACTTCTCTCACAGCTAAGAAGAAGGGACAAGAATAAAAAGTGTGTTGAGGGCCCACACTGCCTCTGAAAGGGCCAGGCTACCCCCGGGAACAGCTTTAGGTGGTGTGGTGAAGAAACACCAAAGACTAATCCTACTGGCCCACCAGAAGATGATGGTCCCTGGGAATGGAGACACCACAAAATTAATACTTGTCATTCCTTGTGTGCAACCTAATTGTCCTCTTAAGGGTGGAATCCACATGGCGATTTTTTTGTTTGTCTTAACTATATAGTTTAGTCTGGCCTCAAACTCAGGATGATCCTCTTGCTTCAGCTTCCCAGGTGCTGAGATTACAGGCATGTGCCCCCACGCCCTACATGATCCCTTTCAAAAAGAGTAGAATGAAGGAGAGGTGATGTGCAGTTTCAGAGACAAAGTTCTAGCAGCCAGTGAGGCACCTCTCTAGCCCTCACCTGGGATTGCTCACTCTGGGGAAAGGTAATCGCAGTGTGGAGGACACTTAAGCAGCCTAAGGCACTTCATTTCAGGGACTTGCTCTCACTTCTCAGGCTGTGGTGAGGTAAGCTGTCACCATAAGGGACATTCAGAAGAGCACTTATGTGCTTTCCTTTTTCTTAAAGGAAAGCATGTTTTTATGTTTGTTTTGGATCAAACGCAGGACCTCACACTTGCTAGGTGGGTGCTGTGCCGCTGAGCTACATCCAGAGCCCAGGAAAACTTGCTTTTAGAGAGGAAGGTGAGAAGAAACAACTAAAAGATGCCAGACAGCATCTTTTCTTCTACAATAAAACTAGAAAGATGCAATCATATTGACACTTAGTGAGAGCACAGTTGTCTGACGTGTTGGGTGTTCAGTGGCTGGCAAGGACCCCGCTGTGGGGTGACCACTCACCCCTCCCCACTGTTAGAAAAACAAGTGGTCTGGAAAGCAGAAAAAACAAACATAAAGAATAAAAAGTTAAAACAACCAATGTTCATGTAATGCTTTTAGTATTTTGTTTCATAATAAATAACTTTTATTGCCAGAACAGAAACATTTGGAGATGGAACAGAGTTCACTTACATCCCACATCCAGCTTCCCCAATGAGCAGCATCTTACATTAGCTTGATACATTTATTACAATTAATGAACCAACACTGATACATGAAAGCCCTTCATTCAGATCTCCTCAATCTTTCCCAAATGTTGAATGTCGTTTTCTAGGTATGCCTTCCGTGACACCACATTGCATTTAGTTATCTTGTCTCCTTGGCTTAGCGTGGCTATTACAGTTTCTCAGACTCCCTGTCTATGGTGGTCCTTTAGTGTTTCCATAGTACTACATTCAAATATTGGGGAAACTTTGGATGTGTTTGGTGGAGAGCAATTTTAAAAAACAAAAAACCAGTCATGATAAATTGACCAACTGGAAGTCATCACACTATTGCAAACACTACATAACCAAATTTAGCTATCACATCAAATAATACTCTGACATTAAATAAAAATTTTAAAGAAAACTGCTAAGTTACAGACATTGATTGGGAAGCAACAGCTTCATCTAAAGTCAGCAGGTATAAGAAGGGCAGGTTTATAAACAATGTTAATGAAAAAAGGCTTCTCCACAGGCATTATTCACCTGTAAGTAGACCTCCAAAGTTTGAGAAGAAAACCATTTTTTTTCCCCTTATTTAACAGAGACCTATTGGAAAAAACCAAAAAATATTCTGGGTGAAAATAGACATTTCTGTTGTTCTGGCAGTTGTTTCAATACTTTTTTCTAGTAGTTCAGGCATTGACTAGAGGGACTGGGACTAGAAAATACCTTGCCTATTCCTGTCACATAGCTTCATCTCTTCTTGGTACTGAGGGATACAACTCAAAATCGCCATTATAGATTTGTGCACACAACCCCTTCCCCTTGCTCCATACATGCTGAGTTATTTTCTAAATCAAATTTGTACAAGTGGAAAAAATTTTCTTCACAGAATAGGAAGAAAAGGTCTAAATGGAGTAGGGAAAATGGGAGGGGTAGGGGAAAGGAAAGAAGGGGAAGGAAAAAAATATGAGAAAGGAAAAAAATATGAGAAAGGGAAAAAATGGAAACAAAGTCTTTGTAAATAGGGAAGGATGGAGGGAGTATGGGGGTTGGGGAATAAGGGAGGGCAGGGGTACGGGGGTGGGTGGAAATTAGAACCAAGATACATTGTGTAAAATTACAAGTTCCCAATGTGGAATGTAACTCTGTTGTATACCTAAAATGTACCAATAAATTTAATGGGGAAAAAATCTCTTCACAGAATAACATGTTTTTCAAGGTAACCATTTTAAAACCAATGATGATTTGCCCCATTTTAGACTTTTTTAGTGTTTGGTTTGCCTTCTTGGGTAGTTAGTTTAGAAATGATTCATCAACTGGTATTAGAAAGGTCAGATTATAATACCTTCAGTATCTCATTTGCTTGGTTAAATGCATAAAGCTGGCAATTTATCTTGGGCCAAAGAAAACGGGGGAAGCATTTACGATTCATTAGAACCAATGCCCAGTTCTCTTTGCCATAAACCTCCTGAAATAGAACCAAGGGACTGAGAAGTTGATGTGCATTGTTTTTACATAAGCTGCTCTATGCCACATCAGAATGTCAGATCTACTATGTTTATCTGGTGGAGGGATGTTCACTTTATGTAAAAATCAATGGTTAGGTCTGGGAATTTAGCTCAGTGCACTTCATCTGCCTGGCAAGCACAAGGTCCTGATTCCGATCCCTAGTACCAGAAAAAAATCAACAGGCTAATTGACCAAATGTTTCCAGAGTTCAATTGGATCTTTGGGATCAAATAGATATAGGACAATCATGATGAAAACAGTCATCTCAACCAGGTTTATGAAAAAATACAAATTTTTTGTAGTGGCACAAATATTTATTCTTTACTCAAAAAGGGTGTAGTTTTTGTTTATGATTTATTCTAAGTAAATAATTGTAAAATTTAACAAACTAGCTTTACTTATTTATTTTAGAGATAAGGTCTTGCTGTGCAGTTCAGGCTAACCTTAAACGTGTGATCCACCTGCATCAACCTCCTCCTGAGTGCTGGGATTACAGGTGTGTGCCACCATACCTGGCTACAGTTCAGTTTATTAAGCTACAAAATAAAACATACAGTCTAATGTATTTTAGGTTTTGGTAGGCTCTATATGAGAGCTGAATCTTCTGCACCCCAAGGATACCATACTTTTTGATTCAAAATTAATGGTTAGAAGCTAGAATCCAATTTTAATGTTTAGGTGCTGCCAAAAGAAGAAAATGCTTATCAGATTTCAAATGACACAGGTGTAAATTGGCAGTTGGCAGCTTCCTGTGTAAAATGCCATTTCAGTGAGAAAAAATTGATTAGAGTCACATTTAGTTGAGGAAAATGATGGTGTGAATGCCCAAGCACCCACCATGGGGCTCTGCAGACTTGTGCTGTGTCATTGTGCCATCATAAATTCATCCACCCATCCATCCATCCATCCATCCATTCATCCATTCATCCACTCATCCATCCACCCACCCATCCATCCATCCATCCATCCATCCACCCATACATCCACCCATACATCCATCTACCCATCCACCCATCCACCCATCCATCCATCCATCCATCCATCTATCCCATCTTTTGAAAAACTACCCATAACAGGAAGCAGAGACAACTCTACAACTTTTAAAAATCTAAGTGATCTTAAATACATCTTAGCACCTTTGGCACTTTCTCTAAATAGATTTGGGCAAATAACCCTTTTCATTTTTATTTCTCCAAATGCACAATGTTTCTGCCTCTACTACTGAAATGTAGTGGACCTTAACTACTGATCTTCCAATATGTAGAGTGTTTCCTAGGTATCTCTGGCAGGAAGATCCTCGTTATCAAAATCTGTGGCTAGAGGCTGGGGGTGTAGCTCAGGCGTAGAGTGTGTGCCTAGAAGGTGTAAGGTCTTGGGTCCAATCAGCCACTACAAGACCCAACACTTTAAAAATAATAATAGTTCTGGCCCAGTTCCTCAGCTTACTCTCCTGACTTGCTCCTTGAGGTAACTGCCACTGTGCCCTCCTGGTCTTATGCAAAGTTCTTTGGGATTTAGGGTTTTTGTACATTCTAGCTGTTCAGTTGGCGGCAGGAAGTTGCCCCCAACTTCAGTGAACCAGACTTCAATTTTGGAGCCTTTTTATATTTTTGTCCAAATTTTGTCAATTTGTGACCCAAATTATCTGAGTCTCTCATTTAAGGATTTTTTTTTTCTTCAAGCCAGAGTCTTACTATGTAGTTCAGTCTGGTTTTGAACTCACTATGCAGCCCAGGCTAGCCTCAAAGTCATGGTGATCCTCCTGCTGGAAATGCAAGCACCATGCCTTGGTTAAGGATTTTTTTTTTTTTTTTTTTTTTTTTGTACCAGTGATCGAACTTGGGTCCTTGTGCTTGCGAGGCAGGCAGATTCTTCAAGTAGATATTCTTCATTTTTAAAACATTGTTTAAAAGACATTTATTTACATTTTTAAAGATTTATAAACATAAAAGTATGACAATACTTCATAGGCCATTATATAACAAGGTGGGCAATTAATAACATACATATTTTGCAAACTGCTATAACTGCCGTCCTCTGAAACTCTATGAAAGACAATCTGTCTTTTGAGGAGATAAATCAGAAAGTGCAGTGGGTCAGTGCATGTGCAGTTGTTTATAAAGATCAAGAAGTCCCCCACCCCTTTTGGTGGTGCTAGGGATTGAACTCAGGGAGCTCTGAGCTACATCCCCAGGCCTGTTTTAAAATTCTGAGACAGGGCCTTGCCAAGCTGCCCAGGCTAGCATCAAACTTTCAGTCCTGCTTCAGCCTCTCAAGTAGCGGGGATTACAGGTGTACACCAGCACATCTGGCAAGAAATTTTATCTTTCACAATCCAGGTGTACCACAAGGATATCTCTTCATTTATTAAGGAAATTTCAATGATTTTATGTACAAGCACAGTGCTCATTTATTAAATCAATATTGTGATTATGTGCTTTTGCAGAATTAAATTTGCAAAAAAAATGCATCAAACAAATTAGAATTCTCTAAAAATCTATATATGGTTTATACTCTGGTATTGAAAGTGATGCAAAGATGAAATACACAAATAGCAAAGTATAAAAGTGTAAAAAGTATGAAGTATAAAAAGGCATTGAGAAAATGCTTGACTCAAATGTGTAAGGCCCTAGGTTTAACCCCAGCACTACAAAATGCTAACAATTTTAAATAGCAGAAAAAAAACTAAAATAAAAATTCAACATATGAAAAAAAGTGTTTTACAGGGATAAATTATGTGCAATTGCATAGAGGTAGTCCATTCATTAATCCTAACCAATTTTCAGTATTTGAAGTATTTTGAAGTTTCACATTAAGATGAATTGGTTCTTTTTCTCAAGGCACAGCTCTCCCTGAAAAATATATTCACATTCATTTTCCCTTTTTGAAATTCTTCTATGATTCAACATACAGTAACATGAGCATATCCTATGAAAAATTCCATTTTTTTGCACCATACTTCTGTGTTGCTTTGGCAACATAGAAATCCATTCTGCACACACTCAAACACAGACCACAAGTTTGGCAGAAACACGTGGACTAGGGAACAGCAACACCATTGCATTATCTTCCCCCACCATGCACATAATTATTTTCAAACAAGTCAGTAAGTTCACCGGCTTCTCCAGACACATAACAGAGTCCATCTATACAATCCATGCTGGACTTGAACCCATGAACCTCCTATTCCAGCCTTCTGAGTGCCAGGATTACAGATGTGTACCATCACACCCAGCTCTGACTCTCAGCACCTGGATTGTTATCAGCTGGAAGGAATTACCAACCTAGACAAATAACACATTTAAACTAAGTTTTTATCATTGGCATTTCACATAACCAATATTCATGTGCATTTTCTGTCAAATGCACTGGGCTAAATCAACAAAAACTTTATTGGTGACACCTTAAAATTCACTTTTAGAAGTTTTGATCACACCTAATTCTAATCTGTCATTTTGATTTGGGAACTCAAATGAGACCCATTTTCTTCAACAAATCTTCAGATAAGCTTTTGAAAAGCATTACAGTTTTTCCTATACCTACTTTTTTGGGCAAAATTTGGACAAAAATATAAAAAGGCCCTCAGTACATAAAGGAGCAGACAAGTTCTAGAATTTTAAGATCTAGCAAGGGTATTAATCATAGGCATTTGATTAAAAAAAATGCTAGGGACAGTTTTGAAAGTGTCATCCATTAACCAAAGTGAGGCATGCCCTAGCTTTTTCATGTTAGACTTAAAGGTAAATATAAGAAGTCTGGGGCTGGGGATCTAGCTCAGTGCTTCTGGCACCTGCTTTGCAAGCACAAGGACCAGGGTTCGATCCCGGGTACCAAAAGAAAAAAAAAAGTCTGTCTGTCTTCTTCAATAGTTAAATCCCTAACCCCATTTAATGTGCTAAAGTTGAAAGAAAATGTCTCTTTTCAAGTGCCCTTGGCTCAGAAGGTAGTAATAAACTTGTCAAATTCTTTTGTTTGCAGTATTTTTAAAATATCCTATGCTATGGGTAACAGGGCAGAAATGGAACACAATTGAATATTTTGGAGGGGAACATGCTTGTGTTTTTTACCTGTGTTTTTCACTTTTGTGATCTTAGAGGTACTGCACTTTTATTTGGAGAGTGGTTCTGGTCTATAGATTTTTTTAAGTATATATTGTCCATCTGAAATTCTGCTTAGGGCTGGAGCTGTGGCTCAGTGGTAGAATTCTTGCCTAGGATGCATGAGATTCTGGATTAGATCCCAGAACCACAAAAAGAAAGTGTGATTGTTGCAACTAAACTGTATCATTTTCATAGCACCAACAATAATTAGCTTTTAAAGTTTCATATTTCATCATTAAGTAGCTTAAGTACACTTGAGTTATCACAGCCCCTTTTTTCAGGAGAATAAATTCACTGACTTCTTCCATGGTGTTGTAAGGAATATAGTATGAAGCGATGATATTTGGTTTTCCCATTGGTGAATCTTATTAGCCAGGATTCTCCAGAGACAAAACCAATAAAATATGTATGTAGATGAATGCAAGAGGATCTGTTGGGGGAATTGGTGGCTGAGAAGTCCCATGACAGATAGATGATCAGCAGGTTGGAGAGCCTGGTGTACCAGTAGCATGGTTAGTTCAAGCCCGAAGACCTCAGAAGCAGGGAAGCCGCTGGTATAACTCTCGGTCCAAGACCAAAAGCCTGAAGACCAGGGGCACTGGTGTTAAGTCTTGGAGTCCAAAGGTCAGGAGTTGATGTCCAAAGCAGTGAGAGACCACTTCACCTTCTGTACTCATTCTCTCAAGGCCCCTGGCCTACTGCATGGTGACCTCCCATATTGACTGTATTCCCACATACTCTACCGAGATGCAGACATTACCCTGTGCTGGAAACTCCCTCACATACACACCCAAGATAATGCTTAAGCAGGTTCTTGATATATATTCTACTTAACAGGATGCAGCTATCATGCATAGAACTGAAAATCCCTTCCCCAGAATTCTGCTTTCTACCCTCACCGTTTTTTTTTTTCCCATGGGAATTGTGGTTTTCAAGATTTTGGCTTCTAGGATTTCAACATTTGGGATTGTAATCTTTCAGGATTGTGATTTCTCGGGATTTTAGACTTTAGGGATTTTGATCTTTTGAGATAGTAACATTTGGAATCATGGATTTGGGGACTTTGTTTTTTCAGGGTTAGGACTGGCAGCACTCTTTTAGTGCTTTCTCACAATCTGTGCGGGCTCCTTTTTCATGCTGTGTGCCTTTGTGAAATGGTACAAATACTTTACATTTAGATGGTTAACATCAACTGCAACCGTTTTTAGAAATCTCACTTAAAATTGGGCTCAAACCCATGAATATTAAAAGTGACCACAAATTCAGCCCAGAAAACACTATTTCCAGTTCTAATATCAAGCACTGAAGCATCCAGTGGAACCATGTTTCTGTGTCCACTTTATTATCCCAGTTATACTCTCCTCCCCAAACCAGATTTCTCCTATATCTGCATATTCTTGGAAAATTCGTGGTTCTAGCTCACAGACAGCATGCCACGCTCTGGGTCTCCGGCGCCTAGATGAAGCTGTCCTCCGAGGGACCACCCTTTCAGTCCCCCCACAGTGGTGCAGTTGTCACTGCCTTCTGCACCCAACTCTCCACTACCTGGTCAGTGGGCTGTTGGGGCCTCCATCTGCTTGTTTTTTAAAACCAGCTCTGATGCTTCTCCATTTGGATTTATACAATTCATCTGCTGTCTCTAGTAGCTTTCTCCTTCTCTGTTGAGGTAGAAGATTTCTGAAACCCCTCAGGCCTTGAAGCAGTGGATTTAGGGTTTCAAGAGTTTCATTTTGCTGCTTGGGAAACTTTTTTTCTGCTGGGGATCAAACTCAGGACCTTGCACTTGCAAGGGAGGCAGTGCTGCCAACTGAGCTAAATCCCTGGCCCTTGGAGACTTGTTTTTCTGAACAGCTGTAACTTGCCTTTGGATTTGCCCCTAGATATGACCTCTGGTTGGCCTTCTCCTCTGGAATTTGAAAGACGATTCTAATGAACTGCCCTGACATCCTCAGATAGCTCCATACCTCTGGGAGGCTCAAATGCTGACTTTGCTGCTTTCCCGGGCTGGGAACCTCTTTGTGCACTGATTCAGCCACCTCCACTTTCCCTCCAAGCCTCTCTCACTGACTGCTGCCGTCTATCAGTCAGCATCCGTGCATCTCCATTGACTCTCCTCACTATTCTCCTTTCCCTGTCACTTGTCCTGTTCACAAAGAGGCTGTCATAAGAGGAGAGTAATATTCAGCTGCTCATGATCAAACTTCTTCTACTGATAGGTAATCTGTTCTGCTGTCCCCTGCCCTTGATGACACCTGCTTGTTGGTGCCACCTCAACTACTTTTTAAAATACATACATCAGCAGCACTTTCTCAAAACACCTCTGTGTTTTGCCAGTTTTTTGCAGTTACCCTTTACTTGGTTCAAGTTGCTTCCAGCAGGCCTCCAGTGGCTGAATTGGAACACAAGTGCAATTTTCTGCTTCGGGTCTTGGATGAGGCAGGCTGACTCCACAGATCGTGAAGGTCAAGTTCTCTACTTGAGGCTGGATCTGGTGGCTCATTTCCTTAGCTGGGCCACAGAAAAGGGCTATACGATGGATTCTTGTAATCTGCTGCATTCTTTTTAGGCTAGTTCTTCAAAAGATTCCTGAGTTGCTTCACATAGTTGAGTTTAATTTCTGTTCCTTCCTTGAGGAATGTGATGAATTTCTCAAGAATATCAGCCCCATACCTATGTCTTTCTAAATGCTCAATCTGCTCCGGAGCTGGTCGTGCTCCTGGTGCAGGGACACTGCCGCTGGAGGGCTGGACTCCTGCGGTTCCTCCTGCTGGTCCCCTGCTTGTCACCGCTCTCATCAGGGTCACTCCACATCAGGGTGGCCGCGTGCCTGCAGCCTTCTGTGCTCTGATTTGGGAGAGATTCAGGTGTTCTCGAGGCCAGCAGAGTGCAGAGCGGCCAGGACATGGCCAGAACACAAGCCCAGGAGCAGGAAGACAGAGAGGATGGAAGCCTGAAGACTGCACCTGAACCCCAGCAGAGAGCTACCTCTGAAGTTGCCCAGCTGCCAGCAGAGGCTGTGGGCCACGGCCCACAGGTAGAGCGCCCTGAGGATAGAGCGCCCCCAGGAGAGGACCTGGAGGTCCATGCTGCTGGCTGGGAAGAGAAAGGAGGCTGCAGAGCTCCTGTGGTCTCCCCTGATGACAGCCCAGACTTGATGCCCTCTGCCTCCTTCTCTCTCAGCCATTCTTATACGAGAAGGAGCTGTCCGGACCTCCTTGTGCCTGCTCTGGTAGAAGTGAACCAAACACATTCAGGCCATAGGACAAAAATAGATGTTAGACCAAAGCCTTACAAGAAAAGGAACATCAGGATGGGATATTTAATTTCAAGGATTCAGTACTATGAAATTTAACTGAAATGTTAGAAAGTATAATGCAGAGTCAAGATCTCAGCAAAGTCAGAAGTAGCCCACTATTGTGGTGCATGCCTGTTATCTCAGTACTCTGGGAGGCTGAGGCAGGAGGACTGCAAATTCAAACCCAGCCTACATAAGTAAATGATTTAGCCAGACCCTCTCTCAGAGTTTTAAAATACACACACACACACACACACACACACACACACACACACAGAGTCAGAAGTAGATGGCTCCTGTGATCTGTATGCTTCACATTTGCCTTATGAAGCAAATGATCATATTTACAAGGTGTATTTAATTATATCATTAATCTTAATTTAGGAAAGAGAACTCAGAAAAAGAATATTTTTCTTAGGTTTCATAACTTGAATGCAAATAAAAACCCTTTGTTTTGACTCAAATAGTTGACAGGTTATAGCTGTCTTGTTCATTTACATTTTTAGCTTCCTCAAAAAGCTAGAAAATGGGCCAGGGATTTAACTCAGTGGTGCCACACCTGCCTGGCAAGTGCAAGGTCCTGGGTTTAATTCCTGGAACAAAAGAAAAAAAATGGCTAGAAAATGTCAAAATTAACAACAACAAAACATGTATGGAAGAAAAGAAAATAAGCATAAAAATATACATTAGTTAGGTAGAAAGCAAGACACAAAAATAAAAATGCTGGTTCTTTGGGGGAAATAAAAACTGACAGCTAATAGCTAAACTGATTTTTAAAAAGGAAGGGAAACACAAAAATACAAAACAAGAAGTGGCAAAAGGGAAATAAGCATTGGAGCAGAGGAAATTTTAAAAATATGTGAAACTATCAACTATTTTGTACAACTTCATGCAAATAAAACTTGAAAGCAAAAAAAAGAGAATAATTTCAGAAGAAAATATGATTTACCAAACTTGACCCCTGCAGAGCTATAAAGTATTATGAGATTAGTCTTTTTTAAGCCGGGAATAGTGGCACACCTTTGTAATCCCAGCACTCGGGGGGGTTGAGGAGATTGCAGTGAGTTCGAGACTGGCCTGGGCTACATAGTGAGTTCAAAGTCAGCCTGAACTACATAGTGAGACCCTCTCAAAAAATGAAACAAAAAATAAAAAAAAATAATAAGTTTATCACACACCAGGTGGCACAGGCTGGGTCAGCACCTCAGTGTTGGCCTTTTCTCCTGCACACCTTGCGGAGGCAGTGGCTGCAGCCCTGCTCTCCAGGGAAGGCAGGAGATGTGCAGCCTTTTTATCTGAAAGAGAAAAGCCATTCCTGATACAGGGTGCTGGGAAAAAAAAGCAATCCAGCCTGGTAAACGAAGTCAAGGGTAGGACGTTATGTTCAGGGTAAACAACTCCAACATCAGATACTGTGACTGATGGATCAGAACAAAAACAAGGCCACTTCATGGTCATGTGCAAACATAGGTAAACACACGAAGATTTTCCAAACCACAAAAATGATCAAACATCTCAATATCTTCAATATTGAAAAGGACAGAGCTGGGGATTTAGCTCAGTAGTAGCTGGGGATTTAGCACTACCACCTGCAACATCCTGAGTTCAATCCCAGTTTAAATAAAACAAAACAACAAGCAAAAGAAATTCACTGAAAAGGACAGCTGCTTCTCTACCAATCAGAGCTTTATCTTGGTTCCAATGCTTTTGTCTTTCTAGATGAGAATTAAGGACCTGAAGCTGAGAGTGGTGGCACATTCCTGTAATCTCAGTACTCTGCGAGGCTGAGGCAGGCAGTTGGCAAGTCTGAGTATGGGCTGGGTACTTTAGTAACTTAATGAGATCATGTCTCAAGGGGGGTGTATGGCTTGGGGTGAAGGCTCTGGGTTTAATTTGGGAGGGGGATGAAGAGACCAATATGGAATTCACCTACTTTCTTGTCCCCACTTCCCTGTCACAAGACACAAGCCCAGAGCCCATCCTCACCTGGATGCCCAGGGGCCTCATGATACCCATTAACCTCTGTTGCAAGAGTCAAGGACTTTGTTCAGCCCCAGGTGGCTTCTTGGTGGTCTTTGGCTGGAGGAAATTTATAACACAAATGAGGAATGGAGAGAGAAATCTTGTGCTGTTAGATTAAAATGAACCCATGATTTTAAAATTATGTATATATGTATATATTTCATATCTGTCTACCACAAGTGCCAATAAACAATACTCCAGGAGTATTGAACATGTCTTCCAGATTGGGGTTTTTAAATATTCTCCTTTTTAGAACAATCAGAGCTTCTTGAAGAAACAGTTGATTCTCTAGTACAGGGTAAGGGAAAGCATGAAATAACTCTGAAATATCTTGTGACAAAAAATAAGAATGAATTCAGAGTGATAAAGGCATGTTAAAAAGCCACCAAAGTGGGCCAGGGATGTAGCTCAGTGACCACACCTGGCTGGCAAGCACAAGGTCTTAAGTTCAATCCTTAGTACCAGAAAGAAAAAAAAAAGCCACCAAAGAAAGTTTGAAGGGGCTATCTTAGTTAAATCAGATGAAATTTGAGTTTCAAAAATGAATATTGTTTATTTTTTAATATCCAAATAAAAACAATAATTTATGTACTCAGTACTACTACTACTAATGTTAATAATATGAAAAAGCCACGGATTTAGCTCAGTGGTTCTGCTGCCTGCCATGCAAGCCCTGAGTTTGATCCCCGGTACACACAAAAAAAATACATCTATATCTATATTTACATCTATATCTATATATCTATATAGATATAGATATATATAGGAAGGGAAGGTTAATGCTTTTTTTTCTTTTGAGTTTTAGTTTTTTTGAGACAGGGTCTCACTATATAGTTGGACTGACCTGGAACTCACTATGTAGCCCAGGCTGGTCTCGACTCACAGCAATCCTCCTGCCTCAGCCTCCTGAGTGCTGGGATTACAGGCATGCGCCACAATGCCTGGCTGGAAAAATGCTTTTTAAAACAGAGAAATGGCAGTCAATAAATAGAAAAATTATAAGATTGGGAAAATCACTATGTTTGCCATAACAATGATATTAATTGATGCAGGCAAGCATCATTGACGGCAGCTAAACCACTAGGTAAGAGATTGTTGGGGACAGGTTATTCATACAATCTCAAAGTATCACCTTCCCAATGAGTGTCATTATAAAGGGAAATATTTTGAGGGATCTCTTCAGCAGAGAAACTTGTTGGACATTGTCTTAGCCAAAGACAAACCCAGTGTTCCCAATAACAGGACACTGACAGCACTAGCCACCTGGGAGGAACGGATGGGTACAGTACGGTCTGGGTGGTGTTCCCATCCAATAGGTTTAACCTGAATTGAACAGTGAATTTAAATTTACCTGAATTTAAAATTTTAATGAAGAGGAAAGAATCAGACAAATCAAAACTGAAAAATATTCTACCAAGCAAGTGACCATGCTCCTAAAAGATGGCAACATTATGAAAATAGTGATAGGACAGCAGGCTGAAAATTTGAGGAGATGAAGAACTATTACAGCCAGGCATGGTGGCACACACCTGTGATCCCAGGACCCTGGGAGCCTGAGGCAAAGAATCGCAAGCAACCCCAACCTGGGCAATTTAGCAATTTTAGTTTGAGACCCTGTCTCAAAATAAAAATAAAAAGAGCTGGGGCTGAAGTAACTCAGGTCAAAGGACCTAGGTTCAATCTCCAGTACAGAAGCAAACGATGACAACTAAATGTACTGTGTGATTCTGAATTGGATGGTGGATTGGTTCTTGGTTTAGGGGGATAAATACAGTTATAAAGGATGTTATTGCAACAGTTGAATAAATGTGTGTATGAAGTATCTATTAGATAATATATTGATTTCATAGATAA
The DNA here is from genome assembly GCF_012274545.1 of Fukomys damarensis. Classification (NCBI taxonomy): domain Eukaryota; kingdom Metazoa; phylum Chordata; class Mammalia; order Rodentia; family Bathyergidae; genus Fukomys; species Fukomys damarensis. Next base: position 49,433,440 of record NW_022900914.1, on the reverse strand, counting down.
AATAATCGTATCATGGTTATGAAGGGGAGTTACTTTGACACAGACCAGACATGGACTAGAGTACTTGCAGGGGAACTGTCTTGATGTCTGCAACAAATTCTCAAATGATATTTATGTATTTAGAGAGAGGAAAGCAAATACTACAAAATGCTCAAACTTGGTAAATCTAGAGGAAGGGTATGTGGGTGTTCATTGTATTCATGTACACTTCTATAACTTTGACATTTTTTTCAAAACAAAAAGAAAATTTTAGCTTTTGTAGATATTAAGTCATAAAAACTTTTGTTTTTCAGATTTTTTTTTTTTTTTTTTTTTTGGTACCGGGGATTGAACTCGCTTTGCAAGGCAGGCCACTGAACTGCTGAGCTAAATGCCCCGCCCTCAGATTTTTTTTTTTTAATGGTACCGGAGATTGAACTTGGGGCCCTTGCACTTGCAAGTCAGGCAGTAGAACCACTAAGTCAAATCCCCAGCCCATAAAAACTCTTTTTAAAAAAAATAGTATTCTTGGGGCCGGGGATTTAGCACAGTGGTTCTGCTGCCTGCCTTGCAAGTGCAAGGTCCAGAGTTTGATCCCTGGTACCAATAAAAGTAAATAAATAAATAATAAAAAATAGTATTCTTGTAAAGGCTATTGTTTGGGAGTTAGTGAAACTAACATGAGTGCGTAGTTTTTGCTAGTAGTTCCTTTCTTTCCATTATATTCCTTATTAAATCTGGATCAATTTCATTTAGCCTGGACATTTTTGTACATGACCTGGGAGTTTTCTCTTTGTTCTGAGGTGGAAAAGGCATACTGATGATGTTTTGTTTTGCTGTAATGTGGAGAATTCTCAACTAGTCTTCTCTTGAAAGTCTCCTGGCCTAAATGGAACTGAATAACTAAAAAAGATTATTGTATTTGAAATTATGAACTTTAGTACCAAACAATCCTACAAATATTAGCGTTAAATAATACATTATTTTAAAATGTATAAACACTTGTTGACCCAAAAAGGATAGATATAATCTTTCTTAGGTTGTCTACTTAACACATTGTTTCTCAGTTTTTGCGTTAATTATCTACCTGTTTCTTTGTGCATCAAAACTATAGCTATTTATAAATGCTAAATAATATTTTTGCATCCGGGAGTGGTGGTGCACGCCTGTAATCCCAGCACTTGGGAGGCTGAGGCAGGAGGATCACTGCAAGTTCAAGACCAGCCTGGGCTACATAGTGCATTCCAGGTCAGTCTCAACTACATAGTGAGACCCTGTCTCAAAAAACAACAAAAAAAAAATTTTTTTTGTGCATAATTTGAAACTTCCACAATTGTCATTAGTGTGGCATAGTACTCTTGTTAACAATAAATGTAAATTATTCAACCAGTTGTTACAATTTCAACATATAAATATATATAGGGAGAAACTTTATATTAGAAGATAATATAAAAATGTATAGTACAGACTTGAAGTCATTTAAGGTCTATTATTTTATCCTTGCAATTGCTGCACTACCACGATGGCTTCAAAAGTGCTGTTTAAAGAAGGGTGTGGGTAACATGAGCCACTAGGCTTAGTGGAAACATAAACTGCACTCGAAGCCAAGACCTAAGATTCAGAATCTTTAGAAATTTATTCTTAAAAGGTTGTGGCCGGCAAAATGTGGCACATACGTATGATGAAATATCAATTTGGTCTTAAAAAGGGATGAAATTCTGGCACAGGGATAAACTTTGAAGACATGCAAATGAAGTAAGCCAGACACAAAACAACAAATACCATGTGATTGGACTGTATGAGGCTGCTAGAGAAGTCAGGTAATAGAGACAGAAGGTAGACTGTGGCTGGCAGGGCTGGGAGAAGGAGCAGGGAGTTTTGGGGATGATGAGAAAGTTCTACTGATAGACGGTAGTGACTGACAAGGACGTGAATGTAATTAATACTGCTGAATTGTACTTGAAAAGTTAACTTGAATGTGGTTATGATGGTGAATTTTATGGTATGTATAATTTACCACAATAAAAATTAAAAATATGGAATTTAAAAGTCAAAGGGGAAAAAATCACTTTAAATCAAGTGATAACAATTTTGAAAGCATGTCATCAAGTCCACATGTCAGGAAATGAGTCGGGATTAACTTGCTTGTAGAATTTAATATTTATTAATGGGCAAGCAATTTTAAAAATGCAAATCTAAAAATTGCATCTTGCTAAAACCCAGCAGTACCCAGAGTAACTGTTAGGACTCAGACTGACAAGGATACCTCTTTTGAGTATTCTACTAGAAGCAGAGTTCAGGCTTTGGCACCAGGCCCCTCCTGTCTGCTAACCCAGCAGCAAGAGTGACACTAAAACACAAAGCCTTGATTGTGATGGGCTTTCCTTTGCATGTGATTTGTTTCTTTTCTCTTACTGCTTGTAGTATTTTGTTCTTCTGTTGGGTTTCTGGGATCTTGATTGTTGTATATCTAGGTGTAGAATTTTTTTTATTGTGGCTAGTTGAGGTCCTATATGCCTCACTTTTCTGAATGTCAAATGCTTCCCCTCTGTTTGGGAAGTTTTCTGTCATTAATTCTGTGAACAGCTTTTTTAAGTCATTTGTATTTTCTCCTGCTACTTCATGTATTCCTATCAATCTTATGTTATCCTTCTTTGCATCATCTAGGAGTTGTTGGATCGATTTCTTATGATCCCCTACTATTTTTAAAAGACCTCTCTTTTCACAGTCACTGACTGCAATCCTAGCTTCTATATCTGAGAGTCTGTCTTTGCATTCTTTTATTCTGTTGAGTACACTTTCAATGGAGTGTTTAATCTCCTGGATATCTGTTTGAATCTGTTTTATGGATTCCATTTCTTTACTATGTTGGGCATTTATTGCTTCCATTTCTTTCTTATGCTGGGCCTTCATGGCTTATATTGTGGAATAAACCCTCTAGATATATGTTCATAGTGGCACAGTTTGTAATAGCTAAAATTTGGAAACAACCCAATTGCCCATCAACTAGAGACTGGATAAAGAAGATATGTGTGTATGTGTGTGTGTGTGTGTGTGTGTGTGTGTGTGTGTGTGTGTGCATGTGTATGTGTGTGTGTGTTTTAATAAAATGGAGTACTAGTCAGCCACAAAGAATGAGGATCCAGAGATATTTATAGCTAAGTGGATGCACATTGACGCCATACTCTCAAGTGAAATTCATGTCACATATGTGTAAATACTGAACAGTTTCTCTGGCGTGAAAAATTAAAAGTGTAAATAAGAATTAAAATGTATAATTGACATTGTGTAATAGGAAGAAAAGTCTAAAAGAGTAGAGGAACTGTGCCATTGATGAAAGGAAATCCTATTTAAGAAAGTACATTTCTTTACGGAGCTGTGTCATATCGTCTTTTGGGCACTCTGCTGGAAAAGTAGAATCAAGTCTGAAATAATGCCTTTTTATTTGTATCCTCTAGCATTATAGATGTAGGACAGTACTATATCGTACCTCTGTGAAGGCAAAATATCTTGTATCTGCTTTATGATATATAGTAGTGACCGTGCTTTATCAGAGTTGTTTTTAATGATGTTACTCTAGAATGTTTCCTTTCCAGATGATGATTAAGATGCTAATAAAAAAATGGTGCCAGCTATGACAGCAATAACAGAACTTTGTTGTTTTCTGAGTATTATTCTTTTCTTTCTTTTTTTTTTAATGGAGTGTGCTGGATGTCTCCATAATTTTGTTCAGATGACTGCAGAACCTGGAAAAGCTGTTGCTGCTATTGATGAATAACATACTGCTATTATCAGTCTTTTTTATATAAATATAAATAAACACACACGCACACAGACACACACATATATACAATTTGAATTCTTGGAAACTTTAACTGTGCTGTCAACTTTGGAAAAAGTTATCCCAGTTTACTGTGTTGAGTTGGCACTGTACAGAAATTAACAGCCATATTGGTCTAGAAATGTTAATTTTTTTCCATTTGTACAGGGGTAATGCACTGTATTAAATATGTAAGGTCTTATCTACATGGGTTTGATTACGGAAACTAATAAAGTATTCTCTAAATAATGAAAAAAAGAATAAGACTTCAAGAGCAAGAATCAATTTAAATATGTTCAGAGACCATTTTCATCTTCAGAATCAAGGATTATTTTAATTTTACATCATTGCCTTTTCTTTTTTACTTTCCTTTTTAGTTTTATTTTAGGATTCCCTATTTTTAATTTTCATTCAGAGATTTCATTAATTGATCATTATAATTAAGCATAAAGTCACAAATTACAAAGTCATATTTTGCTGAATCCTAGAGTTCTAAATTATTCATTCTACTTACTGTTTTTAGATTAGTTTATCTGAAAATTTCCAGTTTATTGTTGTTGTTTTTCATTTTGTACAAATAAGGCAGAGTTAGAAGAGAAAGAACATATGGAGATTCTTCAAAGATCTGGGACTAGGGGTTCCTTTTGATCCAGCCATCACTCTGCTGAGTATCTTTCCAAAAGAATTAAAAGAATCATACCACAGTGATATATGTACACCAATGTTTATAGCGGCACAGTTTGTAATAGCTAAAACTTGGAAACAGCCCATTTGCCCATCTGTTGGAAACTGGATAAAGAAGATGTGGTTTTTCTATAAAATAGAATACTACTCAGCCATAAAGAATGAGAAATTAGAGTCATTCATAGGGAAATGGATACATATTGAGGATATACTCTTAAGTGAAATAAATAAGCCACACATGTGTAAATACCAAATAGTTTCTCTGGTGTGAAAAACTATAATAGTAGCCAAGATCCTAATGAGATAATTAATAATGTTAATAGGAAGAAAAGGGCTAAAGGTATAGGGAAAGTGGGAAGGGTGGGGGAAAAGTAATAAGGGAGAGGAAAAAAATATGAGAAAATGAAAAAATGGAAATAAAGTGTTTGTAAATGGGGAGGGGAGGACAGGGTGAAGGGAGGGCAGGGACAAGGGGAAAAAATGAGAATCAAGACCTGTCATGTAAAGGTACAGGATCCCAATAATGAATGTAACTGTATTGTATACCTAGATTGTACCAATAAACTCAATGAAAAGAAAAAATAAAACACAAAGCCTTTTGGATTTTCCTGCCCAGGGCCTCTCCTGCCCTTTTTCTCTTAGCTCCTCACAACTTGTCCTCTAGAAGCTGGGGCTCCTCTCCTGGGCTGGGGGCTCCACTCAGGCTTGGCACTCTCTCCTCTGTCCACACAACACTCTTCCCCAAACATCCACTGAAATCCCTCTCTTCCTTTCCTCTTCAAAGTACACCAGGATGCACTTTAAAAGTTAATTCCAGCCAGGCGTGGTAGTGGGAGCCTGTAATCTCAGCAGGCAGGAGTCTGAGTTCAAGACCAGCCTGCGCAACATAGTGAGTTCAAGGCTAGCCTGAGCTAGTAAGACCCTGTCTAAAACTAAATAACTAACTAAATTAATAAAAAAGATAAAAAAGTATTAATCCCAGCAGTAGAAAAGAAAGGGACTATCAAACTACAAAAAGGCAGAGGAACTTGAAAGGTGTATTGGTAAATGAAAGAAGCCAATATGGGGATACATGCTGCATAGTTCCAACTGCATGACATTGTGGATAAGGCAAAATTCTGGAGGCAGCAAAAGAGGTCCATGGTGGCTGGGCTGCAGGCAGAATGCCTGGGTGGAACAAGAGGGTTTTAGAGAAGTGGGACTGTCATGGCAGAGACCATTACACATTCCACAGGGTCCTCAGACTATTCAACGCTGAGCAGGAACCTGAGGTAAGCTATGGACTTTAATTAATAATTTATCAAGATTAGGTCACAAGTATGGTCACAAGTGTAGCATGTGATGAATGTGAAATATTAATGATAACAGGAGAAATGAGCAAGAAGGAGATATGAGATGGTATGATGGCAAAATTGTTAGCGCTTTCAATAATAACAAACAGCTGGCTTCGGCACACACACCATAGGTTTGCCACCAGTGGCGATATCTGTACTTCCTGCCCAATTTTTCTATACATCTGAAACTGCTCTAAAAATAAAATGTAGGGCTAGGGATTTAGCTTAGTGTGCCCCACCTGCCTCTCCAAGTCAGGGTCCTTGAGTTTGATCCCTGGTACCAAAAAACAAAATAAATAAAAATAAAGTCTATATATTTAAAAAAACAAGAAAATGTTATTTCATTTTTTTCCCTTTTTGTATCATGATATTTATTTTTGCAATGATGGAAGAGTTGCTGGCACACGGGGATAATAAAAAGCGGCTGACTTTTTGTCTCCAGGGCCATGCTCTGCCATGGCTTGGATGTCTGACAATCTTGGTGGCCCCCACAGCAAGCCACCTGCAGTCCTTTCTCTCCTGCGCTGCTCGCCCATGACTTGCTCTCACTCAGTTAATAGAAAATCTTGTTTCCCAGTTGTTCAGGCTAAAGTCTTGGACCCATCCTTGGTGAGACTCCTTTTTTCCCATCACCCACATATAGCCCCCAAACAAAGCCTGATTTATCAACCTTCTACACGCATGCCCAGTGTGACCACTTCTTAGCACCTCTTCTACTCCAACTGCAGGGTCCTCACTGCCTTCTGCCCCACATCTACTGCCTTGCCTATTTGAGCTGTTTCCTCAGAGTCTTGCTGCTTATTTCTCCTGGCTTCTGTTCCCTGCTGGCCCTGTGTCTGAGCTCCAGAGGGCCATTTATCATATCAGTCCCTCTCTCCTTGGAGGACCTTATGCACAGCCTGGGCTCTGTTACTATGCGCCACCAACAGCTGCCACAGTGGCACCAGTTCCTGCCTGTGACCTACTAGGTAGCTGCTTAGATGTGCCAGAGGGGCTCATGCCCTTTATAGCCTCTTTCCTTTAACATTCACCTCAGGTTCTTCCTCTCTTCCCCGTTTCCTGTCTTGGGAATGAATGCCACCATCCACTGCAGTGCCTGATTCATCCTAAACTCCTCCTTCCGCCCCCTGCACACACAGACCCCATATCCTGGGCTTCCCTCTCCATAAGCTCTCTCCAAATGCTCTCCCTTCCTCTGCCCCTGCCACCTTGGTTGAGACCACAGCTATCTCCACCCCCACCCCCACCAGGTTTGTCACAATCTATGGCCTCCAACTTAGCCCCGCCAATCCATCTTTCTCACTTGTCAAAGCTGGAATGGCTGCTGCCCTTTGTTCGTGTCCTCTCAAGGGGTTACCACAGCTCTTAGGAGTCCATAGTCTAGACATGGCTCACAAGTCCCTGTTCTATCCCATCTCACCTAGTATCCTTTTCCCAGCACTAAACTATTTTCATTTTCTGTATTCTTCTGCATTCCCTTCTTCACACCTTTGCAGAAACCTTCCCCTCTGCCTGGAATGACCTGTCTCACTTCTGCTGAGTGTTCCCTAATCATTTCTTGGCCTCTGGTGGTAGTTTATGACCCCAGAACAGTATTTAGTGACAGTTTTATTGAGCCTCTCAATATGCCAGACACTGTACGAGCCATTATACACCAGCTCATCAATTTTTTACAATATTCCAAAGAGTTAGGTATAACTACTTTCATTATACAAATGGGGCAGTGAGGCTCAGAGAAGTCAAGTGACATAAATTACTGGAGACCAAACACCTTGTGGGGCAGAGCCAACACCTGCCTCCAGATTTGCCCAGTCCTCTGACCTGAGCTCTCTCGGATGAGCTGCTTGGCCTCAGCCTCACCTCCAAGAACTTTTCTGCGCCTCTTGCCTAGATCTGGCCTGTCTGGCTGTGCTCCTGTTGCCCTCCATGTGGACCCAGCTCAGGGGCTTCATCTGGCTCCACTTCGTCCTCGAAGGTTGACTTTGGCCTGGGAGTCACACAGCACTGCTGAGAACAGGGTGCTCAGTATGAGTCATATAGTGGAGGCCCAGGTGCTTCAGGACTGCAGCTTTTGTCCAAGTTTCCAAACCTAGAATGTGTGGCTAAAGAGTGAAGATGCCCTTTTCATTTTCATTTTCTTTTTTGGTACTGGGGATCGAACTCAGGACCTTGTGCTTGCGAGGCAGGTGTGGTGCCACTGAGCTAAATCCTTGGCCCAACTTTGCTTATTCTGTTGTCAGCAGCATCAACTGTGCTTTTAACTCAGTAGATACTACTTGATCTGGTAACTAGAAATCTTCCTTTGGTTGAATAGGTAAGATGTCCTTTTTAATCTTTTGAAAAAGTATACTATAGTCACTGTCTTGTCCTGTAATTCAAGCTGGACAACTCACTATGTAGCCCAAGCTGGCCTTGAACTCGTGGCAATCCTTTTGTCTCAGCCTCCTGTGTGCTGGGTATAGGAGTGAGCCACCGTGCCCAGCTTAGTTGCTAGTTTTTTTTTTGTTTTGTTTTTTGTATGGGGATCAAACTCAGGACCTTGCGCTTGTGAGGCAGGTGTGGTGCCACTGAGTTAAAACCGCAGCTCTGTTATTAGTTTTTGCATGCTTAATGCTTATTTTTCTGTGTGCTATACAAAACCTTTTATTTGGTTTTGGATAATTTGGTTTCCTGTTATACTTTGAGTAGAATCCTTTTTTGTTCTTGTTTCAAATAGTTCTATAGCTTCTGTAAATATTTTAATGGAAAGGAATGAGTTTTTGTTTTGTTTTGTTTTGTTTTGTTTTTTTGTACCAGGGATCAAACTCGGGTCCTTGCTCTTGCAAGGCAGGCCACCAAACCGCTGAGCTAAATCCCGGCCCCAGGAATGAGTTTTTGGAGGCTGGCACTACTGTCAGCTTGAAGGCCACTAGGAAACAATTCCACAAAGACACCAAATGGCCAGCAGGGTAACAGATATGAGCTCAGGCCAGGTCCCCTTGGGCAAAGTCAAGCTCAGTCCCTTGGCCTGAAAGCTGTATCAAAAGGAGGATTAAGTAATATTACAGGGAAATAGTATCATTTCACTGGCTTTTAGAAAGATGGTTTGGGTAAGGAAACTGCTTTGATAAAACCAGAGCAGATATCAGTACCTGTTGAGAGACCCTAATGAGCACAAGTCCTCCTGCAGTCATCTTGCTGCATACTATTACTCTTGTGCCCACAGACCTGTGTCACCTAAGCTGTGCTTGTGGATAGGTTTCCAGCAAGGACAATATTTGTCCATTGGTATATGGGCCTTAAGGTGCAAAGGAAATGGGTATGTTTGGACAGGATACAGACTTCGGTCTCAAGAGAACCTGGCTTGGAGTGGGGATTATGCCACTTCACAGTTAGATGGTGTTGAGCAAGTCATTTAATCTTTTTGAAGGGTCTCACTTTTTGATCAAAGTATGAGAAGCCTCTGCCTTAGGCTTCAGTTTCAGAGGACTGCTGTGTCTCCTCCAGCATGCCCTGCCACAGGGGGTGGAGTCTGTTAGAGATCAAGGTTCATGTGGTGTCTATATGAATGGTTTTCCCCAAAGTTGTACAGTAAACAGCCTGCACAACTGTACAATGTGGGCTGCTAATAATAGTGGCAAGGTAGAGCAGGGTTAAAGATACTGAGGGAGCAGTTTGGTAGATGTCAGGATGTGACCAGGGCAAAGTTGGGAAACTTGGCAGAGTTGAAAGGTCAGTTTTAGTTGTGCTATGTTTAAAGCTGTGGGTCTCCAAAATAGACACCCAGAACTACTCAGCAACCCCAAATCACCAGGGAGGCCAGGGTTAGATATGGTTTTAGAAATCCTTGGTACTGGGCTCAGAGTTGAGGCCTGATGGCTGAGCATGGCTATGGAGGAAAAGCCTGTTAGGTTATAGAAACTGAGTTCTCTTGTGAGCGTTAGTATTTAAGGGACATGAAGGCACAAAAGGTCTCAGAAACCCCTTCAGGGTCCTAGAACAGGATGTTTCCAGCCATGGAGCCCAGGGGCAGAGGGTTTTCAGAAGACACTAAGCCATGTGATCTTCAGAAATAGCAGTGAATCTGGAAGGCAGCTCCTCATCAGCCAGTATGTAGTGTATAAGTCGAAGCTAAGTGGTTGTCTACACTCACAGAATGTGGTGGTGACAGGACAGTGTGGGACAGCATGGGCCTGAGGGACAGCAGGGTAGAGCACAGAGAAGCTGCAGAAAGGGGGTCCTCAAGGCAGTGTGTCCCTGAGGAGGAGCAAACAGTGCCCATCAAGAGCAGGGGTGGGAGGGCGCATTGCAGGGCTTAGTATGTGTGCATGGCAAAGGATGACGACACAGGAAGGCTGCTTGCAGAGGAGGACCAAAAGTTAGGCAAGGTCCCCGGGGCTGGGGTGGGGCTTCTCAGTAGGAGAGGAATAGGCCATCTGTCATGACCTCTGGAGTGGGACTGGGGATGGGGTTGGAGAGATCTGGAATTTGACAAAGCTGTCTCACATGTCTTCTCTGGTTTGTTGCTCTGACAGGACCATGCACTAGGTTACATGGATTGAATACATTATCAGGGGTTATGTCCTCCTCCAGCATGGCAAATTCTTGTTATTTGCACTATAAGGGACAAAGATGACTAATGACACGCTAAGGCCAGGAAGCCTACAGGATATCAGTAGAACTTCTAAGGTATTAATCAAGTTGTGTAGTGGAGCAGGGACAGCAAATGCTGGTAGAGTGGAGACTTGAAATGTCAGGGAGGATGAGTTACACTGCCCATTTAAGATGGCTAAACTTGCCAGGTGTGGTGGCACATGTCTGTAATCCTGGCTATTCAGGAGGCTGAGGCAGGAGGATTGCAAGTTCAAGGACAGGCTGGGAAACTTAGATCTGTCTCAAAGTAAAATTAAAAGGGTTCAGTATATAGCTAAATGGTAGAGCACCCCTGTGTTTGGTCCTCAACACCACACACACATACACTTAGAGGCTAACCTTCAAGTGATGTGTGAAGTAAGAGCCAACGTAAGGACCAGTAGGGGGAAATGGATTGCAGTGGCTCTCATGTGAGGTCACCATATGGTCTGAGACTAACCTCAGGAACTGGAAGCTTTTATACCTCGAGGAATGATGGTATTACCTGCCATGTCCAGAATGTCTGGCACTCTCAGTTCTGTAGTATTTTTTCGATCCTCCTGTCAATCTTATGGGGCAGCATCAACCTTTTTTATAGACAGAGATAGTGACGTAGGAGATGGAACTGCTCAGCTTACATCGTGCAACCAGGCAGTGAGAGCCATGTTCATTCCAGCTGCTGAAAAACCTAATGTACTTTGGTGTGCATTTACACAAATGCCATTTCCAGATCCTGGGGCTTCCTGCTGTCTGTGCTTGGTTTGATTCACCCAGATCCCATCTGGAAGAAGGTGTTCATGTCTGGAGAGCCCCACATGAAGAACGATGGCCAGCTGAGGGCACAGTGGGCAGGACCTGTGACCTTTATGAGGGTCAGGGAATTGTGGAGGCAGGCAGGGGGTGGAGGGTGATTACTGTGATGCTGCTTATAGAAATCGTGTCTGTGTGTGTGACTCACAAGGAAGCAGATTTGGATCAATTCATTTTGTAACTGCCATTAGCACAGATCAAGGTGCTCGATAATGTAGGGCTGATCAACTGCTTCTGCGTCCATGCAATGAAACACGAGGTAACTATTGAGATGTGGCTCTGTATCATTGATAAAGATATATCAAGTGAAAAAATGATATACTGGAGTCCATTTAAAAATATTCATATACATATGATCATATTTACCCATTTAGAAAATGTTTGCAACCAGTGTTTCTCTCATGTGAGATTGCAGGAAAAATTTAAAAACATGTCAAGTTCTTCTATTTATTTATATGAAATTTGTGTAGAGATGAAAGCCTATTTATAGACATCCAGAGGTGAAATCAGTCTCTGAGGAAACAGGACTCTCCTGTCCCCCACCTCCACCCACTATGGGCCAACATGACAGGGACTCAGGAAGAGGAAAGAATTGGGTCTCTTTCAACTCAAACAGGAAAGCAGCAGGTATAAAGCAGTGTGATCCTACTTTAGGAAAACATGAAGAGAGTCCCTGGATTGCTGTGTGCACCAAGACAAACTTTTGAGTGTGGGGTTCTGCTCAGACGCTCTCAGATATAAGCTTCCCTCAACATGAGGGGTGTTGGGATGTTGCATGAGGCTTTATGGACAGCTGGGCTGCTTGTCCCAGACACTGGTTTAAGTAGGATATTTCAAGCAGGAGGAAGGGGATAAGGAGGATATCTTCACTCTTCATTTATCTCTCCTTTCTTCTTCAAGTCATACTCTCACCTCCTTGTATCAGGGACTGAACCAAGGGCCTTGCACATGCTAGGCAAGTGCTCTACCCTTGGGCAACACCCTAGCCTATTTCCTTCCTCAATGCAGAGTTCCCTTTTTAGGAACAGCCACCACCAGAATTGGCGATCTGAATTAAAGACAATAGTTCCAGGCCTTGCGGCCTTCTGGAAACTCGGACAACAGAACCTCAGGTTCCACCTCTGCCTTTCCCTGTTAGATTTGTGCCCAAGCCATCAGAACCAGGCAGGATTCAATAATTCTTGGCAATTATAACATCTCCTGAGAAGGTAAAACTTTTAATGGGAAGGCAGCTTCCCCAAGTTGAATGAAAATGGGGGCCAAAAAGGGAAAGAAAACAAAAAGAAGCAGAGACGAGAGAAAGGCCATCTTTGCTTCTCTCCCTCATCCCAAATGTAAGAGCAGAATCTCTTTATCCAGGTGGCGGAGTGGGCCAGGAAAGGCTCTTCCACTGCTGTTAGCTTCTTTTGTACAGATGCACACCACATGATGGAAGGGTGACACTGTAGGGAACCTCAAATGTCACAATTAAAAAGAACCCACACTGAATTTGAGTGCAAAAAATAAATATAAAATTTATTAAAACACCCACAATATTTTAAAGATACCAGGAGTAATACAGTTCACAAACCCAGTTGTTTGTGTAAATTATAATAAAATACAAATCAAAAAAGGATACATACTTGCAATTTCTAGGCACCCTAAATTAAATTTACTGAAACACTGGGGGAGAAGGGAGGGCAAGGAGGGGTAGCTCAGGAGGCAAACCAATAAAGTGGAAGAAAAAATATTAACAAAAAGGTAAAAATTTATACAAAATAAAATTATCAGCATAAATTTACTGTACTAAGAATATCTACAGTTTAATACACATCCTATTGCCTTGAGACATTGCAAAAATCTATCATTCATCCATCAACCCCAGATAAACTTCATTTCAAGTAGCCACAGTTTACAAAGTCAAGACGGAATATTCAAGTATGGTTGTTAAGTTCACCTCCATTGGAAGCCAAGTAACCAAACAGGAATTCAAAGAGATAAGAAATAAAACACACCAGAAAGCTACAGGAGTTCTAGATTAAGTCTAATGCATTAATATGCCACAAGACAACCATTCTTTGTTTAATTAAATACATGAAAAAGAAATGACATCACTCCTGTTTTTCTCCCCCTTTTTCCCTTCAATTAAAAAAAAAAGAATGAAAAGGTACTGGAACTAAGAAAATTTGGAATGTCAGATGCGCCAATTCATATTTTAAGTCCCCATGTGAAGAGTGATGAGTTCCCCCTGAATGACAGGTTAGCACAAACAATACCACTACAAAAAGCATCCCTGATATCAGAATAGAAGCAAATGAGGGAGTAGGCCAAATAGCTCACTGACTCTTAGGTAAAAAATCAACCTTAGACCTGGCATTTCTGCGCTGAGGCCTCTGCGCTGAGGTCTCTGCTCAGGGGAGACACCTATTGCTTTGCTTTTGCTGGCAGCTCTCTGGGAGGAAGTGCTGGGCATGCCAGGCAGGGCCCACACTTGTGGAGAAAGCTATGCACTTGTGAGTGTGGGACTGTATAACCTATGCTGAGCTATGCATCTCAAAAATGTTATTTTGGTCCAGGACTTATTGAAGTCAGCCACGTACTACAGCGGATGCAGCTGGCTAATAAACTAGGTCTTGAGGGAGTCACTGTAAATGACAGCAACAATGACTGAGAAAGCTCAATGAGATAGGCATAGGAAATTCACATTTTATTCAAAAGCAAAACTTAAAAAGGAAACAGAGTCAACCACATTCTTTCCTTTAGGCCTTCTGCCATTTTAACTAAGAATGAAAAACACAATGACCCCAGATACTTCAAGGTCAAGTATGTCATCAAATACACAACCTGCAGGTATCAGACCCTCATGGAATCTACTAAGTTGTCACAATGTCCTGTTTTTGAGGTATTTAAAAAAAAATTGTGACAGTGGATGATGCAAAAATGGGAGCTTCCTGTTCAGTTCTTAAAAACATCAACTTCTGTGGACCCAAGGAGAAATTTAGCACCAACTAAAAGCAGCCTCAGTGACATCAAGGGATAAAGAAAGCTCCTGCCTTTAGTCTGAACATGAGGGCCTACCAATAAGCACTGGAAGCCACACTGGAGCAAAGGCTGGGAGCAGCAAAGGAATGAACCCCTTGCCCACCATGGTCCCAACCAGTGCCAGGTGAGGAAGCAGCTCTCTGCACCCACTCCGTGGGCCCCTTGAGACTCCCAGGGACAGACACCTGCTCAGCACCTGGGCCACAGGAGAAACATGTGCGGCTCTGGCTAAGACACATGCTGCTCTAGACAAGGCAGGAGCACCCGACTCCCCTTCTTCAGAGAAAGCATTGCATGTCCTTGCCTTCCCTTTGGGCCTGAGAAGACAGGCGTGAAACCAAAGCACCCGCCAAGCCAGGCAGACTCCTCAGCAAGGAGTGAGCCGCCCTCTTGACTGCCTTTCTTTGTTTGGCCAAGGGAAGAACAATAAAATAAAACTAAAACTGCTCAGAGCAGGTTATAGCATGGTAAACAGAGGTCTAAGAAGACAGCACCAAACGAGGAGGAACAAAAAAAGCCAAGAGACTGGAGCCCACCTTGTTTTTGGTTGGTTGTGGTTTCAGAACGTTGATAGCACCTCAGCGAAACAGGATCAGGGACAGTCACATTAAAACACCATAGCACCATTTTATTTAGACTATTTCAACTCATAAAAATGCTTCCTAGTCCATAAAACACACTTCAGTAACAAAAGGAAAGATATTGGTTGAGGCACGTCAGGGATATATCAGAGTTTTCCACCAGCTTTGCCTTGGGTTGGGGTCATGGGGTAGTTGAATTTCAAGACGAAAGTCTGGCTGGGTTTCTCTCAGAGAAATCAGGTCACCATCTACTGTCAACCATCCTCACTCATCTACTGCTGTCTGATACAAAGCAATTAAGCTCTGAGACTTCTTTCCTTGCATGAGTGCTTTAAAAGTCCCTTGCTCTGCAAACTACAGTTTCCAAAACAGGCAGGGGAAGGATCAGAAGGGGCAGGTAGAAAACCTTTCTATGCACACCACTGTCATCTCAGGGAGAAGGCAAAGCAGTACCTGGGAAGCCAGGTGTGGGGAACTGAGGCCCTGCTAAAAACCAGACCCCAAACAAAAACTCCCAAATCTATGCAACACCGTTAGTCAAGCTTTCTGATGGTAAGATGATGGTTTTTTGAGCTAGCACCAGTTATTGGGTGAGAACCTGCTGCGAAGTGATTTTTACTTAAAAACAAAATCTCTTAGCACAGAACTTTGCAAGTACTTCCCTTGCACACAACAGGTAGGGAAAACAAAATAAAGCAAAAAAAAAAAAGGAACCAAACATTTGCACTACATGTGGACGGTGTCTGTGGACAGGGCACAATGGGGAGAGGACTACAAGACTCCATTTTCTGTTGCTATGTTACTCTTCAAACTTGGTCATGCTGTTAGGTTCTTTAGTTGCAATGGCTTTATTTTTCGTCTCATGATAAAAATGTTTGTCAACCATCTTTAGGACTTAAAAAATGATAATGCCAGTAAAAAATAAAAATTTGATTTTTTTTTCTTTAAGAAGCCTTCAGCAGCAAGGGGGGGTAAAGAGCTGTGCATAGTTACTTTTTAAATATACGTCTAAAGCATGCTAATTTCAATGACTGAGATTTGAGGTAGGTTATACATGTAGTGTGTAAAAATCAGCATGGGTTTGAGCACGGCAACAGCACCAGCTAACTCTCGGGACCCTGCTCAAAGGGGCGTGGGCACATCCCACGGAGCCTGCTTCTTGACTCGCCTCTCAGCAGCCTGGTTCCAGCCTTGAAGCTAATGACCCAAGACTGTGTGGGCTGGGGGACAGATACATGCTTGTAGCTTGTATTGGTTTCTCCTTTTATCTAATGGCTTTGCTACCAAAGGGTGACAAGGGGAAGAGCACAGTTAACAAACATCAGAGATCCACACATGCCAAGTGTCAGAATCACCTAGGTTACACTCAGGACCTTCCAAACCAACAGCCAACCTGGGGCTTCCACGGGTCAGACAGACGGTCACATTCTCAACGTTTTGTAAAATATCGTATTTCTTGCGTAAGATCATTTAAAATGAAGTTTTCAAGGCACCCCCGCATCTAACTAAGCACGGAGTCAAATGAGACCTGCATAAAAGTACTGATGCGATAAGCAAAATAGCATTTAAAGGACCCAACTTTTCCTCAAAACTAGAAAATTAGCATGCTCATTAAAGACTCTGCTTCCTTTAGCTTGTCAGACTGAAGGTCAGAGGTTTTCCTATAAATCTGAGTTCTGAATAATTCTAAATCCTGATAAGCTCTTGGGTATTTATTTCAAAAGCAATAATATTTCATTTTTGTCCTGTAAAATAAATGCAACTTTACAGAATATGGTAAAAGTGGAGGATAGACAAAGCACGTTAAATATTCAGCTACTATTTACAATTTCTCCCACAATTACATGTTAAAACGTACTTTTTCTTCAAGTTGCTGTTTAAATCTAGGCAAAAGTGCTTAAAAAAATCTTTTTACTATTTACAGTTAAAACCAGACCACATAAATGCTCAGGACATCTTACAGCGACTCTCCGCCAGTGCTTCCAAAAGGTTACAGTAAACACCCAGCGGATTGGTCTCAGCTCTTACACAAGGCACCTGGAGGCTCAGGAGCTTGCTGTTAGCACTGTCATCTGATTGTTAAACTCAATTCATAAAGAACCACATCTGAGTAAGACTGCTTAATAAATATCTGCTTGGCTGTCACTCACTGTGTAGCCATAACCCCTGTGTGTCCTGATGAAGCCCCCGCTCACCACACACGTCTACATGGGTAACTTGATATCATTTCTGCTAATACCACAGGAAAAACAAGCACTCCAAGAAGTCTGACTGGCTGTCAGTGAGTGTTGCTTCCAACTGTCAGCCCCAACCTCTCTCAACAATGTCACAAAAATGAAGCACCACATTCCCTTTTCAAAGAACTAAATGAATGCACCAGAATTTCAGAATGGGTGTGTTACAGGGGATGGAAAGGGGAGGAAGAAAAAAGAAAATCATCCAATGGAGAACTGGCACCAATGAGGAAGGAAAATCATAGCAACCTGTTAAAAACGTTTGACTCTTGCACTTTAAGTGTAGGCCCTGCTCCTGCAGGGAGCAGGAGAGGGTGGGCCGGGGAGGCATGCACCACTGTCCAATGTGGAGATCCAAGAAAAGGACAGGTGTGTTAACTGCTGTTACACTGGTTTGCTGAGCTCCCGCAGGACACAACCTGCTCAAGAGTCAAAGTCCCAGCACAACACTACAGCACCAGGCTCTGCACAGCTCCACGCACAGAGCCAGTTTGGCTCTTCACAGCTTGGGTTCAACTTCTTGTGTTAAGAGATACAGTAGCCCTTTTTCGGTATCAGCATAGATTTTGGGGCGATTTTTAAAAAACTGCCACTAAGACAAATTCTTTCGGCCCAGTATTCATTACCTTATCAACATGGTGGAGAGGGCTCTAGGAGCCTCTCAACTCCAACTCCAGCTCCAGCGTGAGGTGCTGCTGTCTAGTGAACCATGATATCCTGTGGACTTGATAAATAACGGACAGAGAATTCAGTGTGGAGACTAGCAAGCTTGACGCTGTCTACTCAACCTGGTTTCTGGGGAGATCTATGCCAGCATATCCTGGGCTGGGCCTGGGATGCCTCTGCCCAACTGCTGACTGGGAAGGGGCCCCAGAAGGTTCTCTGCAGCTTCTCCCATCCTCCTGGACAGGACAGAAGCTGGCCTGGGGGTTCCTTGCCCATGGGGGAGGGAAGGATAGACTAGGGCTACATGCTGCACTTGGCTCACCAGGGGCAGATGGCCGAGAAAACCTGTCAGCTGCCAAGAGGCCAGGCTTGCCAGTGGGAACAGCACTGTCGGCCTTTCCTGCCCATTCATACCATTACTTATTGTCGCTTTTAAAAAATCCAATAAATACACATTTTAAATGGAATTTAAAACTACTCCTTTGTGAAAGGACACTATAAACTTTCTTTCCATTATTGTGATATACAAGGATAAAGTTTTAAAAACAAAATAAAAGCCCCTCCTACAAGGGGAAAAATAAAACAATGTGGAGATATAAATATTAAGATCACGGAAAAAATCACCCGACAGCCGTAGTTTCTTCTTCAAAGTGCTGGGGACATGGGGGGGAGGCGGGTCAGTTCTGAGGTTTGGACCATAAATACATATATATGATAAGCATATCCATATATGTATATATAGATAGAAAGACTTCTGCACCCCCAACCCGCCCCCTGGTATGAGGGCAAAAGCACCACAGAGGCAGCTCGGGCTGGGCCCGACGCTGAGGTACGCTGGCTCCCTGGCACCTAGATCCAACGGCTGTAGGGGCCAGTGACCTTCGTGTAGGCGTAAGAGGACACGGTGACTGACGAGTCTGTGGGCATGGCCAGTGCCTGCCGGGTGGGGACAACACCCTTCTTCTCCTTGTGCTGGGGCTCAGTGACCATGGCACCCCCCCACTTGCGCTTCTTCCCGTAGAGCTTGGACTCCTGTTGGCCCAGGCCCAGCCGTGCGGCCTCCTCCTGCCGTGCCCGTGCCCGCTCCGCCAGCTGCTTCATCTTGGCCTCCCAGAGAGCCAGCCCATGGTTGGGCTGGTTGAGGTTCTTGTGCTGGTAGAAGACCAGCGAGATGCGGGTGGGGTGGCAGCGGTTGGGCTTCTTGAGTGGTGTGGTGGCGTGTAGCTCCCGCCGGGCACACTCAATGAGGATAGACCCGTGGGCAGGGGCCACAGCCACGCCGCCAATGTTCTCGTCCAGGAAATTGTGTTCGCTGTCTGACCACAGCTCTTCCTCCTCCTCCTCCACACTGGCCTTCTCTTCTTTCACTGCCCCCTTGGTAGAGGCCTCCTCAGCTGTCCCCTCCTCTAGGCTGAAGGGATCCCACAGCTTCTCTTCAGACTTCAGGGCCCCGAAGAGCTTCTCAGAGCCCAGGGGCATGCCAAAGGCTTGCCAGGCCTTGTCCAGATGGCTTGCCCCTGGGGTGGGAATTCTTCCCTCCTCCCCTTTCATGGGGTTCCACAACTTGTCTTGGTATCCAGAACTGCCTTTCAGGGCAGAGCTGAAATCTCCAGCCCCCAACCCCCAGGGCTTCTCAGTCAGGCTGGACCCAGGCAAGGCTGAGGTGCTGTTCCCAAACTTGCAAGGGCTCCATGACTTGCCTTGTAGCCGTCCTCCAGGATGGGGAGTGGGCTGCTGACCCTCGCTGGCGAACAGGCCCCACTGGCCATCTGGGAAGTGAGAAGGGGTTAGGCAGCTGGCCCCATAAGAACTGAGCTTGTCAGGGACAATGGCAGAGTTTTCCCCAGGAGGAAACACACCCCAGCTGCCACCTACATTGTTAGTCCTCTTCGGGGACATGCTTGGGCCTCCTGAGTACTGTCCCCATAGATGATTGGGTCCCCCATTCTGAGATGCTTCAGGCAAAGGTGTTTTGCCCATCTTACCAGGGTCTCTGGGTACAGATTCGGTCTGGACCAGTGGGTCCACTGGCTCTTGCTTGATGGATCTACTGTAGCAGTTAGAGCTCTGAGCAAAAGGAGAGGGGTCCCTGGACACTGGGTGGAGCTGGGGGGCCTTGGGAATCAGATACTCCTTGGGGCCTGGGTAAGCAGGCTGCTGGTGGTGAGGAGGAGTAGGGTGATGGGTGTTTGTAAGAACAGCTTGGCCAGGCAGCTCGGCAAACTCAGCACCACCGTACGCCGGGCTCAGGCTGTTGTGCAGAGCATGGAGGTCTGGCTTCTTCTCAAAACTGCCACTGCTGCCACTGTGCCCCCAGGTGCTAGGACCCAGGAACTGGGAGGGGAAGACAGGGTTGCTGGATGGAAAGCCATAGTAGCCAAACGATGGAAGAGCATACTTGGAGTGGAACCCATTGACAGAGGTCAGGCTGGGCTGTGCATAGTAGGAGTGGTAGGAGTACACACTGTTCATGCTGTAGGGGTCGGAGGGCCGGCAATTGCCCAGCACCGAGTAGCTCTCCACCACTGCGTTGCTGCTGTATTTGAAGGAGCTGAAGTGGTTCTGTGGCTCCACCTTGAGGGAAGGCTTCAGGCTTTGTTGGGGTAATGCACCTTTCAGAGACAGGCCTGGGGAAGAAGGCAAGGTGGAAAAGCAGCCAGCAACACCATACCCTGGCAAGATCTAGGGCAGAGGACTGGGGATGGAAGCTCCCTCCAAGATGTCTCCTCTTTCTGGAGAAGTGGGACAGGTGGGGCATACCCAAACTGGGAACCCAACTTGGCTCTTAAGCCACCCCTAAGTACAGACCCCAGCTCTACTTTGGGTGGGAGGAGGCAGCTTGCTCAAAGACCATGGCTGTGTCTACAACACGCCTCATGCTATGCTCTTGAATACCGAAGTTTTCCCTGAAGCACCATCACCCCACCCCTTCCATGCTGGGTCAGGACTACTGTAGGCACCAGGATCCAGGAAAAACGAGTGTAGGTGCCTACAACCCAGTCACAGCCCCAGGACAATGTTCTCAGACTGGGAGGATGTGTGAACATGCTATAGCATTCAAGAACCCAGGCCTCTCCATCTAACAATCACAGCTCTCTGAAGATAACACACCCACTTTGCACTTACTTCCCGCCCTGGTGCCTCCTCCTATCAGGTATCTTAACAAGTGACACAATTAAGCAGAGGCCCAAGGACTCTGTCTTGAACTGTCACAATGATGCAAATAGGTGGGAGGTAGAGCTCAGTGAGGGGAGTCCCAGAAGAACCAGGCCCATTCCAGCCCTGGTGGTGCCCGCTCCACACACCTGGGTCAGTAGCGATCCCAGCCAGCTCCAAGGCCTCTTGCTTGATCTTCTCAGGTGTGCTCAGCTTCTCTTTCTGAATCATCTTCTTCTTCTCAGCTGCTGCCCTCCTGGCTTCCAGCTGCCGCTGGCGGCAGGACTTGGCAGGTTCGGGCAGGCGCCGGACCTCTCGAGGGAAGGCTGTGAGCACCTGGATGGCCCCACTGCTCACCTTGGCATTCTGGTTCTCCTCACTGCCAAACTCATCCGTGCTAGCCATCTTGTACAGGGGAAGCACATGCAGCTGCTCGTCCTCAGGAATCTGGCCCACACAGCGATTGTCTTCCTTGGTTAGGGTGCACACCTGCCTCATACAGGGGGAGAGAAAACATAGGGCTGAGGACTAAGCATCGGGAGGCAGGGATATGAGTTTGAAGATGTGACCTGGTCAATCCCCAAGTAGTCCCCCTGCCAGCCATTCACAGTCCTCCCTCTCCCTACTACTTCTCAAAGTCTAAAAATCTCATCCATTTTGGCCCACAGAGTAAAAGCATCACCATGATGTGGAGTGCGTGTGACAGCTTTCAAAGCAGGTCTGGTCATGTTACAACCTATGTCCCTGACACAGCTGTGAGGAGGAGATGACTGGCATAGGGTCACACAGCTGATAAGGGGCAGGGCCAGCACCAGCACACCAGGAAACTCAATGCCTGGCAGCCCAGCATTGCCACCACTGCATTTCACCTAGCTGAGCCTCAGACCTAACACCCTTGTCCTCCTTGTCCTGAACACTCAGCTCCTTTTGTTCTTAAAATAAGTTTTTTGTATTAAAATCTATGTTCTGGTTGTATAAAACTTAGGCAAGCAAAAAGAGAATAAAACCTATCTCCACAATCCTAATACTCAGAAATAATTACTGTGAATACTTGGGTCATTCACATATACACATGCACATACACATTTTTGGTAATCAAATAGGATACTATGCATGAAGTTCTAACTTCATTTTTCTTAAATATTTTATGTATTAAATATCCTTCCTGATGTTTTTGAAGAGCTCCATAGTATTATTCCACTTTATCAATGTGTTACTTAACAATATTATCAAATATTTCAAATTGTTTCAGAATCTTCCCTACCATAACACACATTTTGAAATTGTTCAGCTATATTTTCTAAGATACTTAACTCCTTAGAATAAATGCTGTGAAGCAGTCCTGCCAAACTGTTCTCCAAAATTATTGTTTTTTACTCATACCAAAAATTGAGTTTTAATTTCTCCATATTTTGCAAGCACAAGGTCCTGAGTTCAATCCCCAGTACACCCCGCCAAAATTTCTCCATATTTTTGTAAATAATTATGCCATTAATTTCTTTATCTCACTGTTACTTTACATTTCTCAACAAGGCTTCCCTTTTTTTTTCAAGTTTACTTTCTTCAGGTACATCCTTGGCCTATTTTCTATATTCTTGCTGCTGTGGCTTTTGAGGCCTTGTTCCTAGAAAGACGGCCCTTCCTATGCTAGTTAATTTCTGCAGATAGCAAATGGTCTCCCTGAGAATACACCTTTGACACACAAACCAACCAAAATGGAAGCCCAGTAGCCATTTTTTTTTTTTTTTTTTGGTACTGGGGATTGAACTCAGGACCCTGTGCTTGAGAGGCAGGAGATGGCACAACTGAACTAAATCCCCAGCCCTCCGGTAGCCTCTTTTATCAAACTCACACAGCAAGCTGGTATTTTCCAATGCCCTAAATCACTGTCGGGCCAGGTGTCTATAGGTGCCAGTGACCACTTCCAAAGCCCAAAGCCTGCTGAAATTATCCATACCGTTCAGTCTTAAACTTACTCAGTGTACCTACCCTGCCTTACTCCTTCTTGAGGAACACAAAGTATCCAGCCCCCACTTCCCTGGCTCCCTGTGCCTCCTGACAGACCCTTGTCTTCCCTGTGTGGCCTCCTGCATGGGATGCAATGCCATGCTTCTGCTTCTAGGGATTAGTGAGTACAAATTTCTTTGATGACACTCATTTCTACATCTGTGTATCTGAAAACACCTGATTAAAACAAACCTTGAATAAATTTTAACACAGCTCTCTTCTTCCTTTTTGAGGTTTTTTTGGTACTGGGGATCGAACTTGGGACCTTGCGATTATGAGGCAGGCAGTGACACCACTGAGCTAAATCCCCAGCTCCCTTTTTGAATTTATGCCTTTTTTTTTTTGAGACAGGGTCTTGCCATGTAGTTCAGGCTGGCTTTGAATTCACTATGTAGTCTAGGCTGGCACTGAACTTGCAGGGATCCTTTTGCCTCAGCTGAGTGCTGGGATTATAGGGGTGCGCCACCATATCTCAGCTTTTGCCTGTTTTTACACTATTCACTTTTATCATTATAAAGTCATCTTTGTACATCTAGGTTGTCATTCATCAATACTGTTGCAGATGGAGCTCTGTGCATTGCCACCATTATGAGCACTGTGTCTTAGGAACTGCTTAACTCAAAGACAACTCAAGTTATCCATTTTGGTACTGGGCTTTATATTTGATGTTTTATTTATTGATAATGGCAACTTCAAGAATCCTTTCATTCTGACTTCCTGCTTTGGGTTATGCTCCACCCAGCCTCTGTGCCTGTTTCTCCCCAGCACACAGAGGTCTCCAGACCATCTCTGCTGACAAGACTTCTGGGTCTGTTCTGGGTGGGTCTGGACATTGGCCTTGCTTCCTCCCACTCTGGACACAAGTGCTCTAAACAACAGGGCAAAGGTCAAATGCAAAGGATCATATATGATAGAAACTGTGCTGCTATCCCTAACACATGGAAAGATAACTTCACACAGTTATAGATAAGGCAATTCTGATTTTAAAAATAAGCAGCAAAGGACATTAATGGAATTCACAAAGATGAAATTAAAATGCATAAGGAAAACAGGAAAAGATGTTCAACCTCTCAATCTTCAAGGAGACAAAAATTCAAATGAGACTGTATGTTTTCCAATGAGACAGGAAAAGACTAGAGTGACAAAATCTAGCATTGCTGGTGAGCCAAACAGGCACTCTTAGCCTGCAAATGTGAACATTCTTGCCCTGGAACCTCAGGCAGACTAACCACACCTCTGCACACAGCTGTCCTCCTGGCTTACAGAGGGAAATGTCTGAAAGCACTTATTGTCTGTCCATGGGGACTGATTAAATACGTGATGGCAGAACTATTCATACAGCCTTAGCAAATGTGGACATAAATCCATATCCACTGACACAGAGGGCTTGAGGTATCCCTGAGTTAGGAAGAGCAAGTCATACAAAAGAGCCAAATATCTTTACTGGGAGAAAGATAACTTCTTTAATAAATGGTACTGGAAAAACTGGCTTTCCACATGCCAAAGACTGAAACTAGACCCATATTTTTCACCATGCACTAATCTAAACTTGAAATAGATCAAAGATCTAAATATTAAAACAGAAACACTAAATCCACTGGAAAAGAGAACAGGTAGAACACTTGAGGACACAGGAGTAGGCAAAGACTTCATGAACAGAACTCAGACCTCATGGGAAATACTACAAAGAATCAACTGGGACCTCATCTTATTAAAAAGCTTTTGCACAGAAGAGAAATCACCAGAGTGAAGAGACAACCCACAGGGTTTTATACCAGCTATCCAGATAAAGGACTAATATCTAGAATATATAAAGAACTAAAAATAAGTCAGACCCCCCCATCCAAATTTAAGGGCCCAATGCAGAAATGGGCATCTGAAATGAAAATATACTTCTCAGATGAAGAATTAGAAATGGCAAATAAACATATGAAAAAATGTTCAACATCACTGGTTATTCATGAAATGCAAATTAAGACAATACTGAGAGTCAGTCTCACCCTAGAAAGAATGGCTGCTATCAAGAAATCAACCAATAACAAATGCTGGAAGGGCTGTGAGGAAAAAGGAACCCTTTTCCAATGTGAGTGTAGACTGGTGCAACCACGGTGGAAATCAGTGTGCAGATTTCTCAAAAAACTAAAACTAGAGGTTCCATTTGACCCAGCTACTCAGTATCTTCCAAAATAATTAAAAGCATCACACCACAGAGATATATGCACACCCATATTTACAGCAGCACAGTTTGTAATAGCTAAATCTTGGAAACAGCCCAAATGCCCATCAACTGACAAGTGGATAAAGAAGATGAGGATTTTATACAACAAAGTACTACTTCTGCCATAAAGGATGAGCTTCAGACATTTACAGCTAAATGGATGGACCTCAGACCATAATCTTTTTCTTTTTTGGGGGGGCACTAGGGATCAAACTCCAGTCCTTGCAAGGCAGGTGGCAGCACCCCTGAGCTAAACCCCCAGTGAGACCATACTCTTAAGTGAAATAAATCAGACATATGGACAAACGTGTTTAAATACTGCATTGTTTCGCCAATGTGAGAAACTGAATGTGGAAATAAAGACTGAGATGTATAATGGATGTTGGGAAATGGGAAGAAAGTGTTCAAATGGGAAGGGGAACAAGGGAGGAGGGAGGGAGAACATAAGGAAGGGACAAGAAAAAAGTGAAAACAGGAAAAAATGGAACAAAGCTTTTGTACACAAGGAGAAGAAAAAGCTTGTGGGTGGGAATGGGATGATAAAGTTTAATTTAAAAAAAAGAAGAGCAACTCATAGAACAACATGAAGATATGTGACTTCACTGGTACGAAGTTTTATACAGTGTGTATACACTGTACATACACACATCTGAATGGATGATCATCAAATGCTAACAGCTGTAATCTCTTACCAGATTTTAGATTTCATATTATTTAAAAGCCTTACAATAATAGTGACTATTAGGAGAAAATACTTTTAACCTTGAAAAAAATATTATTTGGTTCACCTCAAATTCTAGAAGCTCTGAGATACATGTAACCTCACTAGGCCTATCTCCAGTGCTGCCTCTTCCTCTGCCTCTCTCTGACCCCTGAAAGATCTGCCTTTTCTATATATTTCAGCTAGAAATCTTCATGCTAGCGTAGACAGGAGACAGCCACATCCTGCTTTACAGCTTTGTACACAAGAGACAAATGACAAAGTGGAGAAATGAAATTCTGGGACGGGGCCATCAATTCCCACAGGGTTAAGAGCTACAACCAGTCTAGGAGCACCTGCATCTTCCACAGCCGCCAGGAGCACTTCCTCCAAAGGACCTGGCTGAAAAGCAGAGTAGAACACTGACTGCATCCTTCTGAGCCCAAGCTTCTTATCTGCTCTGTCCACACTCACTCTCTTAGAGAACCCCCCAAGCCTCTGGGCTGGGAAAGTCCATGCTCTCCAAAGCCTCCCACTCCTCTGCCTGCTCCACATTGCACCTGAACATCTGACAAGCATCTCCAAACAGAATGCCTGATTTTCTCTGGTCTCCTCCCACTGTTCTACTCCACAGTTAATGGCACCAACATACACGGGCTACTCAAGCATCTTCTATAGCTTTATTTATTGCTTACTTTATATTTCTCCCTTATGGTCTTCACTGCTACCCGTGCATCATACACATGGGCGAGGACTTCATCCATTTTATTCCCCAGCAGTCAGCCAGGGCTTGAGAGCGGAGCTGGTGCTCAATACACATTTGTTCAATGAATGAATTAGGGTTGTTTGGATTTAAATCCAGGAGTTCACAGAGACCTGGAACCATACTTTATATATAAACAGGGAGTCCAGGCACCTATGGACTGTGTCATGCATATCTACCTGAGAGAGAGAACCCATGGCCAGCACTGTTCACTCAACCCAGTGAGGGTTTCTCTGAGGAGAGGGCAGGAGCAGGTAGTCAGGCCAGGTTATCTCCCAGAGTTCTGAAAATCCTGCCTCCATGTCCCTCCCTGCTCTGAGTCCACCTTCTGCACAGAACACAGTCAGGCTTTCTTTCAGGACTGTCATGCAGCTGGGGCTGGGACAAGACACAAGCTTCCTTACCACAGTGCACCCATTATAGAGGTTATGCTGGTCCTTGTGGGCGTGGGCACAGAAGTCCATGCAGGCCGTGACCCCGGAGAAGGGCCTTCCTTCCTTCAGCCCCAGGCGGCAGTCGATTGCTATTTCCTCATTGGTCACCTGTGTGAATGGCCAGAGAGTTGCTTATGGGATCTGAGGTAAGTGGCCCTGACTATGTAACTGGAGAGCCTTGAATTTACAGTATGGGGGAAGTTTATCTGGTTGAGTTCCCAGCTCTAAAACAATTTTTTGTCCTGTTTAACAGATACCAACCAGTATGTTTATTTCAGTAACATTATAAGGTAACAATTCTCAGCAAGTCAACCTTAGTTGGTAATATCTTAGTGAATTCTCCCATGTTCAATTATATCTGCTAAACTATTGTTTTTTTTGTTTGTTTTTATTTTTCTTTTTTTCGATAGGGTCTCATTGTATAGTTCAGGCTGGCCTTTAACTCACTATGTAGTTTAGGTTGGCTTCAAACTCACTGTGATCCTCCTGCCTCAGCCTCCCAAGGGCTGGGACTCCAGACAAATTCCACCATGCTTGGCTCAAAACAATTATTTTCAGGGCCTCTTTCTTGGTTACCTCAACCCCTGCCTCACATGGAAGATGCAAGGTTGTGGAAGGAGCTCCAGTCTCAGTGGTAGAAACCAGACCAGAAGGAATAGATGATTAGTAAGGGAGGGGTTGAAGACTGGGGCTTTAGAGAGGTAGTGTGGGGGTGCAGTTAGCTTAGTACAAAAAGGGTATCAAAGAACATCTTTGCTTTACTTTTGAACTGGGCTCCTTCTATAGGAGCACAAAGGAGTCCACACTCCCAACTTCAGGGACCCTTATCCTCACTCTTTGGCAGAATGGATGCCTTGTGAACAGGGAAAAGCCTAGGCCTAATACCTGGTTTTGATAAGCCTGAGGAGCCAGCTGCTTGTATAAGGGAGCGACTTCGGTGGCCAGGTCCTGGAAACTTTTCCGGAGCACCTCTTCCTGCAGAAGAAGAGCAGGAAGAGCAGTCATCACACACATCCAGGGTATGGTATGGCAGGCATGAAAAAAACTGAACAACAGGTATGAAGGTGGTCAGCACTGAGAGCAAGACCTGTTCATGTGTCCTGGGACTAACTGGAGCAGCAGCTTAGCAAGTCAGTAAGACTTAGCCTTCAGGAAGTAGACTTTCCTAGTGAGCCTCAGTCTCCCAACTTTACAAGTGGATGTGGAATGGACTGGAGTTGCAGCTTAGTGGGAGTACCTACTTAGCCACTAAAGCCCTGGGTTCAATACCTAGTACTACAATAAAATAAAATGCTATAAAGAAATTTAAAATTGACAAAATGCACATGGCAGAGAGAACACTGTAAAACCCCAATGGCATCTACCTTTTCACCCTCCCACTGATACTCTGCAATGGTTCTAGATGGTGGTTCTTCTCCGGTGTGCAAAGTTTATTTGGCCAGGTCACTCTTGCACAGGTATTCCTACCATACCACAGGATTCTGTGCTAGAAATTCCATGGCTTGTGGGAGCCTGTCATAGGCCAGATATTCAAAAAACTCCAAAGCACTGGAGCCACTAGACACGTATCACCTAATTAATGTGTTAATCACAAACCACATGTGGCTAATGAAATGTAAATTAATATTAAATAAAATTACAAATTCAGTTCCTCTGTCACCCCAGCCACATTTCAAATGTTGAGTAGCTCCATGTTTCTCATGCACTGGACAGCAGAGAACATTTCTATCAGAAAAAGTTCCTCTGGACAGCATCACTCTAGACAAAGTAGAGCCACCCAGTTACAATTAGGAGAGTTGGATATACACAGCCTCTTTCCAGCTTTATTCGGTAGCAAGTGGGCTTGCCGGAAGGCTTTGAGCACAGGCACAAAGAATTCATAAAGAAGTAAGCAGGCAGAGTAAGGGAGAGAAAAAGAACCAAGTACATAGAATTAGAGATGGAAATCAAGAGCAGTGGCTCAGCTATACCTTCAGTGTTGTGGCCAGGGCTTGGCCATCTTCCTGGCTGTGCTGATGCTGCCACCAGCATAGTGGACCTCAACCCAGCCCAGCACAGGATGAGCTCTAGAGGACTCAGGCAGGTCTGGCACTGCCTTCCACATGAACTAGCCATGGGACCTTACTCAAGCCATGGCCTTCCTGTGAACTGAGGCAGCAGTGTCCAGATCCCTGCAAAGTGATCGCCATAGTATCTAACATATAGTAAGCATACAGGAAATGCTGCTTTCAACAATGAGGGACGAGTTTATGGAAAATTACAACAATATCTTTACATTCCTAGTAATTCTTAGGTCTTGATGGTCCTGGAGCTTTCTCCATTCACCAAAAACAATTGCACTTGCTGCTTCAGGAAGATGGTAGAGCCTATCTCAAATAAAAGTCTAGTATCAATTTGAGGGGTATTTTAGGGAGCTATTTTAAGCTTACACAATAGTCTAAGAACTACATTTTGGGGGAATAAAAGATTTGCAAACTTTTATTTATAGACAGCAAAGCTTGGAGGTGGGAGCATACATGTTTATAGAGGCTGTGGAGCAGAGAAGAGGTGCCCAATAGCCATCCCTGCCCTGTGGGAAGAAGGGAAGCACTTCCAGGACTGAGTGCTTGGAGAACTGAAAGGCTGAGATAGAATAAGATGCTGTCTAGATCCCAGCAATGGGAGCCAGCAACAAGACCCAGCATGTCCTCTCTTAGGAGCTGAGGCAGGAAGAAGGCTAGAGATGAAATGTCATGAGGCCAGAGGGCCTGAACCTTCTTTACATTTGGAATTCTGAGTGGAGAGCACCTCTTGATACAACTGTTGAAGCATGGGCTACAGAGAAGAAACAGCAGGGAGAGGCAGCCTGAGCTGACACTCATGGCTTCTACATCCTCAGCAGGGCCTTTAATGGAGATGCAAGGGCCCTGTCCCTTTGGTCCTGGGAATGGGGAAGAGGCCCTTTGGGTGAGGCCCTGGTAAGAAGACTGCAGAGAGGAGGCCCCACCTCGGCAGCTATACTGTGTGGATGTCAGCCCGAAACCAGAGGAATAAGTACCCATTATGGAGACAGTGAGGTCTGGACACCCACCCAAAGAATCTGCCCAGCAGCCAGGCAGGATATGGGATGCCTCAGGAAATCTAGCAGAGAATCAGAAGGTGGCTCACACACTCATGTCCCTGTTCCTCTGCCAACCAAAAAGATGTGATGGGGATGAAATGACCCTTTGAGAGGACCAATTCTAATGAGGAACCTGAATGTGTATCTTAAAGATTTACTAACTCAACTTTGAGGCTGAGGTATCTGTAACTTGTAAGTCTAACTTTCATTCCTCCAGTCCCTTCACGCAGCTTGTTTCACAGCAAGATAAGGTTATTTTAAAAAACCAAAGGCAAGCAGGTTACATTTTCTAAACATCCGTGTTGTGGCATGCTAATCCTACCTCCCATTTGACTGTTAAGGACTCCAGATGGGAAAGGTTGAGAGGGAGGGTCTCTGCTGTCCCTATACCGCTCTGCTCACCTCCTTGGGGTTGTCCCCTGCGAGGCGGAACTTGCGAGGTGTCTTGCTTCGAGCGTATTTGCAGCCATTGAAGTACATGCTCCAGGAACAGCCAAAGGAGAAGGAGGCACCACAGGTGTTAGGGTCTTTGCCTTGGCAAGCGCAGGTCCGGCTGAAATGTACAAAATAGGTTATGCATACAGAGGCATTATCTCTGTTCTAGAATCTTCCTCCCTCGAGGGAAGTGCTGGAGCCTGGCATCCCACAGCCTTCCAGTGACTGAGGCTCATCCTTCCCTGCCCCATCCTTCTTCAAATTTCCTTGAGCAGAAAGGCAGCTCCCAGAAGCCAGTTCTGCAACAGCCTTGCACTGAAAGGTCTTACCAGAGTCTGCTGTTGGGAGAAGCATGTGGATTAAAACAGGGGGAAGAATCAGTGAAAGCCTTGAAAGGGTCACATTTTGCCTTAACTCTAATATCCTGACTAGCTCCGATGCAGACCCCCAAAACAGGGAATGACGTGAGCCTCAAGGCTGGGACATGTTTGCTTCCTACAGCCCAGATACCAACAGGCCTTGAAATAAGCACAGAGTGACATTGAAATTTAATGGAAACAACCCAAATGCCCCTCAAGTGGAGAACGGATAAACAAATGTGATGCTTCCACAAAGTGGAATACCACTCAGTAACTGAAAGGAATGCACTCCTGACAGCACAAAGCAGCCTCAAAAACATCAGGCTCGGTGCAACAAGCCAGGCTCAAAAGGCTACCCACTGTATCATCCTACATATGTGACATTTTCACAAAGGGAAACCCACAGGAACAGGAAATGAGACATAACTGCCAAGGGCTAGGGGAAAGAGCTGCTGATAAAAGGCATCAGGGAATTTTTAGGGGGCGATGGAAGTGTTCTATATCTTCATTGTGGTGGTGGTGGTGGCTGTATGACCGTAAACTTAGTCAAAATGTTCCAAACTATATACCAAAAAGGATGTCATTGAAAATAAATATACCTTAACCAAAAAAGGGGAAAAACACCAATAAAGGTAGGCTTTGTAAAGATCACCAATACTTTATGTTTGTCACACACAGAGACACTTTTTTCATGCTTGTTAACATTACTAGGGTGTCAGCACGGGTGTGGGGTTTAACAGGGAAGCTAAGCCAAGTCAATAGTCGTTCCCAAGCCAGAGCTGGCACTCAGCTCAGGGTCTGTGGATAAACATTCCTCAGCCACAGTCTCAACTCTGCAGACAAACAGGGCCATGGGAGGGAACTCTTACCCAGGATTACCCAGAATCTATGTACCTGCTGCCCAGTGCCCTGCTGGGGAACTTCACCCCACCTCCCCTGTCCCCATCCTCTATACCCTTCCACATACTCATCATTGAGGCCACATCTCCGGCTGGTGGGGTTCCCATACTTCCGGAGGGTATCAGTGAGCTCTTGGTAGAGGGTGTCTCCCAGGCTTCGGGGGATGCCCTCCCAGGCCAGGATAAGGATGACAATCACAGCATTCTGGCAGTGGTGGCCTGCCCGGTGCCGCACCAGGCAGAGCAGCTTCTCCTCCAGTGTGTGCCTGCGAATCACCTGTGGGGACATGGGGCTGCACCGTTAGCCACTGGAGCCACGTACCTTTCACTGCTACACAGACCTGGGTGTGCAGGTCTTTAGGGTAGTTTCTCACAGGTGTCACGCTGGTGACAGCAATCACACAGGTTAAGAGATGTTATGATTAGGGAGTAAAAAAAACAGAAAAATTATAATAGCAAAATAAATTACTACAAAGTCTAAGACACTGGTAGGTTACATAGGTTTAAGGGTAAAAAATACACAGATAAGACCATAAGTCAGAGATTTTATGTTATTTTAAAACATTTGCAGAGAAAATGTGGCATATCTGTATTGATAGTTTAAAAAGCAAGGGACTTGGCACTGTGGAAAACAGTTGTGGTTCCTTAGAAAGCTAAACATAGATTTAACATACAAGGTATGACTGAAAACTATGGTGGGTATTTAAATAAATAAGTAACTTGTTGCAGTAAGACAACGCTGCCATTAATCCCCTTTAAAATACTCCCCCCATCACTTCAAACACACTTAGCCCAGCATTCTTGTCACTTTCTGAAGCAGCTCTGGAAGTCCTCTTTCCTGACTGTCTTTAGTTGTGTTGTCATGGTTGCTTCAGTGTCCAGAACTGATTCAAAACATTAACATTTCAAGGTCGTTTTGACTTTTAGGAAGAGCCAGAAGTCCACAGTGCCAGATCCCATGAATAAGGTGGATGAGGGTACAGTTTGTTTTTCCCCTCAATCCTGTGGATTGAACATAGGGCCTCTGCATTTAGCTACACACCTGGGCCTTTTTTATTTTTAATTTTGAGACAGGGTCTCATTAAGTCACTAAGTTTCCCTAAGTGGGCTTAAATTTGCAAAGCCCGTCTCAGCCTCCCAGTGCTGGGACAACAGGTGTGTGTCACTATGCCCAGCTCACACTGCAAAAAAGTTTTTATGAGCCTACCTTTCTGCTGAATGGCAGCAGCATTCACTGTATATTTGATCACATAAAAACTGCTGGAATGGTAAGAATGATGGGATAAATGTGTTCAAAAGGAGCAGGAATATTTTACAAGGGACTAATGTCAATGTGTCTTTTACTGTAAGTTTTAAAAATTTACATATTTACCATATATTTTGATCACTCCTTGTATGACCCAACAATTCTAAGACTTGCAATATACCCACAGTACTAAATGCAGGAACTCAGTTAATTGCACACATATGTCATTTGCAGTGTGATTCACAAGAGGTGGAAACGACTCAAGTGTGTCTGTCAGATGATGAATGGATAAACACAATATGGTATATATGTACAACACAATATTATTCAGCCATAAAAAGGAATGAAATTCTGACACAACACAGATGAACCCTGAAAGCATTGAGCTAAATGAATTAAGTCAGACACAAAGGACAAATATTTTATGATTCCACTAGTATGAAGTGCCTAGAATAGATTCAGAGACAGAAAGCAGATTAGAGGTTATCAGAGGCTAGAAGGAGGGAATAAGGAGTTACTGTTAATGGTGTTTCACTTGGGGATAATGACAGTTTTGGAATCAGACTATAGTGATGGTTGGAATAACTATATGGACATGTTTAATACTACTGACCTGGACACTTAAAATGGTTAAAATAGCACCTTTATGTGTGTGTATGTGTGTGTATAATGATATACCAAAAACTGTTGAATTGTACACTTCAAGAGACTGAACTATAAAGTCTGTAAAGTATTACAAGTAATTATCTTAATAAAGTTGTTAAAAAATGACTGAGCATGGCACTGCTCTGCTACTCAGGACCTGGCCCTTCCTTCATTCAGGTTCAAACTCCCTTCCCACATAAAAGCTGCACCAGGACAAAGGGTTCTGGGAGCTGGGGAGTGAGGTGGCTGAGTCTCCCCAAAGGATCCTAAGTAGCTATGACCATATGTAACAATGGAGCCTGAGAGCAGGGGTGGGCTGAGGGAAGGTGTAGAAGAGATGAGAGGCAGGCAGAGGGACAAGGCTTAAAGGTGGGGAATCTGTAAAGCTGTATAGTCTACAGAACAGTTTCGTACCTTAGGAAAGGGGGAAAATGATGAGACAGGGAAATCAGCTGGTAACATAAGCAAATATGGGTAAAGTCCTAAAATATGGCAGTGGGTAAGGAAATGAAAAGAAATGGATTCAAGGGACATCTGCGAGAAAAGTGACTTTGGGAACATCTGTCTATAGGGGCTGAGGGACAGGGAAAGGTCTTAAGTAACTTCCACATTCTGTGGCTTAGGAGCCTGGGGCAGGGGTGATGAAAGGAAAGCTGGGGGCATCTTGGCGTCAGGGGACCCAGCAACACTTGATTAGCTATTTCTACTAGGCCTCAGCAGAGTGGATCTGGAGGTCAAGAGATGCCTGTGCTGTGGTCATGAGTATACCTGGGTAGGAGCTGTGGTAAAAAGGGGTAGCCAAGCAGAAAGTACCAGTGAAGAAACAAGCCTGATGCCAGGCCAGGGAGTGGTGTGGACCATGGCAAAGTAAAGATCACTGATCCAAGGGGCAAGAATTTCGTAGGAAAAAAACCAGAAATATAGAATTTTCCATAAAATTTCCCCTTTAAAACCACATTCATTTTTTGTTGTAGTGGTGAAATATATACAACATAAAATGTATCATTTAAGTGTACACTTCAGTGGTATGTGGTATATTCACATTGTTGTGCAATCACCATCACCATCTCCAGAACTTTTTTACCTCACAAAACTGCAATTTTATTCATTGAACAACTAACTCTCCATTCTTCCCTCCTGACAGCCCCTGGCAACACCATTCTACTTTCTGTCTCTGTAATTTTAATTCCTCTGGGTACCTCTGAAATCATGTAAAATTTATTCTTTTTGCGACTGGCTTATTTTGCTAATGTAATGTACTAAAGGTTCATGGGTGTCATACAGCATGTTTCAGAACTTCCTTCAAACCTTTAAAGGATAGTCTCATGCTAACTGAAACACATCTCTGGCCATGAGTTCTTGCTTTGAGGCAAGGTGAAACTGTTTCCTTCTCCTTACTGAAACATTAATTGTATTATAATGTTTAAAATTGTATTTGGGAAAGCAGTAATACATCAATAAGTTCTTAGGTAATATATTGTATTATAACTCCCTGTGATTGCCTGGCTCCTCACAGACTGAGCTGGGCCTATCGTGGGAATCAACACCTCTGTGGACACTGATATGACAGTAGTCCTTTGGCACTACAGTCAACCTTTGCTCATTGTTTGGGTTACTGCTGACTAAAAGCACTCATGAGACATGTGTTCAGAGCATACAGTGGGACACCCAACCAGCCAAAGCTGTGGTTGAGGTTGTCATTTTGACTTCCCAAGTGGCTAATGCACAAATGTCATTAGGTACAAGTTAGACACTCCTTGTGGTCTCTGAACTAAGTAAGTCTATGCCTACACTCAAAACTTTACAAAAGAAAGCAAAAACAGAGAAAGCTGGTCCACTGTCATACTCCACTGAAGGAGCTCAGAAGGATGGAATGCACAAAAATGTAAATCAAAACGCAAGGAGAGGCACAAACCCTTCAACTCAACACTGCAATATGGACAGTTCACATATTGCAGGAGAACTGTAAAGTCTCATCCAGTCTTTAAGCAGGAATCCCTGGGCATGAACCAAAGGCAGTGCAACACCCTCACGGAAAGCAAAGCCTACCTGCCCATAAAGGGGTTTCCTGAGTCAGTCCTCACCACCCTATCATGATAGGCTTTCAAATACCTGCCTTCTGACCTCTGCTACCTTTACTCTCTGCTCTCTGGCCCAAGAAGCACCTACCAAGGCAGTTTCTGCTGGCCTCAAGATATGTACTTCTGCATTTACGCTAAGCTTCTGAATGTTCTCTGGGCACTCCCTCTCTCCCATGTTTGGCATTCTCCATATTTTGCATAGGCCATCTTAACATCAGGTGTTACCCAAGGGCTTGCTTGGTTGACCCACTGTGTTATCAGATCATTTTTGCAATATACTTTCTGGGCCCCCCAGTCCTGGCCAGTCAAGTCTAGAATTTGTCAGGCACACTACTTTTAGCTGAAGGTACTGAGGTACTGGATGTGGGGTAGGAGTGGGAGGAAGATGTGCTCCACTACAAAGTTCCACCTCCTTGGGGCCAGCGATTTAGCTCAGTAGCACTGCACCTGCCTCACAAGCACAAGGTCCCAGGCTAGATCCCCAGTACCAAAAACAAAACAAAAAGCAAAGTTCCACTTCCTCTGGAAGTTGGAGAGGGGACAGGTACTGCCCCCATGAGGTGGAGGTATTCAAGCTGCCAACATGGTCATGACCTCTTGCTGGAAAACAAAACCCAGGCTCTAGGCACAGGGCAAGATGGAATGAGGAGGTTCACAGGAGATGACACTCACCCACTTTGCAATGGGGCACCCTCGGGAGCTCTTCCCCTCCTTCCCGGTGTAGATGACTTTCTCAATCCGGATGGCTTTCCCCTTCTCTCCATACCTAGAGGGAAACAGAAAATCCCATGAGCACATTGGAACCTCAAAGGAGAACAGCTTACAGTAGTAGAAAGGCAAACTCTGATGTGCTTTACTTTGGGTTTCTGGTTATTCTGGTGTAAAGAGAGAAGAAAGAAAAATGTTTAAATGGTTATTCTGTGCTTAGAGGCTCCAGGGTTGCTTCTAGGTTCCTAGGCCTTGGCTAGGAACCCCTTCCACACGTCCATCCATCCACACTTCCGTCCATCCAACCTATCTCTGTCTCAGGCAGAAGAGCAGCCAGGAGAACGTCCCTAATTATTGCCCGAGGTTCTAGGAAGGATCCTGAGACTAATGGCTAAATATAGGCATTTGTCCCCAGTCCTGTTGAGTCACCCTGAGAGCTAGTCATATATTCAATACACAAAAGAAAATAATTGGGGGAATCCTATTTTTCTCGTTTAATCACCCAAGCTCAACTCTGACAAACAGCTGAGGGCAGGGAAGGGAAACTACCACACACAAACACTGTTGCCCTGGTACAGTAGACACTTCTGATTCCAGCACATACGACTTCTCTGGCCCATACACTCAGGACTGCAGAACCTTGGGTCTCTAGGACCATCTCATCAACTACATCATATTCAGAGGTGATGGAAGTATGGCCCCAGACTTAAACCAAGTTGTCCAACGCCACACAACTATATGGGGGCAACTGTGACACAAGTACAGTATGGGAAGCAGACAGACTAGATTTAAGTGCGAGCCTAGCTACCTTCTTGATATATAACTGGCCAAATTGCTGAACTTCTCAAAGACTCAGTTTTTCCATCTATAAAATGCAGATAATAGATTTTCATTCCAGGAACATTATTAAATCACATTTGCAGACAATGGTCATTTGCTACTTCCACCTTTCCACTCTATACCTCTATTCCATTCTCTCATCTCTCTGAGCTGGCCTAGTGCTTGTGACATGCTAGCAGGTCTCTCTGCTTATTTCTCAACTTCGCTGAAAATATTCCCAACAATATATCACTATGCATGAACCTGGCTGGGCTGGAAGAAATACTTCCTCACTTTGAAGAGTGATACTAAGGTTCTCTTGTTCTAAGGATTTCATATCAAGAATTAACTTGTATCAAGTATACTTTTAACATCTCAGGAGATAAGTGGATGAATTTTTTCTTATTGAGTTTATTAGTACTTTTTAGATATACAATACAGTTACATTCATCATTGGGATTGTGTGCCTTTACATAACGTATCTTGGTTCTTATTTTTTCCCCGCACCCCTGCCCTCCCTTCATCCCCTCCACCCTTCCCTATTTACAGAGACTTTGTTTCTGTTTTTTCCTTTTCTCATATTTTTTTCTTTTCCCTTCTTTCCTTTCCTCTACCCTTCCCACGTAAGACTCTCTAAATCAAACTCTTTAATTTCTATATAAATTCAATTTCATTATTGCGTATTTTAATATACTATTTAATACAGCATAATGTTATCATAGCTATTACAGAGACATAGTCTTTAATCTTATTCATTACACTTGTAGGAATTATTACCTCAAAAATAAGTGTACAAATGTATTAGGCTGGGAACAGTGGTACAACATTGGGGAAGACTGATTATACTTGGTTCAGTATATATATTTATTTATTTGTGTGGGGTGTGTGTGTGTGAATGTGTAGGAAGATTACAGGTAAACTTCAAACCTTTAAAAAGTTTCTTCTAGGAAGAATGACTGTAGGAGAGCCTTATTCACTCCGTACTTAAGATTTTTTCTTTTAAAAAAAAGTGTTACATTTTGTAGTTGAAAAGGAGAACAAAGATTTTAAAAATGTTTTTAAAAATATTGCTCAAGAGCTCAATGAAAGGGTAAGAAGCTCATCTGATCATTACAACATTAAAATTTGAAGGTTTTGTTAATCCCTTATAAAAGTATTTGGAGGCAGGACTAAAGAGTTTCTGTAGCATGATCTGGATCATGAGGAAAAGATCCCATAGTGCTGTTTTTTGTCTGCTTTCTGGACAACTCGGTTCAATAAACATTTATCAGGTTGTCACCCACAAGCAAAGAGCCTGAGATCCCTGTCAGAAGGGCAGCCTGAGGTTACCACACGACTTCCTGAGACAGAGGACTATCAAGTTCCTCTCAAGAGGATGAGCCGAGGACATGTATGACAGCTTTCCCACCAGGTCCTTCCTTACTATTCTGTACTTGGGAGAAACATGTCCTGCAGGGAGCTTCACATTAGAGAGCATTTAAATAAAAGGGCAAGGCACCACCTGATCTGCTAGACTTTTCTTTTTTTTTTTTAATGGAACTGTTTCTTTGTGTTTAAAGACAACCAATCAACTCTCATTTTTGCTCTTTCTTCTTAAACACCATAATTTCTTGCTTATCATGAAGAGGCCCTGCTAGTATATAAACTCCCAGGCCCTAAACTAAGTCTGCAAGGATAGGTTGAAACTTTTCTCTGAAGTATAACTAAGCTGGGCATGGTGGCCTACTTCTGTAATACTAGCATTTTGGGAGGCAGAGGCAGAAGAGCATTTGAGCTCAGCCTGGGCAATTTATGAGACCCTGGCTCAAAAGACAAAAACAAACAAAACACCTCAAAACAAACAAGGTGGGGATGCAGCTCAGTGTGAAGGTCCTGGATTCAATTCCCAATACCTCCTCCCCCAGAAGAGAATAACTAATAACCTTAACCAGATGCTCTTCAAGGACAGTCCCAGGACCAGCAGCATTGGCCTCACCTCAGAACTTGGCAGGAATGAGAGGTTGGCTCTTGGGGCCCATCCCAGACTTACTGTGCCAGGTGGGTGGGACGCAGTGATCTCTGCTTTTTTAGCCCCCATGAGCTTCTGAGGCCTGCCCAAGGTTGAGAACAACTGAACTAAAGCTGTGGTTCCCCTCCTCCACAGTACTGGAATGAACGCATGGCCTTCACATTGAGCTATGTTCCCAGCCCTTTGTGTTTTTTTTTTCCTTTTTGTTGTTTGTTCGTCTTAACACAGACTTGCTAAGTTGCCCAGGCTGGCCTCAAACTTTGGATCCTCCTGCCTCAGCCTCCAGGGTACTGGAATTACAGGCATGCCACCATGCTCTGTTTCTTCATAGTTAGCTCTACCACCAAAAGAGGTCAGACCACCTGAAGCTCAGAGGACTTGCTAGCACAGCGTGGGTTCTTTGTTTCTACAACAAGCATTAAATGAACTCCTACGATGTGGAGAATTCTTTTCCTAGATAGAACACACAAAGATCTAAGCACCACACCATTCTCAGATACGAATTTGACAACTGATTCCAATTACCTATAGCAATGAGGATGACTTGGGTACCCAAAAGATTTGAAGCCCATAAATAAATGCTATTTTAGGATTTGCTTTCATTCTCTCCCTCCTTTCTCCAACTCTGTACCAGAGAAGCTGTAATGACCACTGTCTCCTTGATTTTAGTTTATTTCCTCTCCCTGGCAGAAACCCCAGATAGTGGAGTGGCCCTGCAGAGACAGAGTAGAGGGAAAGGTCTAGAAAGACAGAGAGCCAGGAGTGTCACAAACTGAGCCCCAAGGCAGGGGAGTTTCCTCACTCATTCCCCTCTTTGTTCCGAAAGGATTTTAGGATGTCTATAAAATAAAAAGAACAGGTAAGGACCAGGGATGTAGCTCAGTGGTGCCATGCCTACCTGGCAAGCACGAGGTCCTGCATTCCAATTATGGGAGGGTTGACATCCAGGTAAGAAATGAGTGAAAGGGGGGAAAAAGACAGGTTTGTTGGTAAAGAAAATGTGATTGCATATGTGTATGTGTGTGTGTGTGTGTGTGTGTGTGCGTGTGCGTGTGTGTGTAATACTTCGGACTGAACCTAGGCCTTTACACTGAGCTACACTCCCAGCCCTTTTTTATTTTTAGGGAGTGTATTGCTAGGTCACTAAGTTGCCCAGGATGAAATCAAACTTGAGATCCTCCTGCTTCAGAGTGGATAGAGTATCATATGAGAAATAAAAAACATAAAAGACTCCTTGTAAGAAGTACTCAGGAGTGACCTGAATAGGTTCCCATGGCCAAAGGTTAAAAATCATATTCCTCCTAGTGAGTGGCACAAACTCTGGCTCTAAACTTATTAGCAGCCAAAATAAAGATGGGAATGAAATCTGTTTATGATTTACAAGGTCCTTAAGATAAAAATAAACCAGTTGCTGAGGAAAAAACACAAATATTCCTGGTTTTGAGAGGAATTCCTCTCTTGAATCTATTTTTGAAGAATTTTTAAAACAGGGCCGGGAATTTAGCTCAGTGGTGCCGCCGCCTGCCTCACAAGCACAAGGACCCGAGTTCAATCCCCAATTAAAAAAAAAAAAAAGAAAAAGAATTCATTAAAACAATGAAGAAAAGAACCCCACAACTCTCAGCTTTATCATTATCTCTCTTTTTGTTTTTGGGTACTGGGGATCGAACTCTGGCCCTTGTGCTTGCAAGGCAGGTGGCAAAACCACGGAGCTAAATCTCCAGCCCAGCTTTATCATTATCTCTTAATCCTTCTTTCAAAATGTACTGTTCTATACTTTTAGACAGATGTCTATAAACTTTATAAATAACCCCCCCAAACCCCAAAAGAACAAAAACAATAACAAACACCAATCCCAGATCAAACTGGTACATTTGACTCCCCTGCAGCAAACAATGTGACATTCCTTATAAAAATTATTGGCCAGGGCTGGGGATGTAGTTCAGTGGCACTGTACCTGACTGGCAAGCACAAGGTCCTGAATTCGATCCCCGGCACCCTCCTGCCCAATTACTGGCCAAATTCTGCCTGGTCCAATATGAAAACTGCAGTATGCACACATGTGGCCACACACAACAAGCATGTCCAACACACATACTGTTTAAACCCGTTTTGTTCTTGTGGGTTCAGAAGTGACCCTTAAACCAGGACTGAATTTATTGGATGGGCCTTTGATGAGATATTTTTCTAATGGGCTACTCTGAATATAAATGCTTCCAGATGGTACAGGAAACTAAGAGTGATTATGGCAGGTCAGTGACCTCCATCCATCTCACCTCTCAGCCATTCAGTTCAAAATCATGTTCCTTCTATACTGACAGGGCTAGTCGGGCTCGCCAGGTCAGACAAAATCTGGTTCCCAAATGTATAGAAATTCAGTCTATTACACATTGCTTGTACATGTACAAGCAAATGCATGTTTGTGTCTGTATCATTACTGCCTTTAAACTACTACTGATTATAACAAATGCAGTGTATTAAATAGATGAAGTAGACAATGACTGCCCTCCCTTTACAGAGTATGTGTAAGAAATACCACATATATTTGATGCATCAGTTGTGTACCTGCACAATGCTCCCACAGTGTATATATTTTTGCAGTTTATCCTTACAATGCTTCCACAGTGTTTGTGCTTTTGTCATCATCTCTATTTTGTATATAAGAAAGCTGAGTCACAGAGGAATACACCAATTACCTAAAGACTCAGCAGTAAGTGGCAGGACAGCTCCAGCATGCATATTCTCACCAACAAATCCATATTACCCCTGCACAGACCAAAACTTAAGAGTGTTTACTACCAGCTGTGGACATGCACATAGATTTTAGGCTCTTACTGGTAGGAAGTGCTTTAAAAATCAGTATTCTTAAGTAAAAACTCTACAGTTTTGAATTTTTTTTGGTACCAGGGATTAAACTCAGGACCTTGCACTTGCAAGGCAAGTGACAGAACCACTGAGCTAAATCCCCAGCCCTCTACAGTTTTGAATTTGAATGTCAATATAAACTTATGATATATTTAACCACTAAACAACAACAAAAATTAAAACTATAAACAAAAATAAAAATTGTAATAGGAACAACTTAGGTCTTTTTACTGAAATGGTCTAAAAACAAGGAACAACTCACTGTAGCAATGAGCATTCTTAGTTCCCAGAGTTTGTTTTCTAAAAACTTTTCCTGCCAATAAAAGAAAGACTTCTTGAATAAATGTACATGATACAAGAACATATTTTTTTTCTCTTTTCAGTACCAGGGATCAAACTTAGGACCTTGAATTTGAAAGGCAGGTGTGGCACCACTGAGCTATATCCCTGGCCAAAGCCCAAAACATCTTGACATACTAAAAACCAAGACATGATACCACCTATGAAGAAGTTCTGGGGAGGGGGAAGGCAGGAAGGAGGGAGGGAGGGAAACAATCTGATTCCAATCAGGCCTTTAGCTCTAACTACCAATTTACATGACTTACAGAGGGTGGAAGAGCATGTTAAGTAACACAAGGGGAGAGCTATAAGCAAAATTCAGATTGTGAGAACCTAACTCTGCAGGACATATAACCACGAAGCCTTGTTTCTTCAATAAAAGTATTTCAGGAAGAAGAGAAAGGAATCTTATGGAGGGCTGACATATACAAGCAGATTATAAGAAACCCAGAAGGACTCAAAGTGAGATTCCTGCATGCAACCTGTCACGATATGAATACCAAGGCTTCCTTTTCGTATACAAGACAATAAAAATAAGAGGTGCTTAAAAATCCACATTCCTTTAACACCACCATTTCTCCTTGAATGTCCAATGTAACACTCACCGCTCCTCCATGAGTTCCCGGATAGAAGCTACTGTGGGGCCAGATCCCAGATGAGTATAATAGGGACCTTCATCCTTCTCCACTATTTGCTCTGCAGAAATACCAAGAGTAAGCATTACTTGAAGATTTCAACATTAATTTAAAATGGTAAACCACCAGTAGGAACATTAATAGACATGTTACAAAGCAGGAAACTCAAATGGCTTATAACTATATGAAACACATTCCATCCCTTCAGAAATCAAGAAATACAGTAAAATCACAATAAAACATCATTACACATCCCTACCAAATGGACAAAAATTTAGAAATCTGAAAATACCAAGTATTATCAAGACTGTGGTCTAACCACTTGGCAATTCATCTCACCAGTTACCCAGTAAAGCTAAACAGCTGCACATGTGTGACCCAGCAAATTCACATCTATCTACCCAGTCTAGTCTAGGGTCAGCAAGCTACTCCAAGTAAACTCCAAAAGGGACTCAATGCCAATGCTCATAGCACCATTTACAACCAAAAGGCATAAACAACACAAGTGCCCATCAACAGATGAATGGAAAAATTAAATGTGGTACATTCATACAATGAATATTACTCAGCCATGTGGCTATTCCATGGATGAACCTTGAAAACATTATGCTAAGTAAAATATATCAAACACAAAAGGATGAATACTATTTGCTTGCACTTATACAAATTAGAAGAGAAAAATTCATAAAGACAAAAAGATTACAGGTTATCAGGGAGTGGGAGGAGTGAGGAACAGAGTTATTGCTTAATGGGTAGAGTTTCTGTTTAGGGTGATGAAAAAGTTTGGGAAATAGTGGTGACAGTTGCACAATATTTTGAATTCAATTAATGCCACTAAATGGTATTCATACTTATATATGATTATAGTGGCCAATGTTATGTTTAATATATCTTAGCATAATTAAACAAGTACTGACACATGTTATAACATAGGTGAGTTTTGAGAAGATTAAGTTAAATGAAATCAGTGAGATACAAGAAGGTATGATTCCATTGATCTGAAATATCCAGAACAGATAAATATGTAAAGCCAAAAAGCAGATGGTGGTTGCCAGGGGTTTGGTGGTTGTGGAAGAGATAGGGTGTAACT
The DNA here is from genome assembly GCF_012274545.1 of Fukomys damarensis. Taxonomy (NCBI): domain Eukaryota; kingdom Metazoa; phylum Chordata; class Mammalia; order Rodentia; family Bathyergidae; genus Fukomys; species Fukomys damarensis. The sequence goes on along the minus strand of NW_022900914.1, from coordinate 49,389,193 downwards.
GCTTAACCAGTAGATTGAATTTTGGAATAATGAAAATGTTTTGGAATTCGACAAGTGGTGTTTGCATAACGTTATGAAAATACTCCACGCTGCTGAAGTGTTTGCTTTAAAATGGTTAATTTCATGGTATGTGAAGTTCACCTCAATTTTTAAAAACACACACACTATTGGTTCATGTAACAACACGAATGAGGGTTCTTTCAGTGGGTGTGTGTGGTACCACAGACTGAACATAGGAACTTCAAACTTAGCTTTATCCCCAGCCCTTATTTTTTTATTATGAGACAGGGTCTTGCTAAGTCACTAAGTTGCTCAAACTTGCAGTCTTCCTGTCTCAGCTTTCCAGAGTGCTGAGGTTACAGGCCTGTGCCAACATGCCCAGCCCTATGGGTATGTTTTAAATGGATTTTTCTAAGTGAAAGAAATAACTCAATAATAATAACTTTGAAAAAAGTGTTCTGCTCAGATACTATAAGGCTAAAAGCAAGAACAACTACACATATACCAGTATACATACTATACTTCAGTTGTAAGTTTGTTTCATGTCTAAGGAAATATAATGACTGAATGCAACATAGTATGCTACACTGAATCCTAGAATAGAAAAAGGATATTAGTGTAATATGTTAAAAAATTTAAAAGTCTGTCATTATGAGCACTGTACCAACGAATCTTAGTTTTAAATATACTATAACTATGTAAGGCATATATATTAGGGAAGATAAGGGTATGCAGAAATATTCTGTACCAACTTTGCAACTCTCCTAAAATTATTTCAAAATAAAAAGTGTTTGTAGTTTTTTTTTTTTTTGAGACAGGATCTGGCTACATATTTCAGTCTGGCCTTGAAATCACTATGTAGTCCACGCTGGTCTCAAACTCATAATAGTCCTCCTGTCTCAGCCTCCTGGAGATTACAGGCATGTGCCACCACACCTGGCTGAAAGTTTTTAAAAAAACTAAAACAAGGCGGAAGTAAAAATTTGTGACCTTGTTCTATAAGAAATCCTGATCACACACATCAAAACACATATAAAGAGGTTCTCACAGCTACAGTTTCCAAATCATAGTCAAAACTTCAAACAACCTGCTCTGGCTAAAATACCGTACCCTTCCAAAGTCATACATTGAAGCCTAACCCCAGTGTGATGCTAAGAGAAGGTGAGGCTTTGAGAATCAGGTCAAGAGAGCAGAACCTTCATGAATAAAATTAATGCCCTTTAGAAGTAGAGACACAGAGCAAGAGCACCCTTACTTCAATCCCCAGGCCAAGTGAGGACCCCAGAGAGATGGCTCTGGTTCAAGCCAGAAAATGGGCTCTCACCAGATAACGGATCTGCTGGCCATCAGACTTTGGAATTCTCAGCCTTTAGAGAACTGTGGGAAATACATCCAGCGCGTGGTAGTTTTGTTATAGCAGCCCAAAGTAAGACACAACCCATAATCCACCAACAGTGGAATAGATAAGTAAAACATAGTAGTCACACAATGGAATAAACACAGCTAGCAATGAGAATCAACAACTTGTACCCCCATGGCTTCTATGCCATCATAGTGAGTCAAAGATCCACAAGACAGTAACAATGCAATAAGTCAATTAAAAAAATATTCAGAGGCTCTGCTAAACTATATTGTTTAGAGATTCAGTGGTAAAACTCCAAGGCCTAAAACATGAAATTACAGATGCTCAATGATTTGTTACCTATAAAAATGGCAATTCCATATGGCTCAACCTTAATACAAAGAAAGGCAAAGTAATCAATGTCATGAAAGTCAAGAGTATGATGGCCTCTGAGGGATGGGAGAGAAATGTGACGTGAAGGGTATACAGAGAATCCTGGAGTTAGAGATGATCTATTTCTTGATATAGGTCCATGGCAGTGAATCTACAGCACACATGCCACAGCTGACTGTTATCAATGAAAGCTCTAAAACGTTCGCCATCACAGATCTAGGTGGTTATGCATGTGTTCATTTTATAAATTTTCATTGTACTGTACATAAATGTTTTATGTACTATCATATAGTTTTTTGGTTTTTCTGTGGGTGTACCAAGGACAGAACTCAGAATCTTGCACTTGTGAGGGAGGCATGGCACCACTGAGCTAAATGACTGGCCCTCAAGATTTTTAAAATGTAAGAAACATTTTACTTTCAAGACTGGGGAATGGGCCTTTGTGTTGAGCTTTACCCCTAGTCCTTTTTGAGACAGGATCTTGGAAAAACTGCTGAGCTGCCCAAGCTGGGCTCAGATCTGCAATCCTCTCACTTCAACCTGCCAGACTCCTGGGATTATAGGCACACACTATCATGCCTGGCTAATTTCTACCTATTTTTGCAGAACATTATGCCCAACTTTATGGGGGACATAAGACTGGATAATACCCAATTACTGCCTTTAAAAAGTGACGTAGCTGGATAGATAAGACTGACACATAAGTACTTAATGACACTTTCATATCATTGAAGAAAGATTAAATTTTTAATACATGGTTTTGGAATAAGTGAGGGGCAGAAGTTTGATCCATGGTTGAAAGAGTTAAATAAAAAACATGCCAGTGCATGAAAAAAGTTAGAAGTTTTAAAAAATAATTACAGAGTGGGGAAGATCTTCTATAAGGTACAACAGGAAAATTTAAGGAAAAACTTTATAGTAACAACTACCAAAAGTCAACCTGAAGATAAACAGCATACTGGGGAGAAGTATGAGGAACTTGCACCAAACAAAAGCTGATTAAGATTACCAACGTAAGAAAAATGAAGAAAAAAAAAGATAAAAATGAATTTTAGAAAAATGCAAATGGCTCAATTATATATAAAGCTATAAATAAGATGCCATTGTTCTCCTGTCAGATGAGTCATCAACACAAACCTTGATAACTCAGTTGTTGAGGATATTAGAAATAAGCAGTATGGAAAGTATTAGCAACATATTAAAACTACTTATGCACAATCTATTCATTTTTTTTTTTTTTTGTACCGGGGATCAAACTCAAGTCCTTGTGCTTGCAAGGCAGGTGGAGGACCCACTGAGCTAAATCTCTGGCCCTGCACAGTCTATTTGATCCAGCAGTTTCAAAGAATTTATTTCTAGGAATTTGGTTCTACTTGCATATGTTTAAAATAAGTGACATGACTATTCACTGTATCAGTGTAATGGAAAAATATCAGAAACTTACATTCTATTATTAAGGGCTGGCTAAACAGATTATGTCACATCTATAAAATGAGACAGTAAGCAGCTGGGATTAGGCAGCTGCAGATTTACTGACAGAAAATTACTTCTAAGATTCCCTTTTTTTGAGGGGGACAGACTTTCAGTATATCAAGTATAATACGCTAGAGTAGCATACATACACAATCACATGGGCCAGGGATTTAGCTCAGTGGTTCCTCCGCCTGCCTCACAAGTGCAAAGTCCTGAGTTCAATCCCTGGTACCAACAAGAAGTAATACATACACAATCACACACATTCATACACATGCAAGCACAGTGATCTATATAATATATATACTATCATATATATTTACCAATAATGAAAATAGAGTAAGAGGCAAGTGTAAACGGAGTTCAGTTGTGTTCTTGGTTTTTTTTAAAAAAGGTTAGGCCAGATGTACTGAGTGGCATACACCTGAAATCTCAGCACTCAAAAGACTGCTGTGAGTTCAAGGCCAGCTGGGACTACATGGTGAGCTCAAGGCCAGCCTCAACTACATAACAAGACCGTCATCTCAAAAAAAAAAAAAAAATTAACAATGCTATGTGCAGCCCATCAGATGAACTGATCAAAGTTGCCTCCCACTTACATCTCTTGCTCATGAAGGCTCTTCATTCATCCCTCCCTAACCTGGGTCAGGCTCCTGCCTGAATTATTATCGTGGTCTCCTAACTGATCTCCTCTCTTCTAAGTCATCCTATATAATAACCTAGTTATGTGACCAAAACAGAAATCTCACACCAGTCCCCCTGAATGACTCAACACCATACAGAAGACAGAATCCAAATTCCAGAGCACTGTCCATTGCCCCCCACTAGGCCATCTTCCCGACCTTGTATCCTGCCTACAAAATCCTGTCACACTGTAAAAAGTACATCTGTATCTTCAAATTTTTCCAATGACAGCAATGCCTTTCTTTATTTCTCCCTTTGGAAAAATTCACCTCTTACGCCCTAATTTAAATGCCTCTTTTCCTGTGAAACCTTGCTGGACTTTCTCAGATCTTATATAGAATAGCAATATCAAGGCATGGATCCCAATCTATTATGTAACTGTTAATGGAGCACAGAACAACAAGCATAGGTCTTGTAGACAGAGACCTGGGGAACCATGATATATTGTTCCCAACTTCTCTAATCTCCCTCCATGCCTTCACCAGCAAAATATATAAAGGGCTTAGCACAGTTGTTGGCACATAATATGAACTCAATGCTATCGTCCAGCTTCTACCAAACAATTGCGTCATTGTGGGAAAGTTACATAACCCTTATAAGCCTTAAGGCAGTTGAAAAAATATTTATGTATTATAGAATTGCTAAGGATTAGATAAGATGCAAAGTACCAGGTCAAAACATTTCACAAATGGATGATTTCAATTAAAGAGTTAGAAACTACCTGTGCCATCTATACACTAATTTGAACCACAAATAGAGAAGATTACAAGTTATGAGAGGAGGAGGAAGGTGGCCAGGAGGGAAGGAGAATAATATGAGAGTGCAAGTGTCAGAGGTACTGGCCTGAAAGCTCTTTAATCGGTGCTAGAAGACCACATGGTACACAGAAACGAGAAAACAGGAACATGCCAGGACTTCTGGGCTCTGTTCCAGTTTCTGTTGTCTGGAGAAAAGTCAAAGTAAAAAACTGGCTACAGGGTCTTAGAATGGAACTGGAACGCAATGTAGCTTTTGATGAGTACCTTTAGCCCCCAATTTGAAAAACTCAAAATTCATATGGTTAAGTACAAATAAAAATTTCAAGGAGAAGATGGAAACTAAATCTTGGCAACTCCATTCTAGTAGTTGGGACAGAAGATTTATGAAGATCTAAACCAAGCCAACCTGGAAACTGGCTGGTCAGGTTCCTCTGGAAGGCTACAGAAATACACAGGGCAGACATGCTCCAAGCAAAAAATGAAACCCAAGCCACTTTGAGCAGTTTACAAGGCAGCCCAAGGAGCATCACAAAGCACTGTTTCTTTTAATTGCATCACTTTCCCTGAGTGTATGTCTGTATGGGGGGAGAAAATATTCTATGGGAAAAAAAATCTGAAAACAACGTATGTCTAGTTATAAAACTAGTGTACGTGTGTACACACACACCAACACTACCAATACCATAGTATGTAAATATCTCCTAGCTGGGTGTGGTGGTGTACACCTGTAATTCCAGAACTTTTGAGGCTAAGAGGATCGTCAAGAGTTCAAGGCCTACTTGGGTTATATCGTGAGTTCAAACAAGACTCTTATCTCCAATAACAACAAAAGATTTTACTTTCATATAGTTTTTGCTTAATGTATTTAATATTTTATATAGTAAAGGTTCCTGAGTTAGGACTAACAGTATGAGATAAAAGCATAAAAATAAAAAAGTAGAAACCTGTATTGATAAATTTGAATTATAGTATCACTCAGCTTTCTGTCACTGTGACAAAATACTTGGGATAATCAAATTATAAAATTATGGCTCATGGCTTCAGAGAGGTCAATCCATGGTTTCTGGGCCCTGCTATTTTGGGCTGGTGATGGCACAGTACATTATCGCTGAACACATAATAAAGATGTCCTGTTCACTTTATGGTGGCTAGAAAGCAAAGAAAAAGGAAGGACGGGTTGAGGATTTAGTTCAATGGCACACACCTGCCTCACAAGCACAAGGTCCCGAGTTTGGTCCCTGGTACCAAAAAAGAAAGAAAAAGGAAGAGAAGGAACCAGGACCCCAACGACCTAATTTCCTCTCACTAGGCCCCATCTCCTCAAGGTTACCATCACTTCCAAATAATGCCCCAGGCTGAAGACCAAGCCTTCAACACATGGCCCTTTGAGAGTATTCAAGATCCAAAGTATACTAATTTATTCACTTGGGTTTAATTCACTGGAAGTTCATAAAAGCAATATTCCAGTAGCTGTGAGTTCCCTTAGTTCTATGATTTTGATTTCTACATATCATTATCTGCTAAAAGGAATACATACTGAGTTTGTTTGTTTTTTTTTTTTTTTCCAGTACTGGGTATCAAACTCAGGACCTTGCGCTTGCAAGGCAGGCAACGGAACCACTGAGCTAAATCTCCAGCCCCAAGAATACATACTGATACTCAGAGAAATGATCAATTAAGGGTGAGGCAGGAAAAGTACAATGTGTGCTGTGGACCTCTTATACAAAAGCAGAGAAGTGTTTTACACTTGTAATATTAACAATATTCACAACTCAAAAAGATAACAATATGAAAAACTATGACCCAAAACACGTGTAAAGGTATCATGATAGTTGCCTGGCCAAAAACTTGCATGAGACATAACTTATTATAAGCTCTATACTGACTTCAAAGATATTTTTACAAAGTATGAGCTCTCTCAGACAGACAGACAGACACACACACACACACACGTGCGCACATGCGTGCATACAACTCAAGAGAAAAGTATACACTATTTTAGCATTCTGATAGAACTAAGTGATGAAGCTGGGCATAATGGCACACACCTGTAACCCCAGCACTCAGCAGGCTGAGGCAGGAGAATCGCTGTGAGTTCCAGACCAGCCTGGGCTACATAGTAAGTTTCAGGTTAGTCTCAACTACATAGTGAGACCCTGCCTCAAAAAAACCAAAAAAAAAGAACAAAGTGAAGAGAAAAATGTTTTTGGTAACATATTACGATGGTCCACCCTCTAAACAAATTTTTAAGTGCTAATAAGGTTATTGTTAAGTCTAGGTATTGTGGCATACAGTAGCTCTCTAGAACTTGTTTTGTTTTCTTTTATTTTTTGAGATAGGGTGTTGCTATGTAGCTCAGATGGGCCTTGAACTTACTATGTGGCTCAAGCTAGCCTTGAACTTGTGGTGATCCTCCTGTCTCAGCTTCCTGAGTGCAGGGATTATAGGCACACAACAGCATACCTGGCTTCTCTAGAATTCATTCACTGTGTATAACTAACTTTATCTCCACCAGTCTTAGTCACTTTTGCTGAGATGTAATGCTTGACACCCACAACTTAGAGGAAAGCTTTATACTGGCTCACATATTTAGTCCAGTTAGTGGCTCCAAGGCAGGAAGGCATGGTGGAAGGGTCATAGTGGAAGAAAGCTACTCACATCGTGACCCAGGAACAGAGAGAAATGAAGACCTAGGACGGAAGATACACTCTTCCAAGTTACACCCCCAGAGACCTACCTCTTCCCACTAGACCCTACCTCCTAACCACAAGTCTGTTAAAACACCCCCACTATGATTCACCGCCCCCATGATTCAATCACTTCAAGAAGCCCCACCTAGGTTTGGGGGGACATTCTTTGGGGTTTTTTAAAATTTGTTTTTTGGTACCAGGAATTGAACTCATGACCTTGTGATTGCAAGGCAGGTGGTGACACTACTGAGCTAAATCTCCAGCCCTGGGGGACATTCTTAATCTGAACCCTACTACCACTGAACAACTTCCCATTTCTCTTCCAGTACTGCCCAGCAACTACCATTTTATATTATACTTTTGTAAATTTGCCTATTTTAGATGCCTCATATAAGTGTGCATTCTATGACTAGTCGACTTATTTCATTCAGCATGTTTTCTAAACTTGTTTAGAAAAATGCCAGATATTAAACAAAAAAATAGAATTAGAAAATTATCACTTTAGTGAAAAATTATTTAAGAATCATGGGAATCTGGATAATCATGTGATAGCAAAATATTGCTCTATAGATCCCTTGTTGGATGCACAAGGAAACAGCAATCTTACAGTCAACTTGGCATCACTAACAGTGTGACAATCATATCTCTGGATGTGATGAAATAAAAGGAGCATAGCATCATCAGTTTAAAAACAAGTTTCACTAGAACCTAATCAAGTGTGTAAATCTAATGTTCAGTACACAGGAAATACAGGGTTACAAGAATAAGTTAAGCAATATCACAAACCAGAATGATGATGGGAAAATGTATAGGACAACTAGATCTGATCTCAACAATATACTGTGGGCATGAATTTGCCTTCCTTTGCTGTAGTGCTTCTGCCAAAACCAATACCTGTGGACTTACACAATGCTGTATCATTATGGCACTTTGCAATTAGAGGTGATATGATGAACTCTGTAGCTAACAAAATGTGCCAAAATGCTTGTGCTCAGTTTGGGGCCGGTAGGAGAGACAATATTTGCAAGGCTATAATGTTCTATATGGAATACATGCTCTGATTAAGCAAGCAATATATATGGTACTTTCCATATATTCTCAACATATGGCATTCCCCATAGCGAAATTGGTTTATTAACATTCTTGTTACTATTTAATGCTATTAGCTTTCAATTCAATAGGTAAATTTATTCTACTTACATTTACTGTTATATTTGGTTTTCTGTCATTTTGTTTTCCATATTTATAAGCTTCCTTGTTTTCTTTCCTATTTTTGCCATACTGCTTCCTTTTCTCTTTCCTACTTTTCATATTTTCTTCCCTGCTGATAAATGAGAAGGGCTATGGTATATTTTCAGTAACGTTAAAAAGACTTAAAGACAAAAAGTAGTCTCTATGATTTCTATCACTTCCTTCTTTACCATCTGCTTTTTGCTTGCAACCTTGTGAACATATTTCCCCCCTCTATGTTTAACATAAAATCAAATTCATTTTAAGTAGAATTTAAATAATTTGTTTTATAATAATTATCAGTTCTTCAAATAAGACTTCACAATTGAGCAGATTCAGTGTTAGTCTCTTCATACGACAACTTCACCATTTTTTATTTTGATGAAATGCTAGAAAATTTGAGTTCTTAACATATTTGGCGGGCCAGAGATTTAGCTCAGTGGTTCAGTGGCCTGCCTTGCAAGCGCAAGGACCCGAGTTCAATCCCTGGTACGAAAAAAAAATTGGTAATGCTTTAATGAAAGCTTT
>NW_022900914.1:49369589-49380066 GCF_012274545.1 Fukomys damarensis | reverse complement strand
AAAAAAAAATTGGTAATGCTTTAATGAAAGCTTTACATTTTTTTTGGGACAGGGTCTCCCTATATAGACCATGCTGGCCTTGAACTTGTGGTGATCCTCCTGCCTCAGTCTCCCAAGTGCTAGGATTACAGATCTGTGCCACCACACCTGATGGCTTTATACATATTACTGCAACTTTAAGTATATATTCTTGGATCAAATTTTTCAATTTTTATTTTTATTAGTACACGTTTGTAGTACATAAAGATCACAATACCTGTGGGAAGTCGGTACATGTACATAACATCTTAATTCCATTTTTATTCCCTTTCCTTTCTTTCTCTACACCCTCTCCATTTTTTTGGTCCTCTTCCCCTTTGCAAAAATATCTCCCTATTTCCTATTATCTTTTATTTTGCTTTGTGTTTATATTTTGGGTTTCTCATATAAGAGAAACCTTGCGATATTTAACCTTGTGTGCCTGACTTATTTCACTTATTATAATCACAGGTACATTCACTTTCCTACAAATGATTCAAGTTGATACTTCTTTATGGCAGAGCAGTACTCCATTGTATATAAATGCTACATTTTCTTTATCCATTCATCTGTTGGTAAACATATAGGCCACTTCCAAAATTTAGCTATTATGAGTTGTGCTGCTATAAATATGGATATGCATGCATCACTATAATATGATGTCTTTAACTCTTTCAAGAAGACACCTAGAAGGGTAAGAGCTAGATTGAATGGAATTTCTAGTTTTAGTTTTATCTCCATATTGCTTTTCATAGTTGTACCAGTTTACATTCCCACCAACAATGTAAAGGGGTTTCTTTTTCCCCTACAGCCCTGCCAGCATGTTATTGTTTGATTTCTTGATGATAGTCATTCTTTCTAGAGTAAGATGGCATCTTAGTGCTGTTTTAATTTACATTTCTCGAATGGCCAGAGATTTTGAGCATTTTTTCATGTATTTATTGACTCTATGTGCTTCTGCTGAGAAGCATCTATTCTATTCAGTTGCCCATTTTTAATTAGATCTTATTGGGGAGGGTCTTTTTTGGGGGGAGTTTTTGATATATTCAAGATGTTAGTTGTCTGTCCAAGGAATACCTGGCAAAATGGTTTCCCATTCTATAGGCTGTCTCTTCACTCTGTTGGTTGTTTCCTGCACTGTGCAAAAGCTTTTTTAATTTGATATGATCCCATTTTTTATTCTTGATACTATTTCTTGTGCAATTGGGTTGAGAAAATCCTTGCCTATATTTACATCTTCAAAATTTTTATCTATTTTCCAGCAGATTAAGTGTTTATATTCTACCATTTAGATATTTGATCTAGTTTGATTTTAGTTTAGTACATGGTAAAATATATGGGTCTAGCTTCAATCTTCTTCATGAAAATAGTCTTTTTAATAAATGATGCTGGGAAAACTAGCTATCTAGGGCTGGGGATTTAGCTCAGTGGTACTGCCGCCTGCCTTGCAAGCACAAGGTCCTAAATTCTATCCCTGATACCAAAAAACAACAACAAAAAGACTATCTTTCCTCCACTGTATATTTTTGGCCCCTTTATCAAAGATCAGATAGCTGAATGTGCCTAGGGTTGTTTCTGTGTCCTCTATTCTATTGGTCCACATGCTTGTGTTTGTGCTAAGTATCATGTTGTTTTTAATCACTGTAGCTTTGTAATACAACTTGAAATACAGGCTGGTGGTGTCTCCTGCTTTGCTCTTGTTACCCAGGATTGTTGTTTGTTATTCTGAGTCTCTTCTGGTTCCATATGAATTTTAAGACTATTTTCTCTGATTCTGTGAGGGATGCTGTTGGTATTTTGATTGGGACTGCATTAGCTCTGTACATCAGTTTTGGAAGTATAGCCATTTTGACAATATTGTTTCTGCCTACACAGGAATAGAGGATATTTTTTTATTTTTCTAATATCTTGTTTGATCCCTCTGAGTACTGCAGTTTTTGTAGAGGTATTTCACTTTGTGCATTAGGTTAATTCCTAAGTATTTCATTTTTCTTGAAGCTGTTGCAAATGGATTGTTATCCTAGTTTCTTTCTCAGTGAGTTCATTACTGATGTACAGGAATGCTATTGATTTTTCGGTTGATTTTGTATTTTGAATCAAACTTTCTATCTCACTACTGTACTGCTGGACATGATGGTACATGCCTGTAATCAAAGCATTTTGGAAGCTGACACATGAGGATTGCCGCAAGTTCGAGGCCAGCCTGGGCTACATAGTGAGATCAAGGCCAGCCTGAACTACATAGTGAAACTCTTTCTCAAAAAACAACCAAAAAAACAAAACAAAACAAAACAAAAACACTGTATTCTGAGGACAGCAACACAAATATGCAGTAAAAGATTCATGTCCAGAAAAAACCAACTTCCTAATCAGCAAGAAAAAGACAAAACACAAACAGATAAATGAGCAAACAGATTTGCACAGTCACTCTACAAGAGAAGGCATATACAAAAGTGCTGAATCTCATCCATCATTAGGTAAATGTAAAAGCCATAGGGAGATATTATTATACACCTAACACAAAGTCAAAGAGGAACTATTTGCTGGTGAGGATTTGTAGCAATGCTGGTGGGAGTTTAAACTGTTACAACCTCTTTGGAAAACTGATGGTACCTATTAAAGCTGAGTATACACAATTTCAGTGCTAGGAATCAACCTAGAAAATTATTAAATGCATATATAAAGGCATCAAAAGATACATATAAGAATGTCTTACATCAGCATGATTTACAGTGATCTCAAAATGGGAATAATGCAAAAGACCACCTGTGATGTAGTGGCTACAGTGACATATTCATAAAATGGAATATTGTATAATAAGAATGAACAACAGATACTGCTACATAAAATGGATGAATATCACCAACAAACCACTGAATGAAAACCAGAATTAGAAGAGTACAAACATTTGTATGCATAACTCCATATACAAGAAGTTCAAGAACAGGACAAAATGATCAGTGTAGTTAAAAATTAGAATAGAATAGTTACCTTATGACCGGAATCGGCAAGCTTTCTCTGTTAAGGGTCAGAAAAGTAAATCTTCTAGGCTTTGCAGGACATGCAGTCTTAGTGGTAATTAAACTGTGCCACAGTAGTACAAAAGTAGTTTTATATGATCCATAAAGTAGTGAGCATGGCTATATTTTTTGTTGTTGTTGTTTTGTTTTGGTACTGGGGATCAAACTTGGGACCTTGCACTTGCAAAGGCAGGTGGCAGAACCACTGAACTAAATCTCTGGCCTGAGCATGGCTATGTTTTAAAGGAACCTCTTCTACAGACCCTGACATTTCAATTTCATATAGTTTTTATGAGTCATGAAATATTCTTTGGAATTTTTCCCCAACTATTTAAAAACATGAACACCATTTTTAGTCACAGATATGAGCCAGATTTGGTCTGCAGACCATAGTTTGCCAACTTATGCTTAAAGGACTGAGTGTCAAGTACATAGGTACGGGGATGAGTGGTATTCTGAAGGGCTGGCAAAGTTCTGCTCTGGTTACACCAGGCAGGGCCTTTTACAAAATTGTATTGATCTGTACACTTAAGATTTATATAGCCCCATATGCACATTTTAATAAAAATAATACTTTGTGTGCAGTTGGTACACATATATAACACATCTTAATTTCTTTTTTCATCCTATCTTCTCCCCTCCATCTCTAATACAGTTTTAAAATGCTTTGCAACAGCAGAGTTTTTCTGGAATTTAATCTGTAACTCCTGTCACTTTGTAAGTTTAGCACTTCAACTTTCATTTTTGATCTCACAGGGATCTTTTCCTTATCTTTCCTTAAAATATAACTTGGTTGTTTAAATAATTCTGTTTTTTAAAGTAAATTTATCCCTTAAATGTTACATTAATTTCTTCACTCTCCTCAAGGATTTGAATGGGTGCCATATTGGACTTTATTTGCTTTGAGTATTAATCTTTGGTAGGGGAAGCTTATGGTGGAGTAGATATTTCTTTGCTGTGGGAGCTGTTCTGTGTGTGAGAGGAGGATTAGCAGCACCCCTGGCCTCTACATGCTAGCAGTATCACAACTATTGAGACAACCAAAAATGTCCTCAAACATTGCCAAATGACCCCTATTAGGAAAGGAAACAGAACTGTCCCTGTTGAAAGCCAATGATCTACACGCATTTGCCAAACATTAGAATCTTATTCCATTTACCTGGTCACTGCTCAACTTCTTCCCTTAGAATTTAAGCTAGAGAAATGAATCTTGCAGAGATTTCAATTATTAGTTAAAAATTCAGCAGTCTAAGGGGGTGGGAGGAAGTGGGGCTTGCTGAGGACAGCTGCAACTGGGAAACTTTACCTCCAAGCATTCTGTTTGCTGGAACTAATTCTTCTAAATTTGTATGTGTTTGTGGTCGAGGCCTGGATCATTATGTTCCATACTGATGGCAAGAAACTCTAGGATTTTAGTTTAGTTCCTCAAAAGGGCATGAGCTGGCCACTTGATAAGATACCAAGATTTTTTTAAAGGCTCACATTTGGCAGGATTTTTGTTTGGGGATTCAGCAAGTAAGTTTTCTCTACACAATGGCTTTTGTTTGGTGCTGCTAGCCCTCTGCTACAGAGCTGGCTTCTAGAATACAGTTTTCCTTCTCTCTAGCCAACCATCCTCAGCTCAGATCTTACCCCATCAGAAACTGGAGTACCAAGAGAAAGTCACCTGCTTGCACTTCTAGCTTTCCACAGAACATGCTTCTAGATGAGTGGTCTCCAACCCTTTCTCCCAAGTTGTGCCAACCCTCTGAGTCTCCACAACTATTTTTCCAACACAGAATTGTACACCCTAGTGTTATCCTTTATTTGGATTTAACTTGATCAGATATGGCAGACAGCCAATAGAATTCATTGTTTAAGATTGTGGCTATCCCCTAGTTTCAGTTGATGAAACTTCCTCCTCTAATTCTTTCTTCTGGTTTCTTTCACTAGGTTTCAAGAAAGAAATATTTTACTATCTTGCTATTAAATCACCATATTTTCCTTTTGATCCCTAGTGTGATAATTATTCTTCACAAAGGTGAACTGACATAGAGAAATGGCTTAACTCTTCTTAAAGAAAAACATGCTTATTTTGAGCAATAAGACAAATGGTTTTTTTTGTTTTTTCTCCTTAAAGTACTTAATAAGAGCTCTGGGGGAGAGCTTAGGAAAACAAGTTCAATCTTTGAGATAATTCTCATATGGCTCTAGGTTTTTAACCTTGTGCATTTAATTTTATACTTATTAAAATAGAAAAATACACTCTATTCTACTCTGCACCAAGTTGGGGAGAGAATGAAATGTTTTCTGCCGAATATATGTTTTCTACTATTAGCAAGAGATACTAAACATAAGAAACTACTCATCACTACCTAACAGAAAGAGAGATGCTCAGTTTCTAAATGAAACTCCACCTTTCCCAACGTCTCTAAATACAGAATAGGCACATAACATCTGTGACCTGTTAGGAACGAGACTGCAAAGTAGAAGGTAAGCAGTGGACTATGAAGCAAAGCTTCATCTGTATTTACAGCCACTCCCCATCACTTGCATTACTGCCTGATCTCAGTGGCCTGTTTGGTCAGCAGCAGCATTCGATTCTCATAGGACTGCAAACCCTTCTGTCAACTGTGTGTGCCCATGCATGCAGGGGAAGTAGGCTGTATGCTCCCTTGAATCATCCTATAAACTCCCAATCCCATCCCATCCGTGGAAAAACTGTCTTCTAAGAAACCAGTCTGTGGTGCCAAACAGGTTGGGGACCACTGGACTAGTGCATAAAATTCTTCCACTGGGGAAGTTTATAGGCCAGAAATACACACAGGAGCAGAGCTGAATCACTTATTTTTTATGGCACTGGTACTGAGAGACAGTGTACAATTAATGCACAGGGTTTTATTTGTACCCATCTTCTCTTTCCAAACAATCTTCTATAATGCTTCAGTTTTCTAATATAATGTTAGTGGACTTATAGCCAAACACTTACAAGTATAAAACTAACAAGATTTCACTTCCATAGCAGTCAATAACCACACTAACATTATTCCTCTTGATAGTCATAAAACCACAGCAGTGGGCAGGTAGATGGCCAGGCTTACCTTGGATCAAACGTGTTATATAAAATATTTTTACACTAAAATCCCAGATCAGCTGCCTGCAATTCTATGGGCAAACACATTCTTTGTTTACCAGTAATAGATAAAAATACCATTATAAGAATGGCCCCACTTGCTACAGACTAAGATTAAAGGTAAGGCAATTGTGCCCTAAACTGATCTGACATCTCTTCAGAGCTGAAATAACATGGGTAGAATAAGGTTGACCAATTAACCAAAATATATGTGGGTACTTTCCATATGCTCAACACCAGTGTACGTGCTTTTGAAATGCAATAGACAATCCCTGTTCTTAAGAAACCTGAGATTTAATTGCAAAGACTAGTTCACAAAGAACAAATAAAGGTAAAGAAGAACTCAACATTAAATCTTGACTTCTACAGCACCGATGCTGTTAGCCTTCTCAACCTTTAAATTTTATATTAGTTCTTTAATCTACCCTTCCCTGTTTCTTCCCACATTCTTCCATGTCATCCAGAACCTCCTGAGTACCTTTCTGCACAAATACTGGTCTTCTCTATTCTCAGGCTTCTTCCTAGCCCACACATTAAGTCTGATGAAATGACCATAACTGAAACTTCAAGTACAATACCATCATTTTCTCAAAGAACCTTCAATTCACAGATTCAACCAGACAGACACCACAGGTGCTTCCACAGATGTCTTCGAGGCTGATAGCTGAACATGCTCTACCTTCAGAATTGCCAGTCTTGGGGAATGGCAACCCATCTACCCAGCTGCTCAACCTAAAATCTCGGGTGGCGGTGACTGTTCCTTCTCCCTTACTCCTACATGCATTACCAAAGTAGTTAGTTCTTTTTCTTTTCCTTTCTCTCACCCACTCCTCTCCTCCCTCCTGCTCAGTGTCATTCTATCAGTTCAGGTACCCATTATCTCCTGCCTGCATGACATCTGAATCTGCAAACTGGTTTCACTGCCATTGGTGTAATGAAACTCTGCTCTCAGCCACTCCCAATCCTTCATCTGACACACTAGTCACACTAGAACAGCTTGCATTTCCCTGTGTTCATCTCCATATCTTCCTGTGGTTTTTCATCTCTACAACCCTTTGCCTGGCACATGCTACCTTATCCCTGTTAACCAATTAACTTCTCATAATCTTTTAAAATTCAATCAGACATCATCTCCTCCATGAATTTCCTTCTGACACCCTCCTGCCCAAGGCAGATTCCCCATCTTCATATTGATATCCAGATAGTCTACTGTCTTGAAAAGTACTTCAAACTGAATATAAGGGAGGGGGAGATACATTCTCATTAAAGTAAAAACTACAGAAAACAGACTTTACATAATTATATATAGGTAACTTAGTGTCCCCAGTAAAGACTAACGACCCTACTGAAATTACTTCACAGTGCAGTCAGCTACTTCCACTGAACAATGCTACTCCCTTACCTACTTTCACCATGCTCCAGGCAAAGGAAAGGTTTTCTTATGACTTTTTCTTTAGGGCAGGAAAATTGACTGGTTAAAAAGGTAGTGCTTCTATGATGTCAACTCCTAAAATCCACACCTCCTAACCTCTTGCTCTGCCTTAGTCTGGTTTAGTCTCTGCAGCTTCCTGTCAGCTGCTCCTCAGAGACATCAAGACAATACTTAAGAGCCAACACAGACTGGCTGTTTCCTCATCTATAATATAATGGCTAGATCTCAAGATGTTTTCCCCCACTAAAAAGTCACTTGGACTCATTTTCTATCCTAATCTGGCTTCTCTGGGGAAGTTCCCCCATTACTGAGAAGGGACACAATGCAACAAGGCCTGAGCTGACGATCTGCATTTATCAGCCTGCCACTGACAAAGGTGTTACAGGGGAGTTCAAGGGACTCCAATGCATGTTTCAAAATGTTAGAACTATATTGACACCCACACATCCCCTGCAATGATAAAATGACAGAACTTCAACTTGTTAAATTTTCTCAAGTATCATACTACCCTCTGGAGAAAGACATTCCCTTGTATGTTTTCTAAATTTAACCTAAATCTTCTAGTATTTCAAGACTCAGAGAACAAACTAATAAAGAACCATTCAGGCCCTCAGAAACCCATAATTTTCATGAAACAACTCCCTTGGTGTTTAGGGTTTTGGTTACCTGATAATATGGGCCGAAACTGCATATGTGGCAAGATTTACCAAGAAACTTTATTAGGTTTCTTTTGCTGTGCTATAGGAACTACTCATGCTTTTATAAAACTGTTCCCATAATTTCTCATCAATTATTTACTATGAGTGCTTAAGGGGTCTCCAAATTTCACCATCATACCTATGGAAAATGTGAATTCATTTGTTATATGAACCTACATCTGCACCACTTCATCTACCATGGATAAGACAATGAGGTTTTACTATGGGATGGTCTCCATCTCACATAATTCCAACAGGAGCACCTTTATCTTTAAGCCTTGTCTTGAGCCTGAATTCACAAAGACATATTCCACCACACTAGTTGACAAAGCACCCGTCCCTGACACCAGGGGCCCTTGACACTTCTGAAATATGACAGCCTTTTGTAACATGAACAACACGCCTTCCAGAAAGTGTTTCAAGGCAAATCCCTTCTTTGGTGGCCCTCTTCACTCTAGTACCATTGTTATAGTTAGGACTTGTTTCTCAGCTAACCAATTTCAATCACAATATGGCATGCTGGTTAGAAGTCCAACTGTCTAGGTTCAAATCTCATACCATTTCCATGATCCTGAAAATTTATTTAACCTGACTTTTGCTTCCTCCTTGTTAAAAGGCAGTCACCAACAGTCCTCACTTGTACAACTGTTATGGAAGATTAAATGAGGTGGTGCCTATAAAGTACTTGGCAGAGCGCCTGAGACAGAGTAAGTCTTTCATAAATACTACTATTGTCATTGTTTTCAGTAGCTTCCTAGTCTCTTGCCAGAGTCATTACCCTCTAACAATCTGTCTTCCACATTGCTGCTAGAGTATAATTTTAAAAGTATTTCTTGATTATAATACAGATTGATCATAGGAAATTTCAGAAAACACGAGGAAAAGTCACCCATAGTCTGATCACAGAAACACTCAACTGACACAGTTGTTTCTTGTGTGTTTTTGTTTTGAATTTTTAAAAAAACTAGGTAAGATTACCATTTAAACTCTGTTCTGAGGGCTGGGGATTTAGCTCAGTGGTTCTACCGCCTGCCTCGCAAACACAAGGACCACAAACACAAGGACCAGCGTTTGATCCCCCCACCAAAAAATAAATAAACAAACAAACTGTTCTGTTTTCACCATGCCTTTGTTTATAATTTAAACACTTAACAAAACAAAGTCGATCTAGTTCTAATTCTGTTTAGAATAAGATACAGATAAAATACAACCTGGAGCAGTAAACAACTAGTAGTGGTGCTCCCTGCACTCTTGCCCACTGCCTGGCCCTCCTCCCACTGCCGAGAAGGCAGCTGCCATGTTGCCACATCTAGGTATCTTAGACACCTAGTGTCTACTACCTGCACTTTTGTTCACAGGCTTTAAGCTGGGAAGTGTCCTCTCTGAGGGTTCCTCAGGTCTGAGGACCACAAGAGAGCACTGAACAATCAGCGATTCATTCATCCACACATGAACTTCCTGTAACCCCAAACCCTGTTCATGCCTTCCCAGGTCTGGAGAGGCTACCTGCTCACCTCTCCTCATCTGTGTTCACTGGTGTTTTCAACACCCAGCCTTGAACAAGAGTTCCTGAAACAGAATGTCACCTAGCATGATGATAACTAAGACTGGTCTTATATAACTCTCACAATGTAGCTACTTCCCATGTGACAATGCAAGAAGTGGCACATGGCATGGGTCACTGGACATTGTATATCATTCTATTTCCTCAAGTAAGCCACTAAGTTCTTCAGTGTTGAATCATTTCTCTTAATATTTATCTTTAGGCTTATCAACAAATTGCCTTTTCTTTCTAACATATAAGTATTCTCTTTCTCTTCTTCTTTCAGTACAATACTAGCTGACACTCTTCTAAGCTTCATTATGCATGACAGGAAGTACTAAGTGTCGCTCAGATGAACTACCCTAATCCTTAGGCAGTCCTAGTAATTGGCTGCTATTATCATTTTCAGTGGAACCTGGAGGAAATGAACACTGAAAGTTACATAAAGCACCCAAACTCTCTTAGCTAGCAAGCAATGGAATTGGAATTCAAATAAAATTTTTTTTTTGTTTGTTTTTTGAGACAGGGTCTCACTGTATAGTGGAGACTGACCTGGAACTCACTATGTAGCCCAGGCTGGTCTAGAACTCACAGTGATCCTCCTGCCTCAGCCTCCCAAGTGCTGGGATTACAGGCATGCACCACCACGCCAGG
>NW_022900914.1:49332327-49369381 GCF_012274545.1 Fukomys damarensis | reverse complement strand
AGAAAAAAAAAAAAAAAAAAAAAAAAAAAACTATTTTCACCAACCCTAATGCCTATATAATTTTGAACTCAACAATTAAAACATTTATTAAAGATAAACTGTCCTAAGCACTAGGTAAAGACACTTCTAACCCACATAGGGAAGAAAAATCGAACAGAACTAAATAGGCAGTGGGAAAGACACACACAAAAGGGCATGCACAGCCAGAAGGGTGGGGAGATTCCTCTGATCACTGTAATCAGAACAAGCTACCCCCAAACACTGGGAGATAAGGGGGGGTCCTGAAGTCATATCATTACTAGTTATGTGAAGAAGCAAAGGTAGTGGGGAGGCATACTTCTGGAGTGTGAACGTTCACAGGAACATTCAGCAGGACCCTTCACATCTTTTCCTCACTGAAGCATGGGGTCAGCTTTCTTTGCTCAACACCTGAATCCTTGTCAACAGCCCCTTTCCTTCATACCCAGGAGTCAGGGAAAGTTGAAGGAGGACAGCCTAGCTCTTTCTCACTGACCCAACGAAGCATCCCAACAAATCACACAATTACTTGCTATTTAAACATGTCAACAAGTCAAGAATGCAGCCTTTTCCTAAGATCCATTTGTGTATCACAAAAACAAAAAAATGCAACATGCTCATCACTAGCATCTGTTTTTCTGTCAACACCTGAAATGCATGTTTTTTTACAAAACACTCCATAAAGAGCAGAGCACAGGAGCCCAGTGGGCCTGCTGCTTACCACCACTCCCAGAACCTTGGTGATGCAGTCACATAGAGAGGAACTGTCCTCAGAGCCTTCTGTCCCTGAAGGCAAGGCCTAAGGGGTGACAACTCCTCAGCACTGACCCACAGCACAGCTGAACATACTACTCTTAAGTAACCCTGTTAAGACTTCTATCTCCAGAGCTCCTTTCAGCCTTTCAGCCACTTAAGACAGGCTGTACAAAGAGAATTCACTGCCTCTCCTCCCCGCACCTCAAATCTGCATTCTCTTCTCCTCCTAAGAGACCCCAGACACTCTCAGCTGGCTCCCAACCACCACCCCACTCTTTCAGGCAATCATTTCCATTTCTTGCATGGCTCCTAACAACTTTCTTACAGTTTTTGCACCAATCTTTTCTCCCCACCACAAGACAGAATAGTCTTGCAAAAGAATAAGATGATAGGGCTTTACTTGCTTCCAAACTGAGTAAGCTCACTACTTTCCATGGGATCAAATTCAATTCCTAACCTTGGCTTCCTGGACTCTGCGCTATTCGACCCCTTCCTACACCTCAAGCCATCTTTTCTTCATCCCCTTTACTGCTGTCAGACCAAGAATAGTCCAAACAAATCTCACTTTCCCACACTCCAGGCTGTTCCATCTTCCTAGAAAGCCTTTCTACCTGCTGGCCCTACATGGCTCAGCACAGGTGCCAGGTACTTACAGGAAAGCCTCCATGATGCCCCCAGCTAGATCTGAACCCCAAGCACCTGTGCCCACCTCCACTGCCACAGGGTGTATCACAGTACATCATCATCATCACTTTCCTTCAATGTCTTTTTCACTAGTCTATCAGTTCATTTCTGGATTCTCAGGACCAGTGTGGTAGTTAGCACACAGTGAATGTTTGTCAAATGAAAGATAGAGTTTAGAAATCCAAGTCCACCAGGCCACAGCTCTTTGCCCTTCCCAATACCCAGTGACTTACCGACACAATCACAAGTGGGGAACTCAGCCTGGGCCCTCTTGGCAGGTGTGTCCAACAGACTCTTGGTGGGTGTGTCCAGGTACTTAAGAGGTGACTCCAAGAAGCCACTGAGGGTGGGTGTGAGTGGATTCTCAGCCTTGGTGGGTGTGGCCTCCTGGCTTCCTTCTTCTGAATGGAAGCAGGTGGTTGAGAGCACAGTCACAGCTCCTGAAGACTCGATCTTGATTTGCTTGGGGGAACGGGTAGCAAAAGGGCTCTCAGGGGCTGGGAGACATGTTGCCTGGTTCTCAGGGTCCTGAATGGGCACAGAAGGGGGGCCAGGAAGCCCAAAACTATCCCCAAATTCAGCCTCAAACTGCCGGATGAGCTCTTCCAGCTTGTCATCAGCAGGGGGAAGGGGGCCAGCAGAGCCTGGCTGCAGGTTAGCTATAGGGCTGAGGGACCTCATTTCCTGAGTAGGGGGCAGCAGGCTGTCCCCGGAGGGACTAGGTGCAAATAGCGCAAGAGAAGGTTCTGTGGGCAAGGGGACAGCAGAGCCCTGTGTGGCAGGGAGAGCGGGAGGGAGAGGGGCAGAGAGGGGGGCAGGTGCATGTGCCTGCACTTCCTCAGAGACTAGGGGCCTCAGACCTTCCAGGACAATCTGTCGGACAGGCAAGAAGAGGGGGTGCACTTCCCGTGGCCTGGACTTCTTGATCTGAATGGGTTTTCGGCCACTGGGTTTGATCCCAGGGGCAGCTTTGTCTGTTCCCACAAGACCTCCAGCTGGTGTGGGGAGCTTCTTCTTTTTCTCCTTGGGTGGTCTGTCTGGAGGCCTTGGAGCAGGTGAGCTTGGTGGGGCCCACCAGCCAGGAACAGGAGGCTCCACAGGACAGGAGGCATCGTGGGCCTGTTCTAGGAAGAGACTACGCTTATGGTGGAGGTGCTGCTGCAGGGCGGTCTGGGCCTTCTGGTGAGTGTCAGCCTCTGAGGATGGTGTGGGAGCCTCTCTCTGGAGAATGGGAGATGAGGATGGGGCTGGGGAAGAAGAGGGTGCCTCAACCTTAATCTTGGGCTTGGTGGGCAGGGCTTCAGGCCTCTTGAATACTGACTGGATGTAATCACTGGCACTGCCCAATAACTGCTCCAGTTCCGCCATGGGATCAGGGCTTGGGCGGGGTACCGGCCAGGAGTTCCGGGGTGTCACGGGTGGGGTGTCAGTGCCCCAGGCTTCAGGAAATTCAGTTCTAGGAGGTGCTGGGGGGAAGGCAGGACTGTCAGGAGGAAAAGATGGGTGCTCTTCAGAAGGAACCACAGGCCATGAATTGGCCCGGAGGTAGGACTGGGGAGACCTGAAAGGGGCAGAAGGGGACAAGGCCTCAGGGAGGGGGCATGAAGCCTGGGAGGTGGAGTGGGAAGGCTGGGGCAGAGTGGAGGAGAGTTGTGTGAGGGCCTCGATGGCAATAGCGGTCTGCAGGCTGATATTCTTTTCCTTGGCGATGCTCAGGGCACTCTGGGACAGGGGCAGGCTCTCCAGGGGAGGTATCTGGGGGACCTCAGAGCTAAGAAGTGGCCTGGTGCTTGGTGCTGGGAGGCCAGCCTCACCAGGGGGTAGAGTTCCTGGGACCCTAGGGCGCTCCTGCCCTCCTTCCATGACCACAGACTTGATCTTCCCCTCCAGCCACTCGAGGTAGTCAGGGCATTCTGGGCCATCGCAGTTGCAATTGGGTGGTTTCATGCCATGCCGTGCAAGGGCCAGGGCTGTCTGCAGCGTGTCAAGGTCTTCACTGCCAAGAGAGCAGCTCTCAGGCCCTGGCCGGGGGCCCCTGCTGTTATTCCCAGCCTCACGACTCATCTCACGGTTGAAGGTTTCATAGAGCCGGGTGCTAAGGGCCCCATAAGAGGACACAGCTTCGGCCACAGCCGAAAAGGCCACCAGATCATGAGCATCTTCCAGGCGAGCAGTGTGAGCTGGGCCTGGGGCAGCGTCCCAGTCGGGCTTCTGGTCTACCCGCCAAGGACCTGCAGCCCCCAGCAGACTGGGTCCAGCGGGCTCTCTAGCACCATTGACCGGCGCCCCTGAGGTTCTTAGCTGCCGTGAGTCCCCATGGTACACTGGCCCTGAGTCCATCTGACCTGGAACAGGTCCATCAACTGGGCTGAGCTCTGAGCCTGTCTGGAGAGAGAGGGGAGAGGAAATAAAGGGGGGAAAATGAACCATATTATTTGAAAAGCATCACCCTGCTTCACACCATTCTAAACCTTGCTTTTCCTGCAAATCTCCCTAGTACTTTTTGAGCCTCAGTTCATTTTCCCATGTCTGTTTTCCTTAGCTAGCTTCACTTGCAGAAATGGAAGGAAGGGCTTTAGGACATCCTAATGTGGAATTCTCAGTGTCGCTCAGGCCTCAAGAGCTACAGATCAATCACACTGACAGAGTATCCCCAAAACCAAGGACACCAAAAAAAAAATGGTCCTTGACTCACTGTGGACTCATAGTGACCAAAATCACATTGGAGCTATGTTTATTATGGTTTTGTCAAGAAGGAAAGAAAGCTAACCAAGCCTAGCACGTAACCACGTACTCTAAGTGGGAAGGCTGTGTGTGTGCAGAGGTCAGGAAAGCCACATTCACAAACTCAACCTGGGACAGGGTTCACAGCTTCCTACTGGGAAGGAACCTACAGTTCCTTCTCTCCCCATTACTGCCTCTCTCAAGCCCAGGCTGAGTGAGCTCAGAGAGTTGATAACAAACAGATCACATCCCCACACACAGCCCTAGGCCTCAGGGAAACACTGATGATCCTACACAGTGCATGATCAAACTCATGCTGAGCCAGTCATGCTGATGACAAGAAAACTGCTGCTGGGAAAAAAGATTTAGAGCTTTCCCCAAGCCCAGGAACTATCATCATACACGTGATCTACAGAGCACACAAAAGGGAAGGTGTAGGCAAAGACATAAAATTGAATTTGCAAGATTCATCCTTCAGGAAAGGAAAGCTCTTCCTTACTGTGGACTTCCAAGAAAGAACACAGAAGGAATGACAGGTTTCAAAAGTCATAGTAGATGGTACTAGTACTAGATGGAAGCCTGATGAGATATGGGATATACACATGGTCTCAAAGTAGCTCCTTTAGATTATTTAATTACAATAATAACTTTACAGTGGAAAAATCTAGCGGACACCTCCTTAAATAAATGGCCAAAGTTAATACCAATATTGGAAAAAAAACAACATCACATGCCCCTTGATATGATACACTAAGGACTTGAATCTATTCATGAGGAAATGTCAGATAAACCCAAACTCCACGTGTTCTAAGAAAGTACCAAAATGTTCTCAGAACCTCTACCTTGTATGAAACAAAATGTATGTTCACAGATTAGATCCTGTTCTAGGAGAAAAACAGCAATAAAGTGTATTATTGGGACAATTGGTGAAATTTTAATACGGACATGGACAAGATAATATTGTGTCCTTCTTAATATGGACTTGGATCATTAAATTATGGTTATATAAAAGAATATCCTCTAAGTGTTTAAGGGCAAAAGGACATAGCAGTTCCAACTTCATTTTAAACAGTTCTGAAAAAATATGCATATATAAAAATACACATCTATAGAAAAAATGATAAAGCAAATGGGTAAAAAGAAACTAGCTCCTTGGAAGAGTACAAAGTACTTTAAACAGATAGCTAAAATGATGCTAGGCCCAGAACTGCCAGACACGGCCATCATGAGCTCCCAAAGGGGCAGTGAAAACTGGGACATGAGATCAGCTCTGTGGGAAGTGAGGGCTCAGCTTGCAGGTCCTGCCTTATCCTCATCACTGCTCCTGCTCTGGCCATAAAAGACCCTTATGCTTATTCCAACAGGCCATGTTCCCCAAGGTCACCAAGCTTTGTACATGCAGTTACCAGCCTTTACAGCCTCTCAGAGCAGTCACTCTGGCTTATCCTTCAAGTGCTAGCTTAGTGTCACCTCCTCCTACCCAGCTGGGAAAGTTATCTATGGCTTCTTCTCCTGGATTCTCATGGCACCTTGTACACCAGGGCTCCTTCCCCCAGATTCCCATGGCACCTATAACACTGATTACATGCCATGACTACTTCATGTTCAAGTGGCTACTCATTCACCAAGTAGTAGTTCTGCAAAGTAATGTCCACATTATAATGACTTCTGTGTCTCCTGCTCCGAACTAGTACAGTAACATACTCCTAGGACAATAAAAGGCCTCTTGTTCCCCATTGGCCATGGACTCATCCAGCTTTCTCCCTAACCCAGGTGTAAGACTACCTTCTGGATGCTGAAGAATACAGTTGATGACCCAATGTTCCCTTCTTTAAAACACAGACTAGAGTGCCTAACAGAGGCTACAAAATCTGAAGTGATTAAAATTTACATGCTTATGCATAAAGGACAGAAGAAGCATGCATAACCAAGATGAAACATGAGAGTAGCATGGCTTTACAAAAACAGTGTCAGAAAGACTAATGCTCCATGAGCCAAGGCTTCCCCAAAATGGTCAAGACAACTAAAAGGGAATTTAGAAGTTATTTCTGGTGTGTGAATAAGGATAAGGAAGGGCTAGGCCAGCCTTGTGCCTGTGGATTTCCTGAGAAGGAAAGTATTTTTTGAAATAGAGAAGGAAAAAGTAGATATGGATATAAGGCGGAGGAAGTAAAACTAGCCTGGTTGGGAGATTTTAAGAAACCCTAGATTCCAGTTTCCCAGCCAAGGGATGCCACTGATACATTTCTCAATACCTGTCAGTAATCCTGAAACAAATTGGCCAGCAGAAAAAGGTGCTAATGGAAGGAGGACAAAAGCCAGCCCCAACTGTTAGTCTACTGATTACTAAAAGAGCCCCAGTTAGGATTCCTGAAAGGGGAAACAGATGAACCACAAGAAGTCAGGTCGACCATCAACCTGTCAACACCCAACCAACCTCACTGACTTGCGTCATGTGGTCAGCAGATCAGTAGATAGAGACACTATAGCTGACAGTCGCAAACCAGAAGGCTACAGGCCAAATTTATCACAAATCTGGTTTGGCCTATACAGTGTTAATGCCTTTGTTTGTTTTCCCAACATTCAAAAATAAAATTGTCCATGAAAACTGGGTTTTCATTTTATTTGGGTACCGGGGATCGAACTCTAGACCTTGTGCTTGCGAGGTAGGCGGTGGTACCACTGAGCTAAATCCCCAGCCCAAATTTGGGTTTTCTTGAAGGTCCACATTGCTATCTGGCAAGTTTGTCTTTAATACAGCAATGGCTACCACATATAAAGAACACAACTGCTCCAGTTCAACCCCAGTTTCACCACTGCACATTGCCTTCTTGAAACCAAGTCCAGGGGTCAGAGATTATTTCTTAATTGCCTGAATTAATTATCATTTCATTCACTTGTGTTACCTGTCAAATCCCTCCAGGCTTTTTAGTTTGCAACTCAATCTGTAGATGTTTAAGTTTCACAAGATCTGCCATGACCCCTTTGAGGCCAGCTTCAGAGAATTACAGGTTGTCAGGGCTGGTTCCCCACTATGTAGGTGACCATGCTCAAAGATCACAAGTGGTGAATCAAGTTCTAGGGGACAGAATCTCTAAGGATCTACCACAGGACTTTGTTCTCACAACTGTCCTGTTCAACATACTTATACAGAAGGAATACTTATTAAACAGGCAGGTGTTAAAAATAGTGATAAAACTATGTTAAATGACAGCGGCAGGTGCTCCAAGGTCAAACAGGCTGGACCATGTGCCAAAAGATCAACAAGCTAGAAAAGAAAAAAAATCAACTAGGGAAAATAGGATCCCATACTAAGGTCCCAAACTACACAAATTAAAGATAGGAAAAGCACCTAAAAATGGCAGCAGCAGGCATTAAAATGTTTCAGGAATCAGACAGCTTAAAGATGGACAACTGACAGTATATTCAATATGGTATGATGTGACTTTTTCAAACTTTCTGACTACAACCCATATTAAGTATATATTACACCATGATCCATTATGTACTTATAAATGACATTTTGGGAAATACTTCCCCTTACCAGATGAATGTATTTTTCTTCTTCCTCTCTTTTTAAATGCAGGTTGCAATCTTTTACAATGATGTCACTGTCTACTAGTGGGTTCTACAGTTTGACACATACAGTTATGACATAACCTAAACAGGACCCATAGCATAGGCAATGACAACACTGCTCTACCCCAACAGTCTCACCTGAACACTGGCTTCCCTGGGGCTACATCTTTAGGGGCACAATGAAAGCAGGACAGTTTAAAACTATGAGATAAGCCAGGTGTGGTGGTACACGCCTATAATCCCAGCACTTGGGAGGCTGAGGCAGGAGGATCACTGTGAGTTCGAAACCACCTGGGCTACATCGTGAGTTCCAGATCAGTGTCAACTACATAGTGAGACCCTATCTCAAAAAACAAAAATAAAAAATAAAAACTATAAGAGATAATCCATGACTGTATACAAGTATAATTTGTCAATAAAAACAATTCATACAAGAATTAGGCTTGTTTGATTGGCCCTTGGGTTCGAATTAGAAAATGGGTAGAGCCGTACAAAAACAAACTTACACTTCACTTAAGGGGAATAATTTTTTTAATAATAAATTTTATTTTCTTTCCCCCACCCCACCCCCCTCAAGGGGAGAATTTACTTAATACAGTGAAATTCAAAAATGCACTGAACACAGTCCCCTAACAGTCAAGAGGTACTGAATTATTATTCATGGAGATTTGGACAAGGTAACCAAGTACTCGTTGGTTGGCAGTCATCAGCAGGATGCCAGGCCAGTGCTAGAGGAGGATGGAGGTCCTTTCAGAGACCCAGCTCAGACACTCCTCAACTCTGAAACCATCCACACTTTCCCCTTCGGCTCTCATTTCCCATGGGCTCCAGAAAACACCTCTGAGAGGATGCTCCAAAGTATATGCTTTCTGCCTGGACTTCTCAATTGCCTTTCAGCAAGCTCTAACTTTTGGAACAGGAAGCCCACTAAGGGTCGGCTTGTCTTAAATGAAACAAAACTCTCCATCTCCTATACTCCCTTTCATGTCTTTTGTACTTAGCAGTGTTCCCAGCACAAACCTTGGCCATGTTTCTCCAATACACCCAATTAGCAGATCCAAATAACTCTGAACATATACTTTCCATTCTATCTCCTTGCTTATAATCTATGACTTTTTTGGTGTGTGCACTTTTTAATTGTCCCATATGACAGTGGCTCCTTTAAGTCTATGTACCCAAAGTCCTCCCTCATTGTACACATAAACACACATTCCTTTTTCTACCCTACAATCTTTGTTGATTATACCTCACCCTTCCTTGAGACTCCCAGCCACCAACTTCGTAACTCTTTTTCATATTCCATCCCATCTGTGACCTTCAGTTTTTAAGTATGCCATGTGTTAATATCCAGTGTTTAGTATGTGTGGCAGACTGTTTTCCAATCCCTATTGTCGGGCTGGGGATTTAGCTCAGTGGTTCCACTGCTGCTTCACAAGAGCAAGGACCTGAGTTTGATCCCTGGTATCAATCAATCAATCAATCAATCGTTCTTGTTACTTTGTGACTTTGGCCCTTATTTCACATAGCAGATAGATTTAGATTCCCTTCCCTTTATTCTGGTGTGATAATGGTAGAAGTGACACTACATGACTCTCAAGGCAGATCAAAAAGGGAAATATTTCTGCCTGGTTCTCTTGGGCCATTCATTCCTGCAGCCCAGCTGCCATACTGTGAAGAAGCCCAGGCTCATGGGCAGCCCACATGTAGGAGCTACCCAACATTTCCAACTGAGGTCCCAGCCAGTAGCTACCACTAAACTACCAAACATATGGGTGAGGAGCCCTTTGAGGGCTCCAGCTCAGGCATCAAGTTGACTGGAGCTCTTTAGCCTTACCAGCTGACACTTTAAAAATCAACCATATAAACAAGCTACTTGTACTGTGAAATTTCTGACTTTTTAATCCACAGAGCACAACGAAATGGTTGATGTTTTATGCCATTATACCAGGTCCTCGGCCTCAAGTCCTAATCTCCTGCAAGGCAGTATGATGCAAGGTGAAGGAAAGGAAGACAGAGAAACAAGACTTAAACAGATAATGGGAAATTGGGATGGGCTAAACTGAACATGTGGCAATGAAGCTGAGCATGTGATAGAGACCACAAGCACGTCCATCAGTATTTACTGATTATACAGGCGTGGGTAAGAATAGGGTAGAGGGACTCATGTGGCATCCGGTCTCAGCTAACACAGGCAAAGCTTGCAGAAAGGAGGATCAGACATGTTTGTGGAACTGACCAAAGGTTAGTTATAGTTAACTAGTAAATTACTGAAAACAGTTAAACGATGGGAAGCTCTGGGGAAGGAATGTGGATTGGAGCCCTGTTGTCCTGGGCTGCCATTATCTTACTAGGAGCCCCGAAGCTTCACAGATCAAGTCTTAGATCTCTATGGCACCAACTGGTGCAGAAGCTGTACTAGCCCATGGCACAATGCAAGGTGCTCCTGTGAGTCACATAGCCTTCAATCCAGCTTCAGGTATGTTATAGCCAATTATGAGGGGAAATGCCTGCTCCATATTACAGCTTGCTCTGACTTTGGTCATGGTAGTCGGCCACATCATTATGTGTTAGCATTTATTTATTTAATTTGTTGGCCTTTAGTGTATTATCCAGCAATAGTCCAGACTCTTTTTTTTAAGTTTATTAGTACTTGTGTGCAGTAATGTTTACATTCCTTGTGTGGAGGGTGGTACACGCACAAGACACATCTACATTTCTTTTTTTTCAACCTCCTTTTCCTTTCTTTCCTCCCTCCTTCACTCATCTCTTGATAATCTCCCTTATTGGGGGTACATGTTTACAGTGTATGTTTATATTCCTTGTGTGAAGTTGGTACATGCGTATAACACATCCCAATTCCTTTTTTTTTCATTCTTTATCCCTTCTCTCCCTCCCATTTCCCTCCATCTCTTGATCCCCTTCCCCTATGAGAATGCTCTATTCTCCCTACTTCCTCTTATCTATCTCCTTTATGAGAAACTAAGACTATTTCAAGAGCCTCAAGAAGACAATGAAAGGGGAGAGACAGGTCTACAGACAAATGCTGTACAGCACATCAGTGCTGTGAAAGCAGGGCACACAGCTGGTGTGTGGTACTGGGGAGGGCGTCAGTTCTCTCCAGACAGGTGCACACTTGGGTACACAGGTATCCAGAAAGATTTCACGTCAATGTTACCTGTCAGAAGAGGCTGGAAAGATGGGTATTTTGGAAGAAGGAAAAGAACAATTCCATACATAAAGACACAGAATCATGACGAAGCCTGGCAGGTTTGGGGATCTATAAAGCTGTTGAATATATCTTGATCCTGAATCAGGACAAGGCAGGTGTGTGGGACCACAGAAAGAACACAGCAGAGTATATCAGTGCAATCTGCAGGGTTCAATGCAAGACCAGTGAGACTACTGCCACTGTCCAGATCTATGACAATAAGGACCTTAACTACGGCACAACAGGGATAAAATATGGTCATGGAGGTAAATGATTAACTGTAAGAGGTGAAACAGGAACAGAATCAACTCCTTCCTGGAAAATCCTTGGCCAGTCTTTACCACAGGGTCTATAGTCACCACACATGTCCTTGTTTGTTGGGGATCTTTTCCTAAGAATATATCATCAACTGTATCTTGAAGCTCCTAGCAGATGGGGCTTCCATCACACCTTGAGAACCCAGCAGAGTCTCTAGGATATATTCTAAAATATCTGTGCCTCTTTCTCTCAGGGAGATGGTTGGTACACACTGTTTTTCTGGTGCCTTGGAAACAGAATGATCTGTGGAAGCTCCAGATAATCAAGAACCTTTCCACTATGATGGCACTATCACACTGCATGCATGACAGAAGTCAGCAAAGACTGCTAAATGCCATCAGGAATGCCTTGGCTACAAAGGGCCCAGGGACCTGACCAAGGACCTCAGAAAAACCAGCCTCATACCTGTCCACCTTCAGAGAGAAGCTCACCAAGGCCCTGGTGCTGGCCCCTCCAGGTATTGATACAAAACCTTGCCCAGCCTTCCCTGGGACCCTCCCTCCTACTTAACTCCTATAAGGTCTCTCCCTGCCTCATGGTGTCACACGGAGCTCCAGTCCACCTGTAGCTGGGGTTAGAAGGAGACTGAGATGAAATAAAACATTACTCAGGCAGAGAAAATATCCTCAGATCTAAGAAAAGACCCAACCCCTCTACTTTGTGAGCAGCTGAGATGCACATATGAACTGCTACCTGCAGTCAGAGTTCCTGCCTTCATAATTCATGTTCCCTCCGGGGCTCCAAGGGACAGCTCCTGGAATCTGCCCCAACACCCTTCCTGGTCAGGACTGCCGAGACCCCACCGCCACCTCCTCTGTAGCAAAATGTTCTCTAGGCTCCCATATCCCCACCACTGGTCCCCAGACACCTGCAGGTATTCAACAGCAGTAGCCTGCCTTTCCATCCATGAAGCTTGAGAGCCCCCAAATGCTATGCAAGGCTAGGAAAGTGTGGAACTCCAATCTCAAACACTTCATTCCATCAACAACACACAAGAGGTGCAGAAATGACACCAGTTTCTCAAGTCTTTCTTGAGTATCAACACACTGAAACCAGATCAGCAACTCTCTATTAAAGGCAAACACCTGGACACAGTGGTACAGGCACATAATCTTACCTACTAGGGAGCCTGAGACAGGAGGATTGCAAATCAAGATCAGCCTGAACAACTTAGCAAGACTGTCACAAAATAAAAATAGCTGAGGATATAGATTAGGAGGAGAGTGCTTACCTAGTACATGTGAATGCCCTGAGTTTAATCCCCAGCAAAATGGAAAAAAAAAAGGAAATAAAGGGAGAAGAAAGATTAACATCATCAGCAAATTCCTTGTTGACAATACCTTCTTAGGGTCAACTTAGAAAAGGAATGGAGTCCAGAGAGCTGACTCACTGACTGTCAAGAGTTACACACTATCTTAGAAGAAACATGTTCAAGGTGCTTCCAGCCAGAATGAGCAAGTCTGCAGTCAGCCTCCACTAGGCCAGTGGCATCATCTACAGTGGAATCTCCAGGATAGTGGTAGCTGCTTCCCTGCCAGCTGGCCAGTAAATTACACTCAGCACTTTCCCAACGGCATACAACACTAGCTCTGTTCCTCCAGCAGCTGTTTGAGGGCTTGAACTTTCCAGCCCCACCCTTTTCCTCAGTAGTATAGTTCAGCATCCACAAGAAGCTAAAGCCTTCTTCCCCACCCTCAAATGAATGGCCCTCCTCCCTCTGACAGCACATGGGGGTATTTGTGGCATGTTCTGCCTAGGGTTGATCAATTATTCATCTCTTAAGAGGATCCTACCCTCCTGGGATTTACTTATGAAACCAATCTGTGAGTGGAGAAAGATAAACTTTTAAGGGACCCCCTGCAGAGGATGGCACATCTGCCTGTTTTTGTAGAAGAGTGAGGTATGTGTGTGCACATATGTAGATTGGCTAGCCGAGACCCATTATGTTCATCCTCCACATCCCACCTTGCCACGACCACGCCAGTAGAGTCTGCGTGACAATGCCGGTCACCTGGCAGAAACCAGACCAGAGGTATCGTCCCCACGGGGTTAAGCCTCCTGGAGGTCCTTGGCACACACCGCATGCAAAGTCAGCCGTGAAGAGAATAGCTGGCCTCTCTGCCTGCAGTTTGGGGACATTGGGTTCATCTATAATTCTGTTCTATTTTGTCTTTATTACTATTTGTTCATTATCTGTAGAATTGTATTCTGGGCCCAAGAAAGGCTAGGAACAATTAGATGTTCCTAGAGATGTGGAGATATTGAGGCACAAGAGGATGGGCGGCCAAAGTGCTGACGCTGAGCCCCGGACTGTGAAGTCCTGAAGGTGAACCTGAAGGTGACATGCTAAAGCCAGTCCTTTGTCTTACAAACTTCCCCTTCTGACTGCGTATAGGTGTGGTCTTACCTTGACTTAATGGTCTTAGCTTTTGTGATGGTATATAGGTGTGGTCTTACCTTGACCTTGTGGTCTTAATTTTTACAGTACTATTGTTTATCTTATGCCTGCCTGTGACTGGAATCACTCTTGTGATGTGCCCTTGAAACTAGTATATAAACACCTGGAGTTAGAAATAAAATTGCAGCAGCATTGGCAAACTTCACCTCGGTGTTGAGTGCTTTTGTCTGACTGTCATCGCCGAACCTGCTCCCACCTTTCAGAGAACCTGTATCTCCTCGTGAAATCCCGTGTATGCTGCCCTACGGTCGGTAGCACCACCTGGCTCTCTCGGCAGAGGGTCTGTCTAATTTCCTGAAACCATCATGTGTTGGCAGAGGAGGTTCTCATGTGAGATAAGGGGAAGAGTGGTTCTTGCAGCTATTGTGCATATATCAGTAAAACATTAAAAAACTAACATTTTTTTCCTACTAAAAAGTAGATAGATAAAAACATTTTTCAGTGGCTGGGTGATGCTCAGTTAAGTGCTAAAATAGGTCTAATTCCCTGAGGTCATCATAACCAATAAAAGTGTGTAACTACGACTATGTGTGCTCTCTGGCCTAATAGTAATTAATGTGGCTTCAAGGAAGAAAGGAAAAGAGGAGGAGGCACCAGGAAAAGTCTACAGAACCCTGATGGGACACCTTTATGAGGGGCTATTGTGCTCATCATTCCATATTCATTTTATCATCACGAACTCCTACAAGACAGGAACTATACAGACAAAGACACTAAACAGAGAGGTTAAGTGACATTGCTATGATCACACAGCAATTCAGAAGAGTACAGCCATTTTTAACCAATAAATACTCAATCTCACTTCAGGAAATTCAAAAATAAATACAGAAGAAATTAAAAAGCTATCGTGCCAAAGATTTTCCCTGAAGCATTAATACACAAACAACCCAAGTGTCTCAACGAGGGAGCTATTTTTAAGTGTTAAAACTTCTTCATAAAAAGAAAACCAGGAATAAACATGAAAAATACTCAACTTCATTAGTAATCAAAGAAATACAAAATAAGACCATTTCATACTCATCAAACAGGACTTAAGAGGAAGAACACTTAGTTTGAATCTTGTCCCTCCATACTTGTATGAATTTAAGCAAGTTAGTTGATTTGTGTCTCCATTTCTCCATCTGCAAATCAGAGATTAATGACAGTATGAAGACCACTCCTAACAGGACCAGGTACTTATAAGCACCATGAGACGGTATTTTACTTTAGCACCAAATGCTGATAGGATTTAGCAGTAATTTTTCCTTAAAGATCAGACCAAAAAAAAAAAAGCCAAACAGGACAATTGCTTTGGAACAGTTTATGGCAGTATGTTTAATGCTGGACATGCACATGTCCTATATCCCTTACAGAAACTTTGTACAAGTGCATCAGAAAACACGTACACAAACGTTTATAGCATTATTACTCATAAACACCAAGGCATGGAAATACTCCACAGAATGGACAGATTATACTACAGCACTCGAATAAATCATAGGATCATGAATCTCAAACTACAATGAGTTAAAAAAAACTATATATGTTCTGCTTATTCTAAAAAGCTCCAATAATCAATCAAATTTAAATATTAAGAATACAAACATAAACACAAAATTCAAGGCAGTGGCTACCGCTGGAAGTGAAAAAATGGGAAGGATTGCAGAAACCACCTAGGTGGTTTTAATGATGTTGTCATGTTCTAGTTAAGTTGGGTAGGGAGTTTACTTGTGTGTGTGTGTTTAATTGTTATGCTTTATCTTTAAAATACATAAAACACTAGATCTAGTATGTTTATGTACACATAAAAATAATACAGCATTTCATTAGTATATATACAACTGTTTAAGATTATAAAGAACAGGCACATATAAAAAGAGAGAGGAACACGTTAAATGAAAAAAGGATGTCAAGAATGTACTTGTTGAGGGTTTTTATAATGGGGGAAGTGAATACTATTTGAATGGAGGGAAACCCCTCTAAGATTCACAATATTGCTCCGTTTAACAATTCTGTTAACAATACACACCTAATGCACACGTAAAACATACAGAAATATGCCCAGTACTTACCTTTGAGTAGCTGAGAATTGGTATATGTTCTTGTTCAAACACTCCAAAATTCACTGAACTTCATTTTTATTTAGGGACAAAGGTTTAAAAAGAACAGAGCACCTACAACCTAACTGAAACTGTGCAAACTGTTCACGCCTGTGAGTAAGACCATCAGGGAACTTCTGGGCAGGAATTTGTGAGTGAGTTTTTTCCTTGCTATTTCTGCTGCTACAGAGTTGTTAGCTTTACAACGCACAGGGACAGTTCACACACAGGCAGAAAGTAGGAAAATTGAGAAAATGTCTAAAAGAGGAGGAGCACTAGGGAAGGGAAAGACAGTCTGGCTGAAGGAGGGTGCTGAGCCTCATTAAAGATCTCTGCAATTTGCTATGCTAGAAGCACATAATCCCAAAGGTAAGTCCTGTAACTCAGACCTTTGCAGAACCCACAGCTCCCAGCCCCAAAGCAACAGGCAGGGTGGAGGTGGGGCTGAGGCACAGAGTAGAGCACAGCAGCACTCTGCAGGGTCCCTGCCAGCCTCTGGATCTGTGACCAGGCAGCAGGATCCAACTCTGCTGACGGAAGCCCCTGCCTCAAGCAGCCGGTGACAGCCCGGCCAGAGGCTAGCAGGGAGGAAATGGAGCCCGACCACATCTGAGGCCTGGCAAAATGCAGGAGCGGCTGCCTCTGAAGCCACCAGCACCCGAGAATCAGGTCACGACGCGCAGGCGGCTCCGCCAGCTTCAGCAAGCCGGGACTCCCCTGACACACGCGAGTGCACGCGGCCTGGCAGCCGCTGGGGCCATGGACCCAGCCACGCTGCGCACGTCCCTAGCTCAGCCAGAAAAGCCCCCGGTGGCTCCCAGCTCAGCCAGCGGCCCACAGCCCCGCCTACCCGTCTGCTCACACTCAGTTCTTCCCACACCTCCTGCCCCCAAAGTCGGAAAGGCTAAGGAAACAAGAAAGCAAACACTGTAGCACTACAGTCCCCTGACAGCCAGACAGCCAGCCTTTGCTAAAGGCCTCATCCACTGTCCCTGAGGGCCCCTCAAAGACCACAGGCAATTCAGGTGTGTCAAAGGGGGTAGGGAGAGTAAGGAGGAAGAAGATAGATAGCTGGGGCAAATTTTGAGCAAGCACATTTTGGCTTTAAATGCACCTTTCAATGCTTCCAACTCCATTTGCATTTTAGAAGATGATCAAATGAGGCACAGAAGGGATAACCAATTTCAAGGTACAAAAATCTCCATTTTTTTGTGGCAAAAGCTAAACCCAGTATCTGGAGTACTGAGGTGGATACCATGGCCTCCCAGCTACGAAGGTTTTAATCATTCCATCTACTGAGGGGTAATAATTAATAATGGGTCTCAGCCTGTCCCTGAAACCCATCAAGCGAGTGTGCCCCCTGCTCATTCCTTTCTCAAGGTTTCAAGGGGACCTAATTTTAAAATTCCTAAATAAATAA
Organism: Fukomys damarensis; assembly: GCF_012274545.1. Classification (NCBI taxonomy): domain Eukaryota; kingdom Metazoa; phylum Chordata; class Mammalia; order Rodentia; family Bathyergidae; genus Fukomys; species Fukomys damarensis. The sequence continues at coordinate 49,352,138 of NW_022900914.1, read as the reverse complement.
ATAAATCTTTGGGCGACTACCCAAAAATGTGGAGGAAAATTAATTTTTGGCAGAGAGATATCCACTTATCAACCATAAGACCAACTTTATACACTGGGCTAGGAAATGGGAAAGGGGCACATCTCTCATTTGAGGATGCCTACTGCTGTCCAAAAGCAGGAAATTAGGGAATATGAATCAATTCTCTTTATCCTAAACCTGAAGTCTGGGGGGAGGGATCACACAACTGATCTCAGTGTAAAAGCCACATTATCCATAGTTGTTGCTGGTAGCCCAGATGAAAGACATGAGCAGTTAGGATCTTGGTTGTGTTCACCTGAAAAGTCCTGTCTACAACAGTGGAGGAAAGAGGAACAGAAACTTTGGTTTGCACCTCACTCATTCTATTCTGAGGGTCAGGGATGATAAGGAAGGCCCAGGGAGTTCTGTCCCTCTGGCCTTGTAACATATCACTCACTTTCCACTGTCAGCCCACTGCCATACTCCACTCCCAGTGTTTTAGTGACCCTTCTAGATCCTGGTCCTCCTCCATTTACCTTCTCTTCTTCATTCTTTTAAGGCGCTGCTCTCCACCCTCAACCTCTCAGAGCTCCACACACCCTTTGGAAACCTCATTGCCATCCAAGTTGCTGCCACTCAGCCTATACCAGTAATCCAAAAGCTTCCTTTTTCCTTGACTGTCCTCCAGCTACCAGATAGAATTCCACCCGGATGCAACTTAAGCCTACACACTTAAAACCTAACTCAGAACTTACCCCATTTACCTACCAAGTCCTCCTCTAGACATCTTCTAAAAACAAAACAAAAAAAAAATGTGAAGAGCCATTCTCCTTGGTATGCTGGTTCAAACTTCCATCACCTTCTATATTTTCCTCTTTATGTTTCCATGTACAAGCAAATCCTGAACCTGCCAAAGTCCTCCTCTTGAGAGTATTTCAGATGTACATACCTTCTTTCAACTGTCTTTTTCTCTTAATCTCTCACAGGACAACTGCAGTAATAAGTTCCTTCATTGGCCACCCTACCTCTATTTTCACTCCAGCACAACACCAGCAGACTGATATTCAATCCACTAAGCTTAGAACCCACATTCCCAACTCCCAGGCCAGAGTGCTCTCTAACTCCTAACTTCAACCTTCTCTTTTGGTTCAAACAGTAAAAATAAACAGATCAGTAGATAATCAAATAAATGAATACAAACATCCAGGCCAATAAAGACATTTCTATTAAGGAATGCTGCTCCTAGGAATTTAAGTTTATAGACTTATATTTGTAAAAACTCTCCCACACATTACACATTGGTGAAAACCAAAAACTCAAATATGAGGGAATGTTTTGGTAGACTATGTTACAACTCAATGGGATATTATGCACACATCAAAACTTTTAATGATAAACAAGGGGAAAAAAGTATATATGCTTACTTATTCATTCCTTTATGTATTCAGCATTATTTTTGGCACCGAAGATACAATGATGAGGGAGCAGTCTTTGCCTCATGGACAGGGTCTTGTTAGATGTTTGAATTTGTCTTAACTTCACTGAAATTTAAGTTCCTTTAAGAATCTTATACCATACCACTTTCACTAAAATGTACAGCAGCATAAGCCTATGTCACATACTCTGTGGCTTTGAATATATAATGAAAATAATGAAAACTGACACCAACTGTGAATTTATCTCCAAGTGAAGCTGCCTTTTGTGTAGTTTCTGATAGGATATGAAAGACAAACTATAAAGTAATTACAGAGCCAGGGATGACTCAAGAAGATAAAGAAAGGTCCAAAGAACAGAAAGATAAGGAAGAAAAAGAACAGTTTCAGTAGAAAGTGCTCAGAGAAAGGGCGAACAGGAGGTTCTTTTCACTACAAAGTTAAAAATAAAGAAGTAATAAAAACAGTATAAAATGCCCACTGTCCAGAGATAACCAGCTTATATTTGGGTTTTTTTCAGTACCAGGGATCAAACTCGGGACCTTGCGCTTGTGAAGCCAAGTGTGGCAGCACCACTGAGCTATATATCCCCGGCCTTAACATGCACTTATTTTACAAAACTAGAATCACTGAATATATTCAGTAGATTTTTATATAATAATTTCTTTCATTACTATATCATAAGCATATCCCCCTTTTGTTAACTAATTTTTAAGAATTTTACCTTTAACAGCAGTGCTATTCTCCCTGAGGTGTAGACGGCACACACAGAGATTGAGATTGAATCTCTAGGTTCTGTCATGGTTTGCTACATTTTCCTGGCACACAGTGACTGTCAGTGTGGTTTCTTAGGTCCTCTGTCATCTGTTTGGGCTTATGACACTCCTAAGGAAAGAGATAAAATCTTGGCACTAAGACAAAGCTGAACAGATAGACTCTACTCACCCCAAATGCTGTAGGGTAATAACCTTGCTAATAACAGTTGGAGTTTCACTCAGATTAAGCACAAGGGTTTCATGCTATCTGGGTGATAATTTTGAAGGCATGTCCCTAGAAAGCCCTGAGGACACTTGCCCTTCCAAGACTGTAGGGGAATAACGGCAGCACCTATATCTGCTATTCCAGTGCCCCAGGCAACAGTCATGATGCCCCCTTCAAGGCCACTGTTTGAGAAACACTGGTCTAAGACATGCCAGTAAGGGATAAGCACACAAAGTATGCCAGCAGGGTCTTGGTCAATACTTCTGGACTCCAAGGACCAGTGCTGCTCTGTAATCTCCATTAGTCTACCATAAGGTAAAGTATAAAAGCTGAGAGTAAGTGTAAACTTTTTCCTGTACCCAATACGACATAGCCATGGCATCTAAGCATGTGATCATTTTTCTAGTAATTCATTTTTACTGTACTTTACAAAACGATGGATTACAAATTTTTTAAATAGAAGAGGATGGCAAATGAACGTATAAGTACAGCTGATAGGAGTAACTTCTAATGTTCTATAACACAGTAGGGCAACTACGTCTAACAATCATAACTACAGATAATAATTAGAGTTCAAAATAGCTAGTAGAGAGGATTGTAAATTCTCCCAACACAAAGAAATGATAAATGTTAACCAGGAATGGCAATGCAGATCTACAATCCCAGCATTATGGGAGGCTAAGTCAAGAGGATCACAAGTTTGAGCCCAGCATGGGCAACTCAGGAACTTAGTGAAGCCCTGTCTCAAAATAAAAACACAAGAGCAAGGTTGAGGATGTAGCTTAGTGTGAAAGCCTGGGTGTAGTCCCTACCCCCACAAAAAGATAACTGGCTCAGGTGATGGCTATCCTAACAATTGCCCTGATTATTACACATTTTGTAATGTACTGAAATGTCACACTCTGTCCCATGAACATGTACAGTTGTGTGTTAGTTAAAAATTAAAAAACCCTAATACTTAACCAGATTTCTGAAGAGCATAGATATACATCATTTCAATATTAATATTAGCTAATTAATGTAAACAATAAAAAGTTGTAGTGATTAAGTTATCTTATTTAGTATAATCATCTCAAAAACCTTAAGTGTTGTCAAGACAATTCATGAGAAAAGGACACACTTTGGTAAATCGTACTGGGAAAACTAGAGCAACATACAACAGAATGCATTTGGATACCAGCTTCATTACACACAAAAATTTACTCAAAATGGATATAAGACCTAAATGTAAGAAGTAAATCTATGAAACTCCTAAAAAAGATAGGAATTTATCTTCATTACCTTGGATTAGATGATGTTTTGTAACTCTTGCACTCCAAAGGATACCATCAAGACAGTAGAGAACAAAAATCCTACATCTGGGAAAAAGCATTTGCAAATCATATAACTGACAAGGGACTCCTATTTGTGTAGAAGACATAATTCAACAGTAAAAAGACAAACCAATTTTAAAAGTGAGCATATTCACAAAAAAACTGGTATATGAACATTTCTGCCAGCACTATTCACATAATCAAAAAGTGGAAATAATCCACTTGTCCATCAAATGATGGATAAACAAAATATGTTCTATTCATACCATAAAATGTTAGGTGGCCATTAAAAGGAATGAAGTATTGACACATGCTACAACACTGATGGCCCTTGAAAATACTGCACTAAGTTAAATAACTCAGACATAAAATGCATCATACTATACACTATACAGCTCCATATATGAAAAAAAGTCCAGATTAGGAAAATATATAGAAAAAGGTCACTTGTAGTTGTCAAGAGCTAAAAGGTTGGGAGAAACAAAGGGAGGCAAACGCTATTTGCTATAAGGTTTCTTCTGGAAGTGATGAAAATTTTATGAAACAATGGTCTTGGCTGTACAACTCTGAATATACTAAAAATCATTGAACTGTACACTATAAATGGGTGAATTAGTGTTATCTCAATAAAAATGCAATTTGAAAAACCTTTAGAGAAATCTCTAAGGCAAATGCAGAAGCTGAACACCTGCTCAAAAAGGGCAGGGATGAGCTGGTGAGCTCACCCTCAACAGAGGTAGAAGGAAAAGATAAAGGGAAAACTGGAGCAGCAGGGAAAACTTGTCTTGTGCCTCCCTCAAAAGGTTCTCCCGGATTTACCCCTCTAGGTCACCAGTGAAAGTGAAAACAGAGGAATCACCCCAGGGCCACAACTGCGGTTCTTCTTCCATTAAAGACAAGGAGAGTGAGTACTTCCCACACCTCACTGTTAGGCTCTACAGGGCAGGAACCCTCCGCTGCAGGGGGGCTGGCAAGAATGTGTATGAAGCCATACCTTACCCTTTAACAACTGAATGCAAATCATTTGTTGAAAACAATTCACGTCTTTAATACCCACAATACTAGGAAGATCTAGTACCACAAGATAACCTAGTAGTCAATTAGTTAATTGTTAAGCAACCCTCTGGTAATGTAAATGACCACTCCTACTACCAGTGCTGTTGCTAGAGGGAGGACTCAGACCAGGTGAGCTGGTGACCTGCTTGTTCTAGCCCAACCTCAGGACACAGTTTAGTTGGGACACACCTAAAGCCATCACTTCTGGATGGAAATAATAAAGCCCCACTCAAAGACCCCAAAACTATGGTAAGGGGTAGTTGTACAGCCTGAGGGTTTTACTCCTCAGAAAGGACACGCCCCACCCATGACAGTGATCTCCTTCCCCTGCACTGTTCTAAGAGAGAGGCAGTGAATGGACCAGTTTTAAACTTCTCTTTAGCTATGGCCTTGATCCAAGACCAACACCAAATCAACCAGTGAAGGAGTGAGGCAGGGGCTATATTGAACATTGCAAAGACTGAGTGGCAAAAGGAGAGATCAGAGAAGGCAGTTCCCTGGAGAGCTGGCCCTGCCGCACCTCTGCCTGTGAATTAGCAGATGCAGACTTGGGACTAAATGGATGCACAGCCTTAGCAGAGACTACATTGCTACCCCAGGTTCTCTAAAACTGTCTTGCTATAAGTCCTAGGCAAGTAATTTTACCTATTTGGGGGTCAAACTCCTCATCAGCTTGAAAAAAAAGTCCTTAAAAGTACTGTGTCGAAGATCTAAGGAGTCTTTAAAAGAACAAAACAAAAAGCAAACAAAACACCTATGAATAAATTATGTGATCTGGAGTGTTTTCTCCCACAACAGAAGTTATGACAATTGGCAAAATTTGAATTAAGGCCTGTCTGCAGATTTGTGAATTGTACTTATATTCACATTAACATTCTGATCACTACTCTGTGGTTACTGATGTGATTTTTTAAAAAATCAACACACTAAATTGTTTAAAAGTCAAGGGCATCAGGCTTCCTAACTTACTTTCAAATGACTCTTTTATAAAACTACAGAAAAAGAAGGCTGGAGGGTGTAGTGGTAAGGCCCATGCTTAGCATACAACATTTCAATCTCCAGCACCATCACCAAAAAATACATTACATATAAATATAAAGTAAATAATAAAATATAAATTTTATTTATTTTCATCCCAGAAAGAAAAAACAAGACAAGCATAGTAAACTGTTACCATTTGGGAATCTAGGTGAAAAGAATTCTTTGTACTATTCCTGTAACTTTTCTGAAACTTAAATTATGCCAAAATAAAAGCTTTTTTGAAAGAGTAATTTTAATGGGCATTCTCTAAGAATGTTCCAGTTTCTGAGAAAAGGCTACATTCTATGCTTTACAAAGAGAATGAGGAAACAGGGTGAATGAAGTGAGTGGTCCCTATCAAGCTGTCAGTAACAGCAGTAAAGCTCCAAACCCAAGTACTCTGATCAAAGTCCCTGCTTATTCAACACTGAGGAACACTACCACCAGTGCCCGGAGGACAGGGCACATACAAAAGGGACATGGACAGTGCCAGCAGTGCCACCAGGAGAAACCTGGGAAAAAGGACCCTCCCCCTCCTCCTACCACCTCTTTCTGCATTCACATGGCAGTGACCCCTCCATTTTGTGTGTATTCCAGAGGCCTAGCCTAAAGCTCCAATGGTGTGTGCACATGCATACACACATGTTCCAGCCACAAACAAACAGACCCACATGGAGCACAGATTCACAGCCTGGACTCCCAAGCAACAGAGTCTGGGAAAAGCAGGTCTCATCTCACTCCAATGGAGGCAACAGGACATCTGGAAATCTTAGGCAGGTCTCCTAAACATATGTAACTCTAGGGATGGGGTGGGGGAGGGGAGATCAAACTCACAACTAGAGATCAGAAGGTAAATTAGTATCAATGAGAACAACATCTACTAACAGAAAAGCTTGCGATTTCATAAATTCTTTTGCTAAATAAAGAGAAAACTAAAGTTTCAATATAAGAAACTGAAAAGGAGGGAAGAATGAATCATTAGAAGACAAAGATAGTCAATGTTATGGTTTGTGTCTTGAAGTTCCTCCAAAGCTTCATTCGGTCATAGGGCTTTTGAGAGGTGGCTACATATAGGGGGTTAAGTGTGTGTGATTACTAAGTGAGTCCACTGATTGGTGTGGTACCAACCTAATCCGGTAGTGTGGATAAGATAAAAGGGGCAAAAAGACACTGTTAAGGTCCCTTGTTGCTTTGCTACCTTTTCTGGCTGCCACAAACTATTTCTCCTCTGCCAAGCTACCCTGCCTTAAAGCTAGATGATTATTGACTGAAACCTCTACAAACTATGAGCTAAATAAACCCTTTTCCCACCTTAACTTTGGGTGTTGGGTATTTTATCTCAGCAATGAGAAAAATAAGACAAATTTTGGTACCAGAGAAGTGGGGTCCTTGCTGTGACATTACCTAACCATGTGGCTCAAGAGCTTCTGGAACTGGCTTGTAGGAAGGGGAAGAGTTAGGAAAGATTTGGAAATGCCAGCTGAAAAAGCAGAGCTGGAACACATTAGGCTGTACTGTATGGGAGATTCTGGTCAGAACTCTGAAGACCAGAAAGCCAGTAAAGACCAGGCTCAGGAGGTTTCTGCTAGGAAGAAGGACTGCACTCCATGCTGGACTCCAGATGATGTGTCCTATGCCTTAGCAGAAAGTTTGTTCTTGCTAGTGTCCAGAGACTTTGCCTGACACTGACATTAAGAAGAAATGTCAAGTCAGTCTAACACTGAGGCAGTGCATTGGCTGCTGCTAGAGGCTTTTAGCCAGATGTTGAGAATCAAGAGCGAAGAGGCCAGCAGAATGATTTGAAACATGAGTTTGGCCAGAATGGAAGCTTAGTAAAGCTGTGGACTGCAAAGATAGGGCAGAGAAGATCTTGACTGTTGCGAAGGAGAATAAAAAAGATGGCCTGAGGGCATCACAAGAAGAAGCAGGACTCCACCCTTCCTAGCCTCAAAACTGCAAAAGTGAAAGACTCTGCACTGAGAAGAAAGCCCCAGGGTACTATGTTCCAGAATGGCAGTGGCCTAGAGGTTTGTTCCTCAGAATTGGGTTCAGAGCGCTCAGCAATCCAGGTACTCCACCCCTACAGCCAACAGAGAGAAAGAAGCCTGGCTACTGCTCCAGCTGGTGGCAGATGTTGGCATCATCAATGAGGCACTGATTTTAGGTGAATGCCAGATGCTGGAAGTATGGGATCAGGAAGGCTTCTACCCAAATTTCAGAAGGCCTGGGAAGTCAGGCAGTGTGCCCCTGGGTGGCAGTGTGTGAAGCTGTGAGAGCCAAGCCAAAGGTGCAGTTGGGACTCCAGAAGTTTGGAGAAGCCAAGAACAGGGATTGCCTGGGGGAAACTGCAAGCAGGAAGCAGAGCTGGCCCAAGAGTGAAGCCATGGGAGCTATGACCACCAGTGCCATAGGATGGAGCCACCCAGGCCCTCTGGAGTTCACGTCTTGCAATAGGTCACTTCAGATGCTGGAAGCAGACCTATAGGATTGTTTTTTCCTCATTGAGTTTATTGGCACATTTTAGGTATACAGTACAGTTACATTCATCATTGGGATCTTATACCTTTACATGACAGGTCTTGGTTCTCATTTTTCCCCCATACCCCTGCCCTCCTTTCACCCCCTCCTCCCTTCCCTATTTACAAATACTTTATTTCCATTTTTTCATTTTCTCATATTACTTTCCCCTACCCTTCCCACTTCCCCTACACCTTTAGCCCTTTTCTTCCTATTTCACATTGTAGAACTGTAGGATTTAATGTTTGCCCTGCTAGATTTTGTATTTCCTTTGGTCTCATTCCTTTGTATCTCCCTGTTTGTAACTTCTGGAATGGAAATGCCATTAAATGTTCAAAGTGTTTAACTTTCATTGTACAGAGGCTTGCAAATAAGAGTTTGTCTTAAATCTTAGAGGAAACTTTGAACTTGCAATTTTTAGCAACACTGAAAATGTTAGGAGTTTCGCAACTCTTAGAGATGAACTAAATGTCTTTTGCATCAAGGGATGTGCCTGAGTCTTTCGGGGGCCAGATTTAATTTGTGTCTAGATGCCCCCCTAAATTCTCATGCAGTCATAGAGCTTTGAGAGGTAGCTGAATCTAAAGTGTGTGATACTGGTATTAAGGGTGTGTGATTACTAAATCAGTCCACTGATTGGTTTGGCACCACCTTAATCCCAGTAGTCTGAATAAGATAAAAGGGGCAAAAAGACACTGTTAAGGTCCCTTGTTGCTTTGCTACCATTGGCTGCCACAAACTGTTTCTCCTCTGCCAAGCTACCTTGCTTGCAGCCAGCCAATTCTTGACTGAAACCTCCTACACACTGTGAGCTTTTCTCTTTAACTTTGGGTGTTGGGTACTTTGTCTCAGCAATGAGAAAAATAACTAAGACAGTCAATTACAAACAAGATGTTGGAGCCAGGGATTTAACCTAATGGCACTGCGCCTGCCTCACAAAACAAAATGTAGTAGTAGTATTTATAAATGAATCCAAGAAATGGCTCTCTAAAAGACCAATAAAATAAATCTCACAGGACTGATTAAAAAAAACCAAAAAAAAAAAGCAAGCTAGGCTTGTAGTGGACACCTGTAATCTCACTATTCTGGGAGGGTGGAGCAGAAAGACCACAAGTTCAAGACCAGTGTGGGCAACTTAGCAATTTAGTGACATAAAAAAAATAAAAATAAAAAAAGGCTGGGGATGCAGCTCAGTGTGAAGGCCTTGACTTCTATCCATGCTGCCATAAAAATAAAAATCTTAAAAATTAAAAAAATTTAATTAAAAAAATAAGAAACATATTGGAAATGTCAAAAGAAATAACCACTATCAGTGAATGAGATACTTTACTAAAACTTTGAAAAGTATCACCAGAGAAGACATCTGCCAGAGAACTAACCCCCAGGCCCAACAGTCGAGTAGGCCTTTTATTCTTTAGTTCTCCCAGGGTCTCCATACACATATAGGAACCCAAGGGCTCAGAAGGGCCCACTGTGTCGACATCTCCCAGTACACAGCCTGAGACTTAGGTCCACAATATGACATCTCCAAAATGCCCAGAAAACTGAGTTTCAAAATGTTCCACAAGCAGCTATCATGATCAGCTGGGCTTGGACTCTTCTGGCCCCTTGCTACTCACAAAAATGTGGTCCAAAAATAACCCAAACAAACAAACCCACCAGCAGCATTCCCTGAGAACATGTAAGAAACAAAAGCTCGGGCTCTATCACAGACCTGAACTAGAAAATGTACTTTGAAGTTCTCTAGGTTATTTGAGTAAATAAAATGTGAAGAGAACACTTCTGGCTCATACTTGCCCAGCTTCCCTTTACCAATTCCTCTTAAAATTTGCTAACGTGATACCTAAATGTGTGTTCTGTCTGGCATAACCAAAAGGAAAACAAAAAATAAACTGCTTAACTGTTGGAGCTAGATCTGATCATATGACCGTATTTTATTTAATTAGTTTATTTATTGGTACTGGGCATCGAACTCCGGCCCTTGGTTTTTTTTGTTTTTTTTGAGACAGGGTCTCACTATGTAGCTGAAACAGACCTGGAACTCACTATGTAGCCCAGGCTGGTCTCGAACTCACAGTGATCCTCCTGCCTCAGCCTCCCAAGTGCTGGGATCACAGGCGTGCACCACCACACCCAGCCGAACTTGGCCCTTGAGCTTGTGAGGCAAGTGGTGGGGGATACACTGAGCCAAATCCCTGGCCACGTGACCATATTTTAAAAGTCTGGCAAACTATAACTAAGCACTGAAAAATTAAAAGAAAACTGTATTTGCCTAAATATGATAGTTAAAACCACTAATAAATGAAGTTCTTGTGAATTCATAAGAAAACCCACATAGAAAAACAGGCAAAGAAAATCAATATACATTCACAAAGAAAAAATGCAGATCACTACTAAGTATAGCAATAAAAGATTATAGGACCAAGGATTTAGCTCAGTGGTGCTGCCACCTGCCTTGCAAGTGCAAGGTGCAAAGTTCGGTTCCCAATACCACCAAAAAAAAAAAAAAAAAAAAAAATTCTCAAGACCTTTTACACCAATTTTATCCCAATTAGAAAATGTTTTATAATAAACATGTATTATTTTGATAACTGGGGTAAAAAAAACAACAGACATCAAAATTTTAAAAAAAGCAACTTCTAGAGAGGCCAAAATATTAACAACAGTTCTGAGTGGAAAAATTAAGGATTTTTTGTTTTCTATCTGTTTGCCTGAATTTTCTGATTTTTCTACAATCTGCAGAATTTATAATAGACAACAGCAAAAGTTTTATGGAAACGTAACAGCTTCTACACTTAATCTGCCTCGTTTTTATAAGTGTTTGCGTAACATCTGGCCTTTTCACAAACTATCACAGCACTTAAAGACATCTTTTTCAGTTATAACTGTTTTTTGGGGAGCCCCAAAGAAGGAGAGCCCTTTTTGTCCCCAGGGCAGTGGTTCTCAAACGCCAGCACGCACAGAAATTACTCTCAGAAAGGTGGCCACAGGTGCTGAATCCCAGATCCCACCCCAGGTTTGACTGCATTCTAATACAAATGATCCCTGTAACTATCCTTCAGGCCCCCACCCAAAGGCCTGTTTGGGGAGAAGGTGAGTGCAGACAAGGGGAAAGCCCCAAGTGCTTCAGAAGCTCTGTGAATGAGGCTCTTACAGGCTGGTATGGGACATCAGTCTCTTTCAACCTTTCAGCACACACATCAGCTTATTGGGTCAGTGGTCAGTGCCCCTGCTCTTTGAAAGAGGGCAACATATGGACAGGGGAAGTAGATGTAGGAACAAGCTTTGTCCAACATGTGAGCTGAAGTCCTGAGCAGCCCCTCACAGCAGCCTCACTGCTGGAACGCACTCTGCTCCAAGAGAAAGCACTTGGAATTACTCCAGAGGTTCACCAAGGTCCATCTGTCTCAGGACCCTGAAAAAGCAGCTCCTGCAGAGCTGGCAGAGGTACAGCCATGGCTGCCAGGAGAGGCCCCTCTCTCAGTCCTGGAGCCATCTGGCACAAAGTGCCTCACCCACCCTAGGTGGGCAGTGGGGTGGAGGAAGATGCTGATGAGATGGAGCAGGGGCCCAAAGCAGTATTTTCACTTCCCTCCCCAACTTTTCTCAACTGTACTATTTTCCCTGGAAACCAGCAAAGGAGCCAACCCCTCTGCTGCCCTGAGAGTGAGAGATGAGTGAGAAGGGAGGGCATGTCCAGACCACCAACTAACAGTTCACTGCACCAGTGAAGAAAACAGGTGACATGCTGACACACACCCTGACAGAAATTGGCTCTGGCTCACATCCTCCACTCTTACTTTCATTCTGTACAAGTCTACAAGCAGAAATCCTGATCCATGTTTAACAGCAGCAAGGATTCCCACATCTCAACATCATTATTATTCCTCACAGATCCTCGCTCCCAAGATGAGGAGTCCCTTGCTCCTGGGTTCTAGTGAACCCAATCCTCCTAGACAGCAGACATCTCTATTCCCATTCTAACTTTTAGGGCAGCAGAGCTTGGCTGCCTGATTATTAAGAACCACCACTGAGGGAGAAGGGAGGAGCAGCAAGCTCTAACATTCCCCTGAAGAAACAGTGCCTTTTATTCCCCAATTACTAATAAATGCTTAACATACAAACTCTGGGAAAGATTAGCATGTTGACAGAAATAAATTTGTCCCAAGAAACATGTAGTGGGGCACAGACCCTGAAGGAGCACAGTGGAGGAAAGAGGAAGATGCTAAGTACAAACAAATGGAGACTGAGCATGCAGGTCTACAGCCAATTTCACCAGTGATCTTTCTAAGCTCTACTTTTAGCCTTAGTGAGTCCTCCTCCCCAAAGAGAACTTGCAGGTATGTTTGTTTTGTGCTACCTTCAGGTGTTTGGGAACCAAAACAGCAGTTCTCCCTCCTAGTTAATACTAATGAGGGCTAATGACAAGTGAGTTGTTAGTTCCAGGATAATTATGAGGTGTGGACTCCTCCCTGATGTCTGCGTATGGGAAAATGGCCCAGGACCTGCTTTTTCCTAAGGGGGCAGGGAGAGTGCCCCATCTGCCATGCAGATCATAGCCTCCAGGCTTGGAGCCAGGACTGCAGTGGGCTGTTTCTCCCTGCTGTGGCCCAGACTAGCATACTTTGAAGAGGTAAAGCTCACTGTCCCTCTCACCAATATGACTCCATGAACATTTATTAAGAGTATTTACTGCATGTCCCGTTTTGTGGCAGGTACTGGAGACATGAAATTAAGATGAGCACCACAACTAGAAACTCATACACAGGCACTACAGCATGGGCACAGAGGTTCAAAACAATGTGGTATGGGTACAGGATAGAGGGATAGGAGGGTGTCAGAGATGGCAGCATAGAAGAGATGACAAAAAAAAAAAGCTCATCCAATGTGCCCACAGTAGTTAAAAAATGCAATGGTCCAGGGTGTTGCTCAGTGGTACAGCATTTGCCTGGCAAGCCGGTGGGTCCTGGGTTCCATCCCCAGCAGGGGATTTTGAGGGTAGGGGGTAGCACAATAGAAACCCTATTCACAATTGCAATAACAACTATGATATGCTTAGGAATAAATTTAAAAGACATGTGTAAACAAACATGAAAAAACTGAAACTTTGATGGATACCCACCCACAAAGGCTAAAATAAATGGTAAGACTCAGCTCCCCTCCCGAGTGGGAAGACTCACATAAAGCTGTCCTCTTATCTTCCCTCCTGGAAATCTATCTGATCCCAACCAAAAACTCCCAACATTTCTCACAGGACTTGACAAGTTATTCATATGCTTACTGGGAGAAAAATGCAGAAACTAAAAAACACAGCAAACAAATGTTGTGAGGAAAAAAATTAATAAACTGGTATATGTACACTATGGTAACTAAACAATATACAAAATTGGACAAAATAATTTATTCAAAATAAAGAGAAGCCGTAAACTACCAATGAATATATAACTGTTGATGAAATGCCTAAAACAGCTAAAAACCACTGAGGAAGCTAAAGATGGGGATAACAGGTTTTTTTTATCTGGGAAAAGTTCAATTCCTATCTTTTGTCATATAAAAATATACATCTCACCTTAAAAGATCTGAATATATAAAATGAAACTATAAAGTAAAAACTCAGAAGCCAAAATACTGATAATTCTGATTGCACAAAAATCAAATTTCTGAACAACAGACACACTGAAGAACAAATCAGAGAGCAAACTATTTTTCAAAATAAAACAAAGAAGCAAAAAGAATTAAAATGTGTGATATATATGTACTAATTCCCCTATGATGAATGTAATCCTTATATACTGGAAATAGGTATTAATAAAAAAAGTTTAATGTTTAAAAAATTTGCTAGGGGTCTCGCTTCAGCAGCACATATACTAAAAAATTGGCTAGGGGTGTAGCTCAGTGGTACAGCACATACTTAGCACATATAAGGCCCTGGATCAAAACAACAGAAAAAATATAAATAACAGAAATCAATATTAATATATTAAGAATTTCTGTGGATCAGTAAAAATAATTTAATTTAGGTAATAGATAATACACAGACTACAAAATGACTAACATTTTAAAACATTCTCAATTTCACCAGTAAGGTAAATTGAAATGAGACTTATTACCTATCAAAGTGGCAAAAATTAAAGACTGATAACCACTCAATATTGGTGGCAGAGTACATTTGAAAGGTATCAAATTACCTTCTGGGAGGATAAGTTCTTAAGATTTGATTTGCATGATTTTGTTCTATATAAGCATTTGGACAAGTAATACATTTATTTACAAATATGTTCATCACCTCACCACTTATAACTGCAAAATTTAGAACTGTGAATGTCCATCAATGGAGAAATTTTAAAGTTACAATAAATCTACAAAATTAAATACTCCACAGCCATTTAAAGACAAAAATAGATGTACTGACATGGAAAGATGTCTCTTCAACATATTAAGGAGTGAATAAAATATTACTCAAAAATAAGTAAGGTACAAACATTACTGTGGGAAAGTTCGTGTACTTATTTTAAAGCCTTCAAAGATAGGCATAAAGTGTTAGTAATTATATACTGGAGAAGAAACAATTTTCAGTTTCCAGTTATATACTTTTATATTATTTGATTTCTTTAAATGGGCATGTGTTACTTTCAAAATTCAAAAATATTTCCATTTTGTAAACACAAAGAACCATAGTACTATACAGATTTCTAGACTAAACCCAAAGTCCGTCCCTTCACCATTACCTTTCTATAATCTCCTGTGCTCTCCATGGTTCTCTAAGGAACCAGGATAAACAAGGCAAGAAAAGTCTGTCCCCTGAGGTATTGTACCTTCTTGGCCAGGTCATTTCTCTTGCTCAGGACAAATTCAGGATCACAACAGGCCTTGCTAGACCCAGAGATGGAAGACAGCGTTTACACTGTGGGTCGGCTGTTGCCTGGTACCCTGAGCTGTAGGACAGGACTATGGAAATGGATTTGTAGTGAAACTGGGGGTGCTATCCAAGAGGTATCCACCTTGTTTTTCCTGGTATTCTCTTCTCTACTGTCCTCTCTATCTAGAACCCCCAAGAGGGTCTCAGTCAGAATATCAATTGTATCCTATTTTCTAGGAGTGCATGAAAGAAGCAAGGAGCAAGTCTTTGTCCTGAAGCCCTCAGACCATGAACTCTAGGTCAAATTATTATTTTATTTCCCCTCTTTCCTTCTCCTCAACTTCTAGCTTCATTTCCTCTGGACCTAACAGATAAGGATTTTCTAAATTATTATTATTATTACCAAATGTCCATGTGAGTTTAGTATATGCACTAGTTCTAGGCAGTAAATTCAAACAAATTTTGCTTAGGATAAGAAAGTTTTCTACAGGTCCTGGTTGCCGAGCTGGTAAACTATTACTAGGGTCTCCACCAGCTGAGTCTGAGACAAATCAATGACTATATTGTCTGGGCTGCCACTGCTTCAACTGCAGGGATTCTCCTCAAATTCCCATTGGGAAAGGTGGTGAGGCTAAACAGGAACTTGGTATTCACGCACTGATCTCTCTCCAAAGCTCCAACAGGCATAAATTATTAAAAATCTAATGAAGGAGGCCACAGTCAAGACAGGAAAAAGTCATATTTCTAAGTGTGTTTATTATAAAACAAAATAGAAAAAGTGGCTAAGGATCAAATGGATAATCTAGAAAAAGGACATACTGAATAAACCCAAGGAAAAGACTACTTAAAACTAAAGCAGAAATCAACAATTTAGAAAAGAGCAAAACTGACAAATCTATGTGCTTTTAAATAATTATACTAGAAATGGATAAAGTATTAAAAATCACAATATTGAGGGAACTGAAAAATTAACTGTATATACATTATGCTAATAATTTGAAAATAGGCCACTTGTATGGAAAATACAAAGTAAACATTTTATACCAACAGCTGTCCAGGAAAAAAACCTCAGAAAACTACAAAGACCCATACCTCAAAAAAGATATCATGCTGGATGGTTTTGTCAGACTTTTTCAAGTTCTTGAGGGATGGAATTACTAAGCTATACTGTTTATATTGTACTAGGGCATGAAGAATAAAAGCTTCAAAATCTAATATATGAAGTTACTATTTTTAAAATACCAGCATTTGACAACAAAACACAGAAGGAAAATCACAAGCCAATTTCACTCAAATACAGATGGAAAGCTCTTGTGTTAACCTAATAGGAGGTTAAAAAATAAATAAATAAAGCCATTATAATATGGTACATCCAAAGACAGTTAAATATTAAGAAATATTAACACAATGCCATTTGATCTTCAAACCATGCTAAACATGTGACAAAATGAAACACTAACACAAACAAAACTTCCTAATAGAATGGAATGATATGATTTAACATGATATACAAGAAAATCAAATAGCCACCATAAAAGCTCAATCAGCAGCACCATGTTTAAGGCTAAAATGCCAAGAATCATTCACATTAAAGTGAAAAGAAAAAAAAAATCACCGAAGAGAAAAACATTCTCTACCCATTCAATATGTGGCAAATACATTTAACAGGGACAGAAAGACATCCCTCCCTTCACCTCCAACTCCAAGAGCACTTGGTCAAGTGCCTGCCCAATTCTCAGTCTCCTTATCTGAAAGTAGGACTACCACCACCTGCCCCAGAGCTGTCATGAGAACTAAGGGAGAGAACTGTGAAAATATTTCTGACATATTCACCTTGTTTAATAAATGATCTTGAATGCTAGTTGGTATACAGGTAAAGTGTGCTACAATACAGCAAAACTATTTTTATAAACATCATACAGTTATACAGTATGTAGAGAATAGAGTCTAGACAAATTCTTTACTTAATAGCGACGAACTGGATTGTAACATTATGGGTAAATCTCTCCCTTTCCATCTATTTTCTAATTTTTCAAACAACATATTACCTATATCATCAAAACAGAGAAAAAAAAGGCAAAAAAAAATAATATAATTTTTTTGATTTATCCAAGGCTGGAAACACCACACCTAAGGGCCCAGAGAGGAAAGGATCCAAAAGGGCTAAGAAAGAGGATAACACAGAGGAGGGCTCCTCCCCTCCTGTGTCCTACCAGTGACACCCACTCCTTCCAGGAGCACCCACACAGGTGTGTGAAGGTATTTAAACATATTGACAAAGGTCAAGCTAACACTCTTTAGGCCATCCAACATTGCTATACCATGGCCTGCCCTGACTTCAAATGCCACAGAAATTCTGGGTACTGGCAACAGGACAAGGGTCTAAATGCTGGTCACACAGGTATGTTTCTGAAAATTCACCATACTGTACACAATATGTGCTTTTCCTCCTCTATGTGCTATTCTTCAATTTAAAGTCTTTCAAAATTAAAAGCTGCGAGGAGGAAAATAAAGTTTCTATCATCTGCTACAGAGTTTACCTCTGAAATTCAGTTTTAATAAATTACAAACTCACAGGTTAGTCTCATGGAACAGAGCATTCAATCCAGTGTGACATATCTGTCTTAACTTTTCCAGACTCTGCACTGATTATCACTAAAGCTAGGGAGGCACAGGGAGAGCCAAACTGGACAAGGCAGCTGCTTTCAACACTGACTGCATGTTCTAATTACCTGGGGAGCTTTGCTCCACTACAGATGAATGACAACTGACTCTATGGGGGGGCACTGATCTCTCTCTCTCTCTCTCTCTGTGGTACTGGGGAATTGAATCCAAGGCCTTCACATTGAGCTACATTCCCTTTTTATTTTTTATTTTGGGATGTCTGGCTGATACTTTCTTTCTTAAAGCTCCTCAGATGAGTCTAATATGCAGTGGGGGTTGAGAATGACTAAACTAGTTGAACCAGAGGGACTGGCCACTGGAAATTCTCAGGCAAGTTGAAGCATAGCTCCTGCCTGTCCTGCTGGAAGCTGTGGGGTGGGAATGTTTAGGGATGAAGTGCTCTGGCATCCACCCAGATCCTCCTCCACATCCCACTTCCTCCAGACCTCAGGCAGAGGCCCAATGGAAAGCAATGCTGCCCACATGGAGGGCACAGCATCTGCAAACTGAAGGGGAGGAGCTCTCCAGGGTTGGAAACAAACTCTGGGTTCTGGCTCCTTGCCGGGGTGTTCAAGATTGCTCTGGACCACTTGCCAGGACAGCCCCAAGACACACGCCACTCCAACCACACAACCCCAGAACTAAGCCCTAACTACTACCCAGGGTCCAAATGACACCTCTGGGAACCCACAGCTGGAAAACAGGAAACCAAGGACAAATAATAGTAGAACGAAAGGCCACAGGGCAGAGGTCAGCACCAAACTCAACTGTCAAGCAGGACCCTGCTGAGGGACAAGTGGTGGGCCAGTGAGGAAGGGGATACCACATGTCCCACCTGCCCAGAGCTTCAGAACTGATTTCTGGGGCTGCTGCATCACCTCACCTGGTGTCCATTCTACCTAACTATACAACAGGAGATCATGAGCCAGACCCAGCAGATAACCATTTTGGCCAAACAGTCCCATAACATTTTATAAAATCCTTACATGAACCTGACCAAAGGAGCTTCACAAAGTATACCTACCCCAGAGGGCCTTCCCTGCTCAGTCGAGGACTTAGAGCAGAGTTACAAGTATGAGGGGTTAGAGTGGGAATAGGCTGAAGTGGGTGCCCTAGGGTGAAGAGGACAACAGAAGAAAGGGATGTTGGGATAATCACAGTGGACACATCTTGGGCCCCACCTCCAACGTCACCAAAAATCCATTTCCCTAGAGCTCAAGGTGAGGAGCAACAATGATCCATAATGTGAAGGCCATCACTTCACTCTGAGCCCAGCAGGGCCTCCTGCAGTCATTGAGAGCCTTCTGCACCCCAGTCAGAAGTTGCTATGCAGCACAGAAATCTTCTGGTCCAAGGGGCACTCCCAAAGGACAAAGTGCAGCAGAGGGAGTTGGTCTAGGGATCCAGGCCAAGTTCTTAGCCCACAACCCTTCCCATGGTCTCTCTGTACTTCTGATAGGTGTTACTGGCCTTCCTGGATCTTCCCCTTCTGCAGTTACCAGCAAAGTCAGAGATGGAACCTCCCTGAGGTAGAGGAAGGTAGACTGGCAGGAAACATCACTGTCTGTAAAATCCATCTGGTTTAACAAAGCTGAGAACTAAAGCCTATAGGCAGCTAGAAAAACAGACTCCCAGGGATGGGGTGTAGGTAGTGGATGCTACAGAGGCAGCAAAACTCAGGAACTCATGGTCAAGGACAAATTACAAGCCCTTTCAATGCCTTTATTTTCTTGCAAAGCTCATGAGGTTAGGATTACACTTGAAAATGCTTGGAGGAGGGGTTGAGAAATCCAATTACTTAAACACCAAGGGCACAAGAGTTCCAGGCCACAGATGTAACCAGGATTTCCTTAGACTCTAATCCTCCTATCCTTGGCATGTCCACCTCTTCAGGAATATTTTATATGGCAAGGCAGTGTTTCCCGCCTCTAAACCACTCCTTTTCTTTTTTTTTTTTTTTTTTTTTTT
>NW_022900914.1:49331443-49332178 GCF_012274545.1 Fukomys damarensis | reverse complement strand
TTTTTTTTTTTTTTTTTTTTTTTTTGGTACCGGGGACTGAACTCAGGTCCTTGTGCTTGCAAGGCAGGCGGCAGAGCCACAGAGCTAAATCCCCAGGCCCTAAACCACTCCTTTTCTACAGTATGAGGAGGCTGGGATAAAAGGAAATTATTATTATTATTTTTTGTCTAATCTTGACCATCTCAAACAAAAAAAGCCAAAGATCTTCAGCTGAAAGAAATAAGACAAGACGCTTAAACTCAAGCAGTCAAAAAAATTTGGATGTCCATCCAAACATAAATCAGGGCAGAGTTTACTATCAGCCCTCAAAGAAAGGGGCTACACTTTAAATTATTAAGAGTCTCCGAACAGAAAGAACTCAAAAGCCAAGATGTTTTCCTACAGCAATATAGCTTTAGTTTCTTGCAGTGCCAAGGTCACACCAGCATCTACAGGGGGTCCTGACCTCAGCATGAATGTTCCCTTCTTCCAAATCATGCAATTTGTACACAAAGTCCTCTCCTTCAAGGGGCTCCTCAGGTTACGATGTTCTGCCATCAGACTTCTAGATTTGCAGGGATGAAATGAAAGGCAGGGGACATCCTTATCAACAGAAGTTGAATGCCTAGCATGATGGCACACGCCTATAATCCCAGCACTCAGGAGACTGAAGCAAAAGGATTTAAGAGTTCCAAACTAGCTTGAGTTCAAGGCCAGCCTGAACTACACAGTGCGACCTTGTCTTAGGAGAGAGAA
>NW_022900914.1:49325349-49331290 GCF_012274545.1 Fukomys damarensis | reverse complement strand
ATATATATGTAAATCTTTTAAAATATAAGTAAATCTCAGAGAATTTCTGGGATAGATCTCCATTCTTCCAAGTAGTAGCTCTATCTCCCTGATGGACAGTACAGAAGAGTAAGGAAGTCATGTCCAGCAAGGGTGGGGAGGCATCAAAGGACCCCTGTGCTCTCCCAGAAGCAAAGTTCAAAACCAGAGCTGCCCAGGGTGTAGTACATAAATTGTTCATCACCAGCTCACCAAAACATAAACACTCCCTTTAGAAGCTCTTCCAGCAATTTGAGGGCACCATGACACCCAAAAGCATGATCACAGGACTTGCCCTATTAAATGGTTCATAGACTAGTTTGGACAGTACCACACTCAAGAGGAAAACTACACAAGCTGCAAGCAGTGAGCTAGCTGTACAAAACAGGACCAGGTTTCAGTTCTACAATGTTTTAGAAATTAAAACAAAAATTGCTCCTTCCCCAGATTTAGTTTGAGAAAAGCTAACTTTAGAATACAACTTCTTTCAGTCTCTGTGGATATTAAGTAACTTCTCCATGGCTAATATTAAGAAGAGGAATACAGAAGGAAATAGGGAGGAAAGAGACTAGACAACTGTGTTTCTTACCCCCTTCCTCTCAGCTGCTAGGCTTCACTGGAGGAAGGGAACCTGGACACACACTTTAAATGAGTTGAAGGCAATTTTAGGCTTAGGATACACAGCTTAGGTAGAATATTTCCACCCAGCTTTTTCCAGATGTCAAAGCTAACATACTAAAGCCCAAACTAAGCTCTCCTTTCAAAATTAAATTCCTGCCAAGCAAAATGCCACATACCTATCCATAATCCCACTTATGTGGAAGGTTGAAGGCAGGAAGATCAAAAGTTCAAGGACAGTGTAGGTAACTTAGCAAGACACTATCTCAAAATAAAATTTAAAAATGTCTGGGGATGTAGCTCAGTAGTAGAGCAGTTGCCTAGCACATGGCAAGGTCTTGGGTTTGATCCCCAGAACTGCCAAAATAAAACAAAACTAAGCTCCCTTTCCCAGTTCATCCATTTCTGCTAGCACTACCCTGGACTCATCATCCCTAGGTCTTAGAATACTAACTTCTTGAAAAACAATGTCAGATATGTTGATTCTTCCCTCAAAATCCCTTGAGTTTCATTGAGCCAGAGAGAAAGCAAAGGTAGGGCTGGGCATGGTGGCACACGCTTATAAACCAAGCACTCAGGAGGCTGAGGCAAAAGGATTGCTATGAGTCCACCCTGAGTAACACAGTGAACTCAAGGTTAGTCTGAACATGGTGAGACCCTATCTCAAAAATAAAAAGCAACAACAAAAAAAAAACAAAGGTAAAGAGCTGGGTCTATATGATATGAGGAATTTTGTCTGTGATACACAAGTTCACAGGCCAAAACACAAGATCAAAGGTGTTTACTCCATGAAAGCAAAAAGTAGGAATGCTGATTTCCCTGTGTAAGAGCTATAATTGTAGCAGGCCTGATGGCCAGCACTGGAGACACTCAAGCAGAAGATCACCATGAATTTCAGACCACCCCGGACTATATAGTGAGTTCAAGGCCAGCCTAAGCTGCAAAGCAAGACCCTGTCTTTAAAAAAACAAAACAAAACAAAACAAAAAAGTTAGTTACGATTTTAGGTAATTTAGTCATCTCTTCCAACTCTTTGTGAGGTTCAAATAATGATTTCTACTATTTTCCTGTACCTAGTACTGTACTGAGCAATAATGCACATTAAATGTTGAAAAATAAAGGGATGAAAAAAGGGAGATAAAGCAGATGGGGTGGGGTAATAGTCCTGGTTAGAACAATAATCTTTATGTTTTAATCATTCAAGCTACCCTGTGCCCTGTTTGCCTGAAGGTTTTCTAAACGAATCCATAAGAAAGCTACTTCCTTCTGCAAAGCTGCAGAGACTCTGGGAACAAGGGGAGTCCTCAGCTGACTGCCAGATGTCTGGGTGTGAGAGGAAATGAGGCCAAAAGCCCAAGAGGTCAGGAGTGGGAAAGAAAGGACTTAAGAGGATTGGGAGACCCAAAAGCTAAACCAAACCAAAGCCCCTCCCTACCTCCACCCCCAGCCAGCCAAACCATTTGCTACAGCCTCCAGGGTATGGGAGGGGACTTGGCAAGATTACAAAGCTTATTTCTAGCAAAAATGTCCATCTGCAGTTAGAGGAGCCCAGTACCCAGGCCCTCCTCACCAGCCCAGCATGAGGACTGCAGAGCCATCATGGAGGAACTTGACCACAGCCTCTGGGCTCTTGTACCATCCTGAGCTGGAAGGCTCTCCATTCATCTCACTCTGGCCAAGCTCTCTTCCTCTCCCTTGACATTCAGAAAGGCTGGGGTCACCAAGAAGATGAAACGGAGCCCTGGTATTTAATTCCTGCTCTTAACATGCACAGGGAAGCCCTCTCCCTCACTATTCTCAAACTCAACTCTGAAATCCTCTTGATCGGTTCCCTTCCTGCTTCATATCTCCAAGTTTGCTGTTTGTAAACAGAACTCAGAAAGGGCTCCTTCTGGACCTTCACAAGCAAGAAAGAAGTAGCAGGAGTGACCTACAGTGTGTAGAAAGATGATCAGAAATTCTTGACAACAGGGCATTTTTATAGTGGTCAGAGGAGAGACAGAAGAAGGAGATCCTAGGCATAGTCTCAAAATAATTTCCAGAAATCCTTAGCCAATGGAGTGTTCCCATGGGGCAAGTTTGGGAACCCAAAAGCAAGGATTCCTGGTGCTCTTGGCACTAGGTACTAGCTCCTGGGCAACAGTGTGTGCAGTGGCCTGTCCTTTGGAGTATCATGAGTAGACATGGAACACACTAGACAGTAAAATGACAACTCCTATTCAACCATGATCAGCTCTGTGCCTGTGCTAGGCACTGTATACACCCATACGGTACATCGTGATATTCCTGATCCCTGACAGAACTTAGCATTTAGGGGACATGCATATTCCCTTTGGCTTCTCGACACTACTCACCCATGGGGCTTACTTCTCCCATACTCATCCCATGGAAACATGGATGGCGATACCCTCTTTGTCCTGTGTTCAGCATCTTCACATGATCTCAGAACAACCTCACATACCAGACACTTAATCTTTTTTTTTGTACCAGGGATCGAACTTAGGATCTCGCACTTGCCAGCCAGGGAACTGTGCCACTGAGCTACATTCCGGGCTGACACTTCAGCTTATACCATGATCTGATGATGGAAAGGGATTTGGCAAACTTGCGTTATTCAGGCTATGTTAGGATACAACACCCAGATGCACACCTGAGACAGCCTATATACAGGAAAAGCAGAACCAGGAATGGAAAGCTTAAACGTGAGTGCTTGCTGGCAGTGACCAGGCTGAGGAAGCTATGATTCTCAGACAGAAAATAATAAAAACAAGCACAGAGAACCTCAGAGCTATGAGAACACAGCCAGCTAAGACTTACTGAGAAGAGGGAAGGGGAAAGACCTACTTGGAGGGTTTCTGTGGATTTTCAAGTAGCCTTTTCCACATACCCAGGAGGGTACTCCACAAGGACTGGGTACTAGCCTAGGAGCTTCCAGCAGGTCTACAGAAAACCAGCCTTTTCCCAGACCAGCAGAAATGAATGAGGAGAACTGGAGAGAAGAGCAGAAAGAAGACTTGAAAAGAATGGACAAGAAACAGATCTTCCAAGGACAGCCATCACTGAGGAAGGCGGGATGGAAGCTGCTGAAGTACACACCCAACAGCAGTGCCTTCCCTCTCAGAGTAGTAAGGTCTGCTGAAAAGGCTGGAGACAGAGAGGGAGGAGGGACCCGCCTCCTCTCTGAGCCCATCTGTCTCCAACCTCTGGTCCTGCTTTCCCCAGGAGGTGGGAGGTGGGGACAGGTCCACTCCATGATCTCAGAGTCCATGGCTCTGCAACATCACAGAAGGTGACTAAAACTCCTAGTAAGTAGTAGAGAACCAAGATAGGAAGCAGAGGTGAAACCTGGAGATTTTTCTCTGGAGAAGAGAGGGAGTGAGAGCCAGTATGAGTGAGCCGAGGAGAGCTCACAGCTCTCTCCACACCCACAGCATCACTGGTATACTACCCTCTGCCTGCCTCAGGGCCTCCCACAGTCTCATCCCAGGTGATCGCCCACTGTTCCTAGCCTCATCAAAGCATGTGAACTCCCCTGTGAGCCGACAATGCAACCTGGCTCATCTCCTCCCAGAAGCTGCTCCAGAACCAAAATTCATGCCCTCCTACAAACACTTTCTGGCCTCAAGTTCATGGGAGGAAGCCAAGAAAACATCCTGGCCTCCTGATTCACAATGTGCCTTGCTCAGAAGCCCTCATCCCATAATGTGACCTAGAGCCCTACCTGCCAGTGGCTCCATTCAGGCAATGAGGTGGCAGGATGCCACTTCCAGCACCTCCAAGGAGCTTCCCACAGTTTTCCCAGGAAGTGGGAGGAGAATTTCCAGGGAGGAGAGACTAAGAGCATGTGGGTATACTAGCAGCTCACCCACCTGCTACCCAAGCACCCAGACTCTTCCAGCTGCCTGTTAGGAAGAGTCCCACCCCACCAGCCCCTGCCCACCTGTCCCCCTAGCCTTCCCAGTCTGTTTCTTCGGAGACAGTATACCTACTTGTCTCCTACTGTTTTCTATGCCCTGGGCCAGTAGAGGATACTGCTGAGTAATCCCAAAGTCACAGTGGGCCCCCAGCCCCAAAAACAGGGGTAACACACAAGGAAAACACTGCTCTGGTCTTTGCCAAACTGAAAGGTTTATCTGTGGTTTCGTAGTAATGACAGATGCCCTACCAGACTCTCCATTCCTGTGCTCCACATACCCCAGCCCCAGCCTTCAGTCACCCACCTTGAGTAGCTCAATGCCCCTTCTCTACTTCCCACACACCTGGGAACAGTCCCTTCCCAGTCCCCCAGATACCAAACCACAGAGAGTAACAGTAGACACCCGCAGGCTTCTCAGTCATAATGTTGCATCAGCCCCCACCCTACCCAAAATATCTTCACCCCCACCACCTCCTCTCCAGCCATCTCCATGGTGACAGCAGCATGACTAATGACACCCTATCAGCTTCAGACTCAGAAGCGCAATTCCCCCTCCCCCTCGCTGCCCCCCCTCCGGGATTTCTGCAGATTGGATGCAAACCAACAGTGCCAGAGACATTCTCCAGAGATTTCCAGGGGTGGGGAATGGGCTGCATGTCTTTAAAAATAAAAAATAAAAACAGTTCAACAAATCAAACCCCGACTGCACCCAAACCATCCAGCTGAGAAAGCAAAAAGAATCCAAACAAAACCCACACAGGCCTGAGAATTCATTGGCCGCCCACACTCCCACCGCCCCCACTCCCACCGCCCCTCCCCCTCAGCTGCTGCTACACACACAGTGGGAGATTAAGGGATCACCAGAGGAGAGACCCTTTATTTTTATCCAATCCAGTCAAACACTTCACCCCCACCACACACACACACACACACGCACGCACACGCACGCACGCACGCACGCGCGCGAGGTACCTTGACAGCCGCCCCTTGCGTCCACGGCCCGGCTCCTTCACCAGCCTTTATTTCCACCTGCAAAAGAAGCCAAAGAGACTGATTAGCCAGACTGGTACCAGAAAAGAAGCAAGTCCTTCCGCAGCACCACCCCCCACCCCCCAGCACACTGAAGGGGAAGGAAGGAGGAGAGGGGGAGGAAGGGAGGGAGGGAAGGGACCTCAGGAAGAAAGGCTAACAGGGACTATCTTCCTGCCTCCAGCTGCCGCCCAGACCCGCGCTGATGGGCTCCTTCGCCTTCCAGTGTGTTTTTGTTTTCATTTCTCCTTGCTGAACCCTCCCGAGATCTAAGAGGGAAAGGGTCCCTTGCCCCCCGCCAGCGTCCGGCCTGCCTGACCCTCTTCGCCCTGTGCGCGCTACCTCTGCCGGCCTCCTCTG
>NW_022900914.1:49316956-49325223 GCF_012274545.1 Fukomys damarensis | reverse complement strand
TCCTGCGGCCGGCCCTGCCCCCGCCGGTGGACCTGCCCTGCCGAGAAGGCGCACAGAGCCGCCAAGGCTGCTTCCCAGGCCTGCCGACGCTCCCTAGCAGGATGGGGATCTTGGAGTACTCCGTCTCATCCCGAGGCCACCCTGAAGCAAACAGGCAGAAGGCGTCTCCTGTGCCTCCAGGGTCAAAGATGACAGACTGCGCCTGGAGTAGGGCAGGCGCCACTCTCTAGCCAGCCTTATCCCAGCAGCGGTTAGGACACAAGACTGAGTTGCAACAGCCTTCAGTCCTCCAAGAAGAAAATGCCGAGGTGGCACGAACCTTTACCCCATTTTGCAGATAAGGAAACAAGGCAGACAAGTGAAGTAACTTACCCAAGGTGACACAGCTGGAAGATGGCAAAGCCAGGACTCCATGCAAGGTTTGTGCACTCTACATTTTTGCTTCCCCTACCCTCCAGCACCCACGTCAGAAAACAGGCTGCTGGGCCAGGGATTTAGCTCAGCGGCACTGCGCCTGCCTCGCAAGAGCAAAGTCCTGAGTTCGATCCCTCACACCGCCAAAAAAAGAAAAAAGAAAACAGCCCAAAATGCCTGTGACCCAGCCTCCCCAAGTCAGCTGCGTCCTCTGGGGACACTCAAACGCCCACTTTATTCTACTAGGATCACTCAACCCTGCCTGCTGCAAGAACACACCCCACCCCATTATGGCTTTCCTCTCTCAGAAGTACCCCTCCAAGAACCCCCAGGCCTTAGAGCTTTGCATTTCCAGAAGGGGAAGACAGGATAGTGGCCCAGACTCCTAAAGTTCTGACCTTCCAGTCACAGCCTCTGGAGGCTCAATGCCCTATGACTGATGGTGAAGAACAGAGGAGAAAAGACAGCCCTGCAGTCATTTCTTGGATTCAATTCCTTTTCTGCCCCATCCCCAACCCACAATTCTGACTTCAATTCCAGGCTCCAGCACACTGAAGGGGAAAGGAGGGGGGGAAGAAGGAGCAGAGGAGGAGAAGGGGTTATCATCCTGCCTCCAGCTGCTGCCCAGTACCCGGCCAGTATTACCTTACCTGTCTTAGCCTCTCTTGGCTCATCTGTAAGATATAGCCAGCAGCTACCTCATATAGTTGTGAGGCCCGCATGAAGAAATGCAGCCGGTTGTTTGCCACTCCGAGGACTGCTAGCTACCAGCACTCCTCACTTCTGGAAGAGCTCACTGGGTGCTATTTCTCATTCTCACAGATGAGTAAACTGAGGCCAGAGAGAAGTGACTCATAGGACTAGATAGGATGCATGACAACCCCTGAGCCAGTGATTCGCTCTATTATCCACTCCCCCACAGATGCCTAATTGCTGTCCCTCCCCTGGGCCCCCAGGGTGTATTCCAAACAGAATGAGCTGCCTTAGGAGAGTCAGCAAAAGGGCCTCTAGTGAGGAGACTTGGGAAGTACCAGGGGCCATACCTGCCTTATCCTGGGGACAAAAGGCAGCCCGACCAGTCTCCTCACTTAGTAAGGGAAACAGTTTACAAGGCACAGTTAAGGAACAATGTCTCAAACCAGGGCTCTGGGTGGAAAACTGGGCTTTTGTGCCTCTTAACTCCTACTTTGAGCAGGCCAAGTAGAGCCTCTTCTTAATCCTGGTCTCTAAAACCCTGCCCCACCACTTTATCCCACACATAGTCTTCTGCTGGATAAAATCTATCCCTTATTGGACTGTATCAATTAATACTGTTGCTGCTATGGTTGCTACAGTTTGTCAAGCCCCTGCTACATACCAGGCTTTATGCCAACCACATTGTTGGATCATCTCATTTGATTTCCTCTACGCACAACCTTGTCTATTACTGGGAAATGGAGGAGTTTAGAGATGTGAAGGTACTTACTGTCAACATAACTGGTGAGTGGTGGGCTGGAATTCAAACCCAGGCTTCGTCATTCCAGTTCTCTTAACACTCTGTCTCTCCCACCCCCCTGCCACCCCCAGGGAGATGCAAAAAGGACTGGGGTTACTCAAACTAACTACTTCCCTTTAAGCTGCAGATCTGAGAATAGTAACATTTTCATGCTTGGAGACTTCTGGGTGATGCTCCTTCTGCCTGGGTGCCCCTCCTCCTCCTAACTAATGTGGGACAAGGCTTAATGCAAACAGTGCTTTCCCTCTGCCAGTTTCTCAGTCATCAAGTCTCCATGAGTGGCCCAGTCTCCTCGGAGAGCAGTGTACTGCTTTCTCTAGGGCACCAGTCACAACAAAGTACAGTTATTTATTTACACGGCAGTCTTCCCCACGTAGGCAGGGGCCCTAGTTTCCCCTTTACTAGGCTCTGCGCAGAGCTGGAATGTGCTGAGCTGAGTTTCTACATGAAGAGGGTGGAAAGGCAGGGGGCTGGGCACTGAGATGGAGGGATCCTTTTCTGGGGCGTCTTCTCACTGAGGTACCCAAGGAGCCAGAGGGACATCTGCTCACCTGGAAGGGCATGAACTTCATAAGTGAACGGCAGCTGAATCCCAGATCTGTTCAGCCAGCACATGCCTTCATCACCAGCTAGCAGAAACTACAGAACCACATTCTCACCCCAACTGCCTGTTCAAACCATTTCCCTATGCGTACCACTGCCACAGGTCCCCATACTGCCCAATGCAATCTACCTGTTCCCATCCTCATTCCACCCTGGCCTCCTCCCCTCTACTGAGGTACCTGGCATCCCAGGGTTCAAGACAGTCACAGAGATCCAGGCCAGGGCCACTGCCTCCAGCCAGGAAACTTCACTACACACCTGATCCTCCTATCTCTATATGCCCCTCTTCCTACATTCGAGGGTTCACAGTGACAAGCCCAGAGGTACCTGGGGCACCTCTGCACACCTACACCAGGAGGATGGGTTCACAGACCTCCACAGAGGCAAACAGATTCACCCTCTCTGACACACCAAGAATTTCAAGAACTTGGACACCCATGGGTGAAACTCCACTCAGACGAAGACCAAGCATCTCCAGACACATATTGGGGGGACAGGGAGGGTGGCAAGAGCAGCAATCAAACTCCCTGGAGGCCCCATACTTGGAGGCATATACAGACTTTCTTAAACTTCAAAACAAACCAATGAGACAGGAATTATTCATGCCCATCTTACTGATGGTGAACCTGGGATACAGAGAGACTAAGCACCTTACCCAAGGTCAAAAAGCTAGAAAATGAGGAGGAATCACTAGCACTCATTTGTAGTGGTACAGTCAGAGCTCATCAGTAGGTCTATGACTTTCAAGTCCACCTACCTCTTTAGAGCTGTCAGGGGATGTAGAGAAACAAGCTTCCTTCCCTTGCCATGACTGAATGAGGTCACCCTCCACAGGGATTCCTTCAAAGCTGGTTCTAGCCCTGCTTCCTCCAGGAAGTCTTCTCAGGTTACCCAGCCCTCAGCCAGCCTATAGTACTTCTAACATTTCTCATTTGACACGTGGAAATTATCTGTGTGTCCCGCCCTGCAAAACAGGCTACAGTTGTGCCTCTCCAAAGCCCCTGTGCCTTTTCAAAGCACCCTGGGGGTTTTGCCCAATGTTTCACATGCTGAAGGCACTCAGAAGCCACTGTGAGGAGAGTGTGTGACCTCCTTCCCTCTCTATCACACAAAGGATCCTGCCAAAGAAACCTAACACCCCCTCTACCTTCAGAGCCTATGTTTGAAGTCCCCAGTGTCCACGCATCAATTTCCACCCAAGTAATTGCAGCCCATCACACACATCATTCCCTATATTTGAAACTCTTTGCAGTTGTCATGGGAACTGTCTTTGCCTTCATTCACTGATCAGGCCTCACAATTAGCTTTGGCAGCGGAAGTCTGTGTCAACTGCAATCGCAGGGAGGAAGCCAAGGAGGAGCAGCAGCAATAACAGAAGAAACAAGATGCCTCTCCTTGAAGATGCAGTAGATCCAGACTGAACCAAGGCATCCAGCGATGTCTGAGGGAAACCAGTCAAAAAGCCGCTAACCCCACCTTCTCACTTCCACAGAACAGGAAGAATACACCCAGCATCTAACAGCCGTCCACTCTCTGACATGGCCACACTCTGCCCTAACCCACATGCCCTCCTACATTCTTGTAGGGCATATACTATGAACCTCATCGAGGTCTTAGTCTCATTTCAGCAGCTGTGGACCACCAAATGTTATAGGACCTATAAACACAACAAAGGACCATACAACACCATAGAGAAGGCAGGACACAAACAGTGGGGAGTTTACACCTGATCTTAGCCAAAAGGCTGAGAAGTGATAACACTGAGGAGTTTAGAAACCTGGAGGCAGCCTCAGGGGAAGGCTTCTAAAAAAGAATTAACACAAAGCATCTAACCTTCGATTCTAGGATCTATGAATACCCTCAGATGTGCCCAACCAACTGTCTATCCTTCTCCACCCCTGACACCAGCCATAGCATTCCAGTACCATCTCTATACTTGGCAGGGTCAAGAGAAGCAGCACTCTCCTCATCCTTTACAGGTCTCTATGCTAAAACACTCAAGACATATTCCTTCCTTTTCCCATTGGGCTGCAAGGGGTACAGAGGTAATGAAGGCTCATCTCTACCCTCAAGGCATCCCCCTTTTACAGCTCAACCAGAATATGCTGTAATTATTTGTTTCCACACTGTCTCCTTCCCCAGACTTCGAGCTCATTAAGGACAGAGTTCATGATGCCTCCCCCTTACTCTTTGCTCAGGCTCTGACCAAAGTCTTGCCCATACCCAGTGCCAGGCAAGACTTGCTCAATGGGCTAGGAAGGCAACCTGCATGTCTACAGGTCAAAGCAGATAATGCCCTCTCTCTGGAAACTGAAGCACACCAAGAGAGGAGGTGCCTTCCTTCAGCACAAGGATCAATGGAGGGCCTAGGGCCCAGGAAACATACAAGTAAGGTGAATTTCTCCCTGGTCCTCCAGCACAAGCTCTTCTCCCACCATCTCCCAAGCATCCACTTCTTTCTACCCCACCCTCTAGCATGAACACTACAGACAGGACTCAGCCCTCAGAGGAAGAATCTGCCATTTTTCTCTCCTGGTCCTCCAGAATCATTTCCAGCATCACTGAGGGAACGTGGGCACCCAGAGCGTATCCTGATTGGCAGGTAATAAATTTGTATTTATTTATTTTTCTGGTACCGAGGATCAAACTCAGGTCCTTGCTTGCACTTGAGAGACAGGAGGCAGAACCACTGAGCTAAATCCCAGCCCATGGCAATAAAATTTTAAAGAGAGAGAAGAGCAGCCCAAAGTCCTTCCAACAAGAATAGTTCATAAGTGGAATGAACTCTAATGCAGTACTCTGTCAACTGTTTTTGACCCAACTTTCCCACACTCTCTTCCTGAGGCTTCCTCTGGCAGTAATCAGGAGAGGCAAAGAGCTATGTGTGGGCACCCACAGTTTGGCCAATGACTTCATCCAATGAAACTCCCATCCCAATCTAAGAACCTAGAGCTTGGAGGTGGAACACACAGGAGTTGGAACTTGTGCAAGTCAGAGGCAGCATGCCAGGAAGAATCACCTGAAAATGCCTGGGGCCGCTGCTTGTGCTCCTTAAAGCAATCAAGCAACCCCCTAACCTGTGGCCCCCTGAAAGCCCACCATGTTTTCCTATACTGAACTGCTGGCTTGCTTTTCACTCCCTCTCTCAGTGATTAACAAAAACTGGATTTTTTATGCAAGTGACAGAAGGCTACCGAGGGATTTAAGCACTCTAAGTGTGGCAGCAGTCTCAGCCCTACACAGATGTACTCAGGCAGAGCCCTACATCAACCCTAAGGTACTGTCCTCATCAACAGACCTCACTACTTCCTGGGGAAGGGGCTATCATCCTAAACTGAAGTAATCCATCTGAGAACAGTCAACCCAGACAACCATTTCCCCAATACAGAAAGAGGCCAGGGACTACACTGGTACATGTAACATCTAGCTCACAGCACTGCTCACCAAAACTTCCTGTGGTGATAAGAACGTTCTTTATTTGCATAACATGAGCCACTAGCCATTTGTGGCTATTTGGTACTTGAAAGGCAGCTACTGTGACTGAGTTATTAAGTGTAATTTTAATTAACTTAAACTTAAGTAGCTACTTAAGCTACTGGTGGACAGCTATCAGTGGACAGCTCAGGATGAGCATGCTTTTTAAATTTGAGGAGGTCATGAATATTTTTGAAAACTATTAACTCACTCCTTTCGAGAAAATATACTCCTGACTGAAACTTTTAGAAAGTTCACAAGCTTTACCCTAAACCAGGTCTGAGATTAGGTCTAAGTGTATGATTAAGTCTAGGTCTGGGGTGTATTTCAGTGGTAGAACATTTGCCTAACATGATGGCCATCCCCAGCACTAGAAGAAAAGGTCTAGAACTTGACCAAATGTTCTTCCATAATGCAATTGTCTAAAGAATAGGAAAAGAGACCTAATATTATACTTTACACAGTACTAGCAAGAGCTCACAAAGTGATAGAGGATATCTTTATATTAACATCCCTGCCAGCCAGCAGTCAGCCTCTACCCAGGCACATGCAAGCACAAAAAACACACTATCTCTGAGGCCTAGCCCCTCAGTGTAGGAACAGCTATAAAACGTTAGATATTCTTCTAACATGGATTCAGTCTGCTTGTAGCTTTCACCCATTAATAAAAGTTCTGTGTACTCCATATGGAGGTGATTCCCTTTTCCTAACAAGTCTCTCCTTAGTCTGTGTTCCTCTACTCATTTGCAAGCTGAACAATCCTGTTTCTCTGAATTGTCCTGCATGCAGCCACTCCAACAGATCTCAGGATGGGCTATCAACACTGCTTAGAGTGTCAACTTTCTACCTGTTAGGAAACCAGGGTTCCTTACTTGTGCAGTTCTCTTCATATGTATGTATGTATGTACATACGTATGTACATATGTACTTTGAGACATAAGTCACTTAGCCCAGGATGGGCTCAAACTTAAAACCCTGCTGTCTCAACCTCCCCAGAATGCTGTGATTACAGACATACTCCACCACGCTTGGCTTTTCTTTTTTAAAAGAAGTATAAAACTCTGCATTTATCCTGGTTAAATACCATCAAGTCCAGCTGGGACTCACATTTTAGGCTGCCTCAATCTCCTTAGTCCAAAAGTTCCATCATTCAAATAGCTGCATCTACACAACAAGCACACACTCACAGATTTGACACATATCCCTTCTGTCCCATAACCCTCCAGATCCTTCTGTGGAACTCACAATTTCAGACACAGCCCTCCTCTGCACAATCACTACCATCTACTATTCTTGTGGGGCTCCAAGATTCTGAATCAGGTTGCTGAGTAGCAAACATCTGAGAGCTTTCCTTACTGTTCTCAAAACACACAATACAGACACATCAGTTCTTAAAGGGTGTTACTGGTAACAAAACTAAAAGGCTCCAGAAGTGCAAGAATAAATATGAAGTAAATCTCAAGAGTTTCTTAACTCCCTGGTTTACAGGATGAAGAAATACGTTGAGTTTCCCTTCTTATCCTGGTCAGCAGCAGGAATTATTTGCCTGATCATCACTTATTTCTTCCCTCTTCTCATGTAACACCCTCTTCCCCTAGTCTCGAAGTCATACTGACTAGCTCCCCAAGTTCTTACGGAATACAAATCACCTGCTTGAAGTACAAACTTTGATTGAGAAGATCTAGGATGGGGCCAGAGACTGTATTCTAACTGTTCCAGGTGACTCCGATGCTGCTGGCCCAGTGAGTAGCAAAGTGAAAGTGGCTGTGAACCATTTGAGTGCCCTAAGACTCAAGTGAGCAATCAGTAGCTGAAGAGTACAGGCAGAAACCCATAAGCTCAGTCTCTCATCTGCACCAAAGTATCTCCACGCTAGCTACAGGATAGATACCCCTACACACTACCCATTGGTTGGGTCCACCCCAAACCAATTAAGTCAGAATCCCTGTGAAGTAGGTCCCAGGCACTGATTTTGCTTTTTTAACTCTCCCAGGTCATCCTAATGTGGAACCCCTAATCTACATGGTTAATAAAAGATTGATACAAAGCACCCCTTCTGGATGACATTATGTCAAACACTGGGTCTCTGATCTGTCCAAGAAACTGGTCAGAGATACCATCATTTCTTTTCAAAAATCCAGATCTCAGTTTCTCTAGGCTACTTCCTAAAGAACTACAGGGACTCCCACAATTCATCACTGCCTTTCTAAAGTTTCACAACCTCCTTTTTAACAATGAGAGCTTTAGAACAATAGTCTAGCTCTAGAAGTATCATACATAC
>NW_022900914.1:49315844-49316944 GCF_012274545.1 Fukomys damarensis | reverse complement strand
ACCAAATCTCTAAATTGGACTTTTTGCCAGGCTCTGGTCTTTGGGCCTTCTTTACTAACCATAATTCCATAGATTGCAATTCTGAAAGCATATGTGAAGGTATTCAGTAGGGAGCAAATGGCTCTGGCAGACTAGCTGATTGGCTCCCCTTTCCCCAGTTTATATACCTTCTAGCAAGGCCAGGACCCAGTGGTGGCTCTCTGTCCCTAGTTATACTCCCAAAGTTCTTAGCCTACCTCTTCCTTCTCATTCTTGCTAGGCAAATGCAGATTTGTTATCATGAGCATTTTCCCACCAGACTCAGCACATTTTGATCATTGGACTTCCTGACATGCCTACGAGGAGCTCAGACCACTCCTGAATCTGCTTTCAGTGACACAGACCAAAGTGAGCATGGCCTTTTACCATCAGCAATTACTGGAGTAGCAGTCCATGCAGCTACACTGATGCTTCAGTCCTTCCTCAGTGTCATCACCTCTCTCTTTAGGCTGACATTTGTGACTGTTCTATCTGCATTTCCTTTTTAAAAAGCAATTCTATCCATCCAGCTGACCTCCCTTTAAATCTGTAGTTCTGGGGTTAAAAACTGCTTACCTTTGAACAATAATTTTCTAAAGTCAATAAAAACTTCTGGTCCAGCTTTCTCTCAGGCCTCACAAACACCCAGTGTCTTTCTCTAAAGATTTTCCTCACTCTACTTCAATTTTCCCATTGTTCCTGAGAGCATCTCTCCTCACAGACTCCATCTTCAGAAGGACCAAGCTACCAAGCAGGCTGGGCAAGAATTCATCAGAGGTTCTGATAGTGTTGAAACACCACCACTTCCAATGTTTCTTGTCTCAAATATGACAGAAAGATGTGTTTCACCTGTTAAATCCATTTGAATAAGGCCTAAAAAGTGTTCTCAAATCATCCGTCTTTTTATTTCTCTAATTTTTACCCGTAATGTTCTGTCATGCTCCTAAACTGATGCATATATTTTTCTATGCAGCTTTTTTTCATAAACGATAATTTTCCTACCTCAGTTAAGCTTTTATTTCCTTCATGCTCAGGACCATGGTGACTCCTTCCTCCTCCCCCATCTCCTAGGCCTCAGAGTT
>NW_022900914.1:49310732-49315787 GCF_012274545.1 Fukomys damarensis | reverse complement strand
TTTTTTTTTTTTTTTTTTCCTGTACCAGGGATTGAACTTGGGTTCTTGTGCTTGTGAGGCAGGCGGCAGCATCACCGAGCTAAAACCCCAGCCCTGCCCCACAGTTCTTTGAGCAAGCCAGGGGATGTCTTGAGATAAACATTTAATTTGTATTGCATGTTTCCAACTCAGACAAATACACCACTGTTTATGCATAAAGATTAACTCTATTTGTTCTATTTGTCACAGTGCACTGGTTACCTACTATGTACCAGACATACATACTTTTGTCTCATTCAATACTTACAACAACCCTGCAAAGAAGGGTTACCCTTATCTTTCAATTGAGAAAACAGATTCTCAAGAAATTAACTATTAACTTTGCTAATCAGCTCTCTTCATTATGCTACAAAGCCACCACTCTGGGGAAAAATGTGAATCAAAAAGCCTCTGGCTTCAGTCTAGGATCTAAATCCTTCCTGGAACTAGGAAGACTATGGTACAGAAATGAACTCCTTCAGGTTTGTTATCTATAGATTCTACCAATTTCCTCAACCTCATGTTAGCATCCACAGTACTCACCTCTGGGGAGCTGTCTCTAGTCTTAAAATGCTGAACCACATTTCTCAGTAGAGGAGTTCTATAGCACCATCTACAAAGCCCACTGGGAAAAAGAATGAGTAGGGGAGGAGTCAGTAAACCCAAGATAAGCTTCCACCCTTATATGATACAAAACAGCTGTCAGCAGGCAGCTCAAAGGAAGCCCCAAACAAAGCTGAGAGAAATAAAGCCAAGATGGAAGAGAAAAAGCACCACTCTACCAGAGTGAAGGAAATGCCAGGGAGCAGAGATGCAAGTAAAAAGTCTGATTTCTGAGGCTCCTGTTCCACCTGAAGAATAACCTTCCCTGTCACAGGAGGAGTTCTTTCTGCTTTGCACTGCTAGATCTACTGGTTAGGCTCCCAGTGGCCCCATGGGGCTGGTAAACACTGCTTTAGGTAGAGTCTCTCAGCTCTGAGACTGTGCTAGAGATATGCCCATAATGTTGCCTGGGCAGTTGTTCCCAAGTTTTCAGCCTTCACAGACCAATAAAAAAAAATGTGGAGGGCCAGGGATTTAGCTCTGAGGTTCCGGCACTTGCCTTGCAAGCGCAAGGACCCAAGTTCGATCCCTGACACCAAAACAAACAAACAAACAAAAATGTCTAGTGAGCCATTTTGTATTATACCAAGGAAAAAATGTTTTAAATTTTCATCTTTCTATATACCTCTTCACTTCATAAAAGAAAGTACATTTTATTGATCCCTGGATCCGCAAAAAAAACAAACAAAAAAAAAAAAGGAAGAAAAGGGCTAAAGGGGTAGGGAAGGGGGGATGGGTAGGGGAAGGGGAATAAAGGATGAAAAAAAAAAAAAAAAAAAAAAAAAAGGAAGAAAAGGGCTAAAGGTGTAGGGAAGGTGGGATGGGTAGGGGAAGGGTAATAAAGGAAATGAAAAAAAAAGTGAGAAAACGAAAAGATGGAGATAGAGTATTTGTAAATGGGGAGGGGAGGGGGGGTGAAGGGAGAGCAGGGACAAGGGGAAAAAATGAGAACCAAGGCCTGTCATGTAGAGGTACAAGATCCCAATAATGAATGTAACTGTACTGTATACCTAGAATGCACCAGTAAACTTAATAAAAAAAGAAAGAAAGCACATTTTAAATACTGAGAAGCAGAAAATATTTCTCTTCAGAACAAAGTACTACTCTTTAAGTCAACAAAAGTTAGCTTTAAGAAAAAACTCAGGGCCGGGGATTTAGCTCAGTGGTTCCGCCACCTTGCAAGGACCCTAGTTAGATCCCCAGTACCAAAAAAAAAAGAAAAGAAAAAGAAAAAACTCACTTCACTGTCCCCACTGCATTTTCTCCAGAAACTGGACCCTCTGTCCTAGGATGACTCCAGCCATGAAGTCAGGTTTTACCTGATTCCAGGACCTAGAGGGGTAGCCAGCCACAGCAAAGTGGATGTGCTGACATCTCTCAGGAGCTTGGTCTGTAGGCCTCAGACAACCCAGGTGCAAGGTATCCTCACCAAGACCACCCAGCAACCTAGGCTAGCAGCTTACGAACGAAGATGACAAGGCCCTGGCATCATTCCCAGGCCCTCTCATTCAGGTATGCCCCATCATTGCCAAAAAAAGCACTTCACTTCATCCATGCAGGCCAATGGTTCTAAGGATCTCCAGCCCACAAAGCTTAGCCTCCTCACCTCTCAGGTTTGGTTATGGGTTAGAATGGAGTGAGATATAGCAACTGAGGAAAAAATAAGCACAAGAAGGAAGCAAGCCCCCCAAAAATC
This sequence comes from Fukomys damarensis, assembly GCF_012274545.1. Classification (NCBI taxonomy): domain Eukaryota; kingdom Metazoa; phylum Chordata; class Mammalia; order Rodentia; family Bathyergidae; genus Fukomys; species Fukomys damarensis. Next base: position 49,313,470 of record NW_022900914.1, on the reverse strand, counting down.
AAGCTTCACAAAATACACTAGGCAGGTTCTCCTTACATCAAAACACCAGGGCTCATGCCCAGAAGTGAAACCTATACCTGATCCCACCTTCCTTCAAAGAGTACCTACAGGGCAGTGGGCCAGCAGAATGCTGACCCTCCCTTCCAAGACCAGCAACATAAAGGGACTGGCACTATCTCCAGGGTAGGGAGCTGCAGATGTGCTCTAGAAGTCTGTTTTACTAGAGACAGGGTAAACAGGGCTCTGAGTCGGGGTCTCCAGGTCATGACATGCAATGGACAAGAGGAGGTGAGAAGGAACAAAAACAACCCAGCAAAACCCACTTCCCTGCCTCCAGTGTCTGGGTCTTTTTCCTAGCCACAGGATCACAGCCTCACCAGCTCCCAGCACAGCACTCAGCCATGAGGGAAATCCCGAGTGCACGCCGCCAGCCCATCATAGCCACAGGTGCCCAAGCCCTCAGAAGTACAGTGGCATCCCGCCCAGCTTGGAGCTTAAAAGGCCATCAAGCACAACTCTTCCATTTCCCCAAGGAAAATACAGGCCCAAAGAGGCTGGAGTTGTCTGCACTCTTGAACAAATCAGTGGTAGAGCCAGTGGGAGCCCCAGAGACAGCGCAGGCCTCTGTCTCTGTCCAGCGCCAGTTCCACTGCCTGGAGCAACCTCAGCGGCTACACCACTCCGCCTAAACTGCTCAACTTGGCTTTTCCCTAATTCTGCTGTCCTGGCCACTACCAACCTCAAGCCAGCAGAATGGAAAGTGTCACAATGCAGGGTAACAAGCCCTCCATTTCTCCCCAACCCTGGTGCTCTCATCCCAACTACTCCTTCCCTCCTCTATCCCAAATAAAGAGAGTACTTCTTGGGGCTGACAGTTATCTCAAAAGCACATGGTTCATAAGCCAAGGATTTAGTTCAGTGGTTCCACCACCTGCTTCACAAGCACAAGGCCCTGGGTTCAATCCCCAGTACCAAAACAAACAAACAAAAAAAAGGCACATCATTCATTCATGAATTAATATCTTGGTGCCTACTATCTGCCAAGACATGGTTGTGCCAGGTTCTGAAAAGAGATTTTTTTAAAAGTCTTTGGCCTCAAAAAGTACTCAGTACCACACAAGAACCCAAAACACTTGTTTCTCATTGAATTCCCAAGCAGTTTCAACTGGCTCTCTCTCGTCACCTAAAAGGATAACACCCAAGCAAAGATTTAAGAAGCATCCCCCCCCCAAAATAAAAAAGCATAAAATCACCCTGTTGTGCCAGAGCTTTCTCTTCAAGCCCTTCACCCGCCTCCATCCCTTACTTGATACCATCACAGCTCATGTCACACAGACATTAGTGTGACCTCGAAATACAGTATCTAAAGCTTCAAGCGGAATAAGAAACTTCTAGGTATTTAGCTAGTTATCACTGTCTTGCATCAAATGCAAAGATCCAAGATGTGGGGGTTAGCTCCACACGCTGTGACCCAGTTGGCCACAAAGTGACCACTGCAACTTCCAAAGTCAGTTACACTCCTATTCATGGGCCCACTCAAAATAGGACCAAGAGACCAGAAATGTGAGAAAAGGCTTAACAGGGTAAGTCTTTTAACAGGACCCTCATAATTACAGGGCTCTCAAAGAAGGGATGGAGAGCCTAACAAGAGCCAGCTTACCTCCTTGAGAAGCCCCACTTTTTTCTTCAGCATCTCACACTTGCGCAGTTTGCAGATCTGGTGTGTGCGGCGGTTGGTACAGCTGGTGCAAGCCCCACAGTTTTCCAGCCTCTGGCAGGGCTCACAAGCACCACAACGTTTGCGTTTCTTTCGCCCATCTCCACTCCCTCTCAGCTGAGCCTCACTCCCAGTCACAGGAAGTCCAGGTGCCTGGAAGCCCCCTACAATCACCTGGCCCTGAGGGAAGTCATAAAGGCCTGGCAGGTCCGGCTGGACGGCCAGGGGCACCTGAAACTGGCTCATGATGCTGACACTGCCAGAGGGGACAGCATAGGTCCTGTGCAGAACCACAATCCAGTTTCCAGCAGTTTCCTGCTGCCTGCAAAGGCCACCAACAGGTCCTTCTCTCCTAAAACAGTCAAGAACCTACAAGAGTGGAAGGCAAGGATCTCCCGTCTCCAGAATGGACGCCTCTTCACCTCCTCTGCAGCAGTCTGACAGGGCTTCCAGGGCCACTTTCCCACCTGCTGGGGCCCAGGATCTGGGGGAGGACAGCAGCAGCAGCAGCCCTCAAGGAAGGGATCATCTTGGCTGGGTGGGATCTTCACCCTTACCCAGTCGGGACCCGGGCATGAGGTGAGCAGGTGGGTGTGCGGTGGGGCACAGCAGGGTGGAGTCTCCCCCGGGAAGTTGTCCTCCGGGGGTCAGGATGGTGGGGAAGGCAGCGCTGCCTGAAAAATAGAAAGGGGAAGGGCATCACTCCAGGTTCAGGGACAACTTTCATGTGTTAGCTCCTCCTGCTTCTGGGAAAAGAGAAAATGGGGGGAAAGAGGGGCTAGCTAGCTCAAATGAACCTCGGGCAGGACTCAGCGGGAGGTGGACTATGGCACTTTGTGCTGAGGAGGCCTGGACGAATTCAAGGCAGTGGACAAGGTGGGACTTCTGAGAAAGTTGCCCGAGGCCAGCCCCCAAGGGCTTGTGAGTTTCTCCAAAATTTCCTCACACCGCCTCACCGGAGGCCGCAGGGCCCCGCGCCAGGGCGCAGAGCTTTCAGAATAAAGTTTGCAGAGAGCCTCGC
>NW_022900914.1:49307957-49309331 GCF_012274545.1 Fukomys damarensis | reverse complement strand
GCGGGGCTCGTGGACCTTCTAACCTAGGCCCTCGGCCGAGCCCGCCTTGGTGTCCCCACTTCCTGCCACTCTGCGGGCCCAAGAGGTCCGGGACAGCCCCAGCGCCCCTAGGAACCCTGAGCTCGGGGCCCGACTGACCCCTTTTCCCCCGCCTGCCGCTCACTCATTCCAGGGCAGGACAATGAGGGACGTCGCGCGTTTGCGTACCGAGTCAGCCTGGACGGCAAGAATGGGGTGCCTGGAGGCAGAGGCCTCGGGCCGACTGCGGAGCACCCTCGCGGGAGTCACAGCCGAGCGCCCTACCCAGGCGTACCCCAAGGCCCTGCCATCGCAAACCTCCCCCGCGAAGCGCTCGGCTCTTTCGCGTCGAAAACAAAGACTAATCCGATACCCCCGCCCTGCCTCCCAGAGGAGCGGGGGGCGGGCGCGTCGCAGAGGGTAACCGAGGAGGACAGCGTTCAGAAGGGGCTCGGACAGTCTCCTAGGGTCCATGGCCCGAAAAGTCATCCTGGGCTATGTTCCAGGCAGGGCGTAGGGGACGAGATGCAAGAATATTTTAGGTGGCCAAACTACCCATTCTCTGCTGCTTTTCTCCCTCACCTGTTGTGCCGGCCAAGTTGAAATTTCAGGTTAGATTAATTCAGCTCCACCCATCTGGCCTGACTGCCAGGATAGTTCCCAGAGCTGCCTTCCCACCTACCTGGGTTGCTGTGGAGAAGGGTGGGTCTCTAACACACTCACGGGCAAGTCCAGGCAGAAACAGCCACAGGGCGGACTAGCCTGACCAGTTTGGGCGGTGCTCACTGAGCCAGGTACCTGGCAAGCTCCCCACCCGCTGAAGCTGACAATTCAGCCAGAACTGGAAAAAGAGCATTCGGCTGGCTATTTAGAAAGGGTGGGTGGGTAGGGGAGTAAATGATCTCCAGTAGCGCTGTCCAGAAAGCCCTAGGCGGTGGAGGTAGCCGGGATTCTGTCTGGAACTTCCCTGTCGCAGGCCTGATTTTGACAGCCTGCTCCAGTGGCCAGGTTGTCAGCTGTCAGGTGGGTGGCGAACATGGCTGCAATACCTGCTTCCTGCCCTGGCCTTTGGGAGGAGTGAAGAGTTTCTGTTCAGAAAAGTAAGATTATAACTGAGAAGAAATAACAGTAGAGTATAATTTCCAAACATGAGAAGTTCTTGACTCACTTTCAAATTAATAAATATCTTAGTAACTATTTTAATAAAATGTGTATTTTTAAAACGTGGAAAGTATAGGTAATTGGAAAAACACCCAAGGCCGGGGATTTAGCTCAGGGGTTCCACCGCCTGCCTCACAAGCACAAGGACCTGAGTTTGATCCCTGGTACAAAAAAAAAAAAAAAAAAAAAAAAAAA
>NW_022900914.1:49287548-49307418 GCF_012274545.1 Fukomys damarensis | reverse complement strand
GAAAAAAAAAAAAAAAAAAAAAAAAAAAAAAAAGAGAGAAAAGAAAAACACCCAAAATATAGTTGTGTTTAACGATTTGCTACATTTCCTGGTGGCTTTTTCTAGATGTGGATTACTTTCCTTTTTTTTCCCCTCTCCCTTAACATGATTGTACTCATAACAATTGCTGCGATTTGCTGGCCTCTTTTCACTTAACATTATACTATACTCATTATTCTATTTGCTATACAATCTCTGAAAAGACAGTGTGACAATGAGATGAAGACACCTAAGGAACTAGACATGGGCTCCAGACCTGGCTCTGCCACTTGCTAGCAGTATTATCTTGAACTAGATACTCAGCGCCTCAAGGAATTCAGGTAAAGTCCTTAACACTGGATTCAGTAAATGACAATGATTATGATAATTGTTGAACAGTCTTGTGAGATAGGAGCTACCATCAAATCCATTTCAGATTTTTTTTTAAAAGACAGAAATTAAGTAACTCGCTCAAGTCACCAAACGAGCAAGTTATGGATTTAGAATTTGAGCCCAGCATCTTTTCTTCTGTATTCTGTCTTGGTAACCGGTACCATCAGTTTACTGTGCTAATTTACTCTTCACCTATGAGGGGGTCATAAAACCATGCAGCTTAGGTAACTAGGTAGATGTTAGTGTCATTTATTGGGACAGGAGAAAAGATGTCAGAGAATATTGTGTGGAGGTAAGGCACTGGAGACACTGATGTGGAACCTGTTTGTGAGCAGAACATAAGGCCTTGGGTTTGGAGGACCTCATGTAGAATGGATATGGAAAATGAGAGGACAATGCTGGCAGGACATCATCTCATGAGGGACAACTGCTGACAAGCAGCCCTCAGAGGAGGCAGAGCAGGAACTGCCAGGTGGGAGGGAACAGGCGGGCTTGAGAGATGTCTGTCAGGCCTTCCCAGTCAGGTACTCCTGTTGCTTATTTTTTCTGCCAATTAAAATCCCTTTCCACCCCACCTCACCACTACCCCTTCCACCTGCCAAATTCCCACAAGTATTGCAGGTCTTGGCCTAAATGCCAGTTCTTCAATGAAGCCTCCAGCTCTTCAGAGTCCACAGCTTTACCCACCCTGCACTGAAGTGAGCCACTCCCTCCACAGAACAGTAAACAAACAGTTAACAGGTTCTAATTGTTTGCATATGTGCCTGAGGCACTTAGAGTATGGGGTAGGGGGGGGTCTGTGACTTCTGTGGTTTGGCAGACCCACCCCCAGCGGCTGGGGCAATGCCTCCTGTAGGCAGGTTCACTGCTGCCACAGGGGCTGGAAAAGGAACTGTCTTGTCCAGGGAGGGAAGCCCAAAGGACTATAAGGACCACAGGGGTGAGAGGGGGCATTTCCCTGGATGGGGATAAGGGTAGAGGTGGAGTTGAGTAATAAAGGGCTTCCAGCTCCATTGATAAACTGAAATTGATTCAACACTGGGATGAGAAAGAGGGCAGGGGGCATCAATGAGTGTGTTTCTTCAGGAAGTGATGGAGTGGAACCAATGCTTTTGGGTGTTAGCTGAACCTGAAAATGATTGAATATGACTTAACCTCTAAGGTACTTGTTCCCACTCCTTGTCTTCCGCTAATAAGTTATGTGTCCTATGTGCGGGGAATTTGTGATGTAGTATACTTTTTTATTTTTTCAGAAATATAAATACAAACGTGGGCTTGGTTTTAAGATTTTAAAACATTGGGAGTTTTACTTGATTTTGGATGTATTACGTCTTTGGTTATGTATTTGTTAAAAATATAATCAGCTAATATTTGCATGGAGCTTTCCCATTTCAAAGCACCTCCACACACATTATTTTTCTCTCTGCAGAGTGGCTCATACAGGTAGTTTGCAAATGCTACTTTTCTATGACATGGTTCTTATCATCACCATTTTACAGATAGAGGAAATGAGGCTCAAAGGTGTAATTTGTCTGGATCCATTCACTCCTGAATGGCAGAATCAGGCCTACAATCCAGGGCCATGAAGTTTTCCTACCAATTTCACTAGGGCTGATTACAGGGCAGAACCTGACATCTTGTCTTGGGGAAAGGGAGATTCATTAGTGGCTTGCTTTTGGACATGTGTGGGCACATGGGACATGTGTAAGATATCTAGACTATGTCTTTAAATAGCTCAGCAAATGCCTGTGTCTTATAACTAGTTTCATGGCTATATTTTGAATTTAGGCTGAACCAAATAGGTTATTTTGCTTGCAAGGAGAGTGTGAGGGTATCCATCATGATGAGAAAGAAGGTAAATCACCCAGGTTGCTAACTACTCAACGGGGAAAGGCCTTGGTGCTGCCAAACTTTGCTTGACAAAATGTGTCAGGATCAGTTATATTGTGCTGCAATAGCAAACAACCCCCAAATTTCAATGGTTTAACATAAAAGTATATTTTACAATCACAGTTATGTTCACTGTGGGTCATGAGGAGCGCTTTCCTGCAGTCACTTAGAGACCCAGACTCCTATGAGTGGACATGTGTCAAGCAAATTGAACACTTCCTCAAAGTTTTTACCTGGTAGTGACATTCATCACTTCTGGTCTTATCTCACTGGCCAAAGCAAGTCACAGGGGACAGGGAATTGCAATAAGTACAATCTTGCCATGTGCCTGGAAGGAGAGACAAAAGTATTTGGTTAATGACATTAATAACTAATACAGAGGGAATGTGTGTGTGGTTGCTAAGCACATTTGAGATATGTGTAAATACAGTTAGCTGTGCCCATTTCCAGGGCCTTTCTCCATCCTAGGGACACAGAGAGTCTAAGGGACTGTCATTCCTTGCACTAGAGCAGGCTTTGAGATTTAGACTATGGCAAAAAAGAAATCTGAGCTGTGGGAAGTATGATAGAAGCAGTGAATGGCCACAGACAAGCTCAGGAGTAATAATTTGTAAACAGAGAACTCCAGCAAAGGAATAGACTCAGGGTACATGTGCAGCAGGGAAGGGACATGTCTGCTAAAACTTCTAAAACAGCGTAGCCTTGGCAGAGGTGTTTCCTACCTTTCTGCCATTAACTCCTACTCATCTTTTCCTGGTTAAACTCAGGTGCTACTTCAGGAAGCCTTGGATGATATCTTGAGACTGGCTGAGAGGCCTACCAATAACATCACAGGAATGTCTGGCTCGTCCCATCCACTAGGGTGTAGACGGAAGCACATCTTGGTCAGTACTGGCTGCTGTATAGGTTCTACATTACTCCTGTCCCATCTGTTGTGCAGGAGCCAGCTTGCCTATATGAGACTTGAACATATCAACCTCTTTTATAATTAAGGCTCCCCAGTCCATATCCTTTTGAGCCCCATTTGCAGAAACTTCACATTTCAAGGATGCCAGTCCTCAGGGCCCCTTCAAGAGATCCTATTCTTCCCATTCAGACATTGCCTCCATGACATCTCTCCCCTTTCTGCACACTGAGATGCTTCCTCTAGATGCCTGAGTTCCAGTTTCACCTTCTGTATGTACTAGATTGTGACTGTGGGTGATATTAAATTCCCCCTCCTGGTCTCCTTTTTATTTGTAAAGATGGGACTAATGACAGCTCTTTTGCAGAGGGATCAAATGAGCCACCCTAAGGCAAAGTCCTATCTCAAATCCTAGTATGGGGGCTGGGGATTTAGCTCAGTAGGGCCAATGCCTGCCTCCCAAGCTCAAAGTCCCGAGTTCAATCCCCAGAACCAAATATAAATAAATAAAAAGCTAGCTCAAATCCTAGTATTACAATAGGTGCTTAAACTATCCTAAATGCCTAATCCCTTGATTCCTCTTCCAACTTCACAAGTGGTCTTACAATATTTTAACTTTATGTAACCATGACAACCAGAGTTAAAGCATATATAATAATCAAGGACATTATGTATTGTACACAGAAATGGATATAATGGTGTCCAGGCGCCCAGCATGAAACCTGGCACTTAAAGAGGACCAGTCAGCCTCTCCAATAAGAGACTGCAGTTCACCAGTCACCTCTCTCCCTTCACAGTTGGTCAACACTGGTTCCTGCCAGTCTCCCTCTAATCTGTCCTGCATGTATGCCCTTTCTTGGGCTGTCTGCTTTCCTCACACCCACCTGCCTCTGTCACCTCCCCTCACTCTGTGGTCTCCTTTTTCACAGACATGGACAATTGGCCTTTGATTCTGAGCTTCTGGGCATGGAAGAACCACCCAGAACCTTCAAAGCAACTTGACATGGCTCCTGCATCATAGTATATTCAACAAGAATTACAGTTTCAGACCCCTACTGCTCAAAAGTAAAGAACAGGGACTTGCAGTCCCAGCACTACACAGAGCTTGTACAAGTATAGTATCTCAGCAGCAGCTAACTGTCTGGGCAGGGGATTTAGCCTAGTGGTTCTGCCACCTGTCTTGCAAGTAAAATGTCCTGAGTTTGATCCCTGGTACCCCCCAACCCCATCAAAAAAAAAAAGCTAACCTTCAATGAGACTTCCTGGTGAATCTTAGGCCACCTAGCAATGAACCTTTTGCTTCAGAAGCCTTGAGGGTAGGACTGGTTAGTATAGAAAAGAAAGGATCCAAGCAGGGCTGCTGAGGTAGCTCAGTAGAAAAGTGCTTGCCTAGTGAGACCCTGGGAGACCCAGCACTAGGAGGAGGGGGATGGGAGGGTTTGGGAGCTGGGTGGGGGCCAGTATGGAGGGCAGAATGTGAGCTGGGAAGGATTTTCCTAGAAAGACCTATACCAAAGATGGCTCATACCCCGCAGGGTGTCATTCTAGCACTGTTCTTGGAAAGATACATTGTAGTCAGATCTCACACAAGGTCATTCTAGATGTTCCTGGGGAAATACAATGTATTTTTTCTTTGACAGTACTGGTGGGTTGAACCCAGGACTTGGTGCATGCTCCACCACTTGCATTCCAGTCCTAGGGATTAAAGGAAAGGCCTCGCACATACTAGACAGTTGCTCTACCAATCATCTCCTTTTCTAGCTCCCTTTAAATTTTGAGACAAGGTCTTCCTAAATTGCCCAGGCTGAATTTACATTCACAATCCTCCTGCCTTAGCCTCCTGAGTACCTGGGATTACACATTGTGTTACTATACCTGGCCTAACACTGCACTGTATCTGCTAGTCTAGGTAGTTATCATTCCATAGGACTATCTTAATGGTGACACGACTAGGCCAAGACCCACACCACCTGTCACTCAGCCATGTCAGACCACAATAAAACTTGAATTTTAACCTGAGGTTCTGGAAAATAATATATTAGTAAATTTTTTTAAATCTGCAAGATGGAAAAGGCAAGGGCAGAAAAAGGCCAGAGGGGAAATAATAGATTGGCCACTTAAACAGATAGAGTGTGGGTTGAGGACACCTGAAAAACTGGCACAGCAGGGTTTGCCCAGACCACAGGTCCATGAGATTCATGGCTCCCAGGAAAAGGAGGAAGCAAGTGCAGGAATCCTAGAAGGAATGGTAGGAAGCTCCATTTATGATTAACTAATACAGTGGTTTTTGTTTTCCTTTGTTTTGGGGGTTGTTTGGTACTGAGGATTGAAGCCAGAACCTTCACACTGAGCTACAACTCTTAACTCTTGCCTTCACACTGAGCTACATCTCTAACTGGGGATCAAACTCGGGACCTTGTATTTGCAAGGGAGGTGTGGCACCACTGAGCTAAATCCCTAGACCTTTATTTTTTAGTTTTGACACAAGGTTTCCCTAAGTCACTAAATTGCCGAGGCTGGGTTTGAGCTTTTGATCCTCCTGCCTCAGCCTCCCACAGTGCTGAGATTACAGGCATATGCCACTATACCTGGCTGCAGTGGGGGTTTTAAAAGAATGTTCCTGGGGCACAAGGAAGAGGCTGCCTCCTGGTAGCAGAGTCTTCTTTGGAAGCAAGTAGGAAAATTCCTTTCCGTGAAATGCCAGAAGGTACTGGCACTCCTTATGGGCACTCTTGAGACATGGGCACCAACATCAACACTGAGAGAAAACCTCAGGACTAGAGTTGCCAAATTTAGTAAATAAAAATACAAGACTTGCAGTTGAATTTGAATATCAGATAAATCATGAGTAATTTGGTATACATTTATGCCAAATATTACATGCCAGAGTCAGCCTACCTCAGGAGTAGAGCCTGTCCCCAAGGCACTGGGCCAGGGAAAATTTGAGTTGAGTGCAAGTCTCCCCACAGGGCTGAGAGGCACATTACTAGCCTCCTAAGACCTACCCTGTTTTTTAAATTTAGGATGGAAATGGGGGTGGACAATGCTATTTTAGGGTTGGGGCACTGTTTTTCGAGACATTATGCTATGTTGACTTTGAAATGTGTTTTGCCCTACAAAGGTGGGAATTATCAACATATTGTCTACATTATCCTGAAGTGGGTAGAGTAAGTACTTCAAGGAATGCAAAACTAACAGTAATGTAGTTTTGCCTGTAACAGTGGTGCATGCCTATAATCCCAGCTATGCAGGAGGCTGAGGTAGGAGGATCACAGGTTCAATGGGCAACTTAGTGAGACTCATCTCAAAGCAAAAAATAAAAAAAGGGATGGGATGTAGCTCAATGGTAGAACATCCATGGGCTGGAGCCTCCTACCATAAAATGTGATATAGTGTTGATAACTCCAAGTGGGGTTCCTATAGGAGATGAACTGTTTCTCAGTCTAAAACAATATGGTTCTGCTTAACTAGATAAATTGCTTCTATGTAACAGGCATTTATTCATAGGGACCTGTAGAAGAAAATAAAGTAGCTATTTACTGAATCCAAGAATATTTCTAAGCATAAAATCAAATCCTTCATTTTGATAAAACAAATTAAAAGAAAATATTTACAAACCAAATTAACAGAAAAAAATGTTTATACTTAACATGTAAGAAAGAAAATGAAAAACCAAAAGAAAAAATAAAAATAAAAAAGGTCTAGGAGCCAGGCATGTTGGTACACACCTGTGATCCCAGCACTTAGGAGGCTGAGGCAGGATGGCCATGAGTTCAAGGCCAGCCTGAACTACATAGCAGAACCCTGTCACAAAACAAACAAAAAAGGCCCACAAGTTGAACATTTACCAAAAAAGGAATACCAACAACCAATGAAGATATAAAATGTCCAATTTCATTAATGAAAATAAATTGACAGATCACAAAATAAATACATTTTTACAAAAATTAACATTTTTCTTTCTCAGGATATGCCACTGATGGGACCATAAACATGTATACCCCCCACCGACCCTACAGTGCCAGGGATCAAACTCAGGGCCTCACAATTGTCAGGCAGGTGCGGTACCACTGAGCTACATTTCTGGCCCGCAAACTTCCATATTCTCCTGGAAGCAAGTTAGCAATGTTTATCAAGAGTTTTTAAATATTTTATATTCTTTTATTAAGTAATAGCATTCCCAGAAAGGTGGTACATAAAAATCTAGGTATAAGGATTCTCACAGAAGACTTAATTATAAAGCAAAAAAGAAGTCAAAACTTAAATGTTCAACATTTTAAAAAATTAGTGTATGGAATATGAGTATATTGGAACAAATGGCCATTATAATAATTTTATTAAATGAAGTAGGGGCTGAGGGATGTAGCTCACTTGCCTAGCATGCATGAGGCTATAAATTCAATTACCAGCAGTACAAAAAAAAATTTTTTAATAAAAATTAAATACTGGTTCATTATAGAAAAATAAGAATATACAAATGAGAAGAAAACTAAGAAAAATCTGCAGTTCAGTGATAATTGTTGTTTGTTGTAGACCAGACTATATTAAGAACATTTCAGGAGAACGAGACAGGAAGATCTTAAGTTTAAGGAGACCTTGGCAACTTAGATTGTCTCAAAATAAAAGGGGCTACATGTGGTGGTGCACACATGTAATCCCACTCCTTGGGAGCTGAATAAGGAAGACCACAAGTTTAAGGTGAGCCTGGGCCATATAATAGGATCCTGTTGCTAAATAAAATATAAAAAGGGCTGGGAATGTAGCTCAGTGGTAGAATGCCCCGGGCTCAGTACCCACCCCCCCACAAAATAATATTTCATATGTTTTAACATTCAAATATTTTTGAAAACTTAGTGGAACTACAAAATAGTTAATGCATGGAGTCAAAAATCACCACAGCATTATCAATATAGTGAAATGAAATATTCATAAAAACTGGAAGAGAATACACTAAAATGTAAATAGTGGGTTTCCAGATGAGTTTTCTTCATACCTTTTGAAAAAATATTTTTTAAAAATAGACATTAGTATTCCTACAATTGAGATGTAGAAATATTTTTGAAAAAGGCACATGGAACATCAATACCTTTACACAAATTCAAATTCCTGGTTACTGTCTACAGGATGATAGAGACTTTACACATAGGAATCACGTGGAGAACTAGAGGAATTCTGATGCTCTTGCCTCAGCAAAGCTGAGAGGACTAGGACCCTGCCCCATGGTGTCCTTCGAAGCTTTCAGTCTTGCCCTAGGTTTGGAAGACAAGTTCTAATGTGCAACCAAACTAGGAACCACTGCCTGCAAGAGTGACCAAGAGTTAGGATAGATGTTTGGGCCCCGATGGTCTGGGGAGAAGATCCCTGGAGGAGCAACTGCAAGATCTGGTTCCAGTTCTGTAGGCAGTTCTCTTTAGCTGAGTGCTTTAAGTGAATCACTTCATCTTAGTTTCCATATCTGTAAAATGGGAATATTTTGTCTACTGTCAAGAGTTGTGGCTCCAAGGAGAAGATAAATGAGGAAGCACTAGATGAAATAAAAAACATGCAGAAATACGTTCTTTTTAGATTCTGGAAGCTTGGATGATAGCAGTTATCTCCGATCAATGGAATGTCCTTGGCAACATGGGAACTCATGCAAATAAGCTACATTAATCTTTTTGTGTGTGTGGTACCAAGGATCGAACCCAGGACCTTGCACTTGTGAGGCAGGCATGGCACCACTGAGCTAAATCCCTGGCCCTGAGCTGCATTAATCTTATAATTTGATTTGGAGCGTCTGTGGGCAGGTACCTTGAAACACGGATGCCTGGCCAGTCCTAGCCATAGGGCCCATGGTAGTGGATAAGAGTCAGTAGGTCTGCATTGGTCCAGCTCTTTCGGTCATTTCTACTTTGAGATGTGTCTGGCCTCTGAAGCTAAAACCTTGTTCCCATGAACCTGGGCCTTTGCATTTCTAACAAACACTCAGCAAGGTCTGCTTCTGAATAAATATTATCTAAATTGTCTCCTTTGGATATTGTCTTTTCCTTGCTTATGATGTCTTGGGAATTCTCTTTTGAGACTGCCTTTGTCTAAGCTACATTTTTTTCTGAATATTTTTAATCAGTGGATTTAGTCTCCATCCTTCCAAGAGGAGCTTAATTTTATAAAGTAACCAAAAATATCTTTCAGAACAAAACCTCATGATTAAGGTGGTATTCAAACCTCTAGGTAAGACATTTTATTTTATTTATTTATTTGTTTATATATTTTGGTACTGGGGATTGAACTCAGGACCTTGAGCTTGTGAGGCAGGCGGTGGCACCACTGTGCTAAATCCAAATCCCCAGCCCAGACATTCTATTTTTTTAAGGTGAAGAGGTCACTTGTAAGGCACATGTGCATGTTTTTCTTGTCACCTGTTGTATTCCTGGCCCGGCACACAGATACTCAACATGGTGTTTTTGATTCATGAACACAGTTTGGCTCTACTGGAACCCACAAACAGGCTCTAAACGTAACTCTAAAAAGATTTCTGAACAACAGCAGCACATTTGAGACTAATACATTTAGCTGATATGCTGGTTAGAAATCACTCTCCTTCATACATGTGCTATGTCTATACCTTACACATTGACCAAGGAGAAAATGTTGCAGTTCCTTCTACCTGGCTAAACCTGCTAGGCAACCACTAATCAGTGACACTGGACAAATTCGGGCATTTGAGGAATTATTATTTATTTATTTTTTAGTACCGGGAATTGAACTCGGATCCTTGCGCTTGCAAGGCAGGCCACCGAACTGCTGAGCTAAATCCCTGGCTTGAGGAATTATTTTTCATGCCAGTGCAATCTATAGACCATCCAAACTAGTACTGTTAATAAGAACAACAGCTTTCAACAAAGATTTCAATACACTCATGTTAATTCAGACTTAGAAATTACCTAAGGTGTAAAATGCCCACAGCTTAATACACTGAAGGTTTACAGAGTTAAGCAGCTCACAGCCAGGACAGGAATCATTGGTCTGAGAGTCCAACACTTGAGTTGTTCTGATTCTGCTGTTAACTTGTGACCTTGGAGAAAACACATCACCTTCCTCCCTTGGTCTTTATTTCCTTATAAATACAGTGATCTAGCAACCTTAAAGTCATCCATTCTAAACTCAGAAGAGGCAAAGAGAACAAATGGCTAACTGTATACACACTGCTGGCAAGCACTAAAGTAAGGTCCCGCCAAGCAACAGGAAGACTTAGAGAGCAGCAGCAGCCAGTTTGAGCTGAGATGGAGTCCCTGCTTCAAAGTACAAAAAAAAAGCTGAAGATGAAGCCTGATTGCTCCTGGCCATGGAACAGTTTCCAACACACCGGTCATCTGAGGTCAAGTTCGGGGCATGCAGCCAGCCACCATGCGGGAAGGAAGCTGCAGTGAATGCCTGCCTACTCGCCCAGCCCTCCTTCCAACTTCTGAGCAGAAGTCCTGCACCCACCCCTTTGCCTGGTCACCCAAGAGATCTCACAGGCTCCTTCCAGTCCCAGACATTCTGCTTTGGCCTCAAAGACAGCCTGCTCAGCGCTGCTTAAAGAAGCAGCAGGTAAGAGAACAACCACAGAGGCTTGCCCAGCCAGGCTGCCCTTTGCCCGTGCTCTATTTAAAACATCTGAATATTTCTCATCCATAACAGCCCTCTCCAGGCTCATAGCTTCCCTGTCCAGCCACCCACGTCCTGTTCTTAGCTCCGTCTTTGCTGATGGTGTTGATACCAAACACCTGCACCCCAACTCTTGCTCTAAAAATCCTGCTATCACTTGATGCCAATTTGGATGCCATGTAACTTACAATGCTCCCTTAGCTAGAGGCAGTACTTGTTCCAGTCTGCTGAGCATCACCTTAGGGACATGCTGTCTCCCCATTCAGGACGGGTGTCCTTGCTCTTCACTTTGTCATGTGAATGCCCTTTGTCCATGCTGCTGACCTGCCTGGAATGTCCTTCCCCCCACCTGCCAAAACATTCCTCATCCCTCTTTCCAAGGCTCAGCTCTGTGAAACTCTGAAGGGCTGACTCTTCTGTCACTCTACCTACCCACATCTACTAGCTGTTAATAGTGACCAGAAGTTTGTCTACAGGATTGTCTACAGGATTGTGGGGGGAGATGCTGGAGACTGAATTCAGGGCCTCGAGTATATAAGCACACATTCTACCACTGAGCTGTATCCCCCAGCCTCTGTGCACAGCAGCCTTGAAAATTTGGTCCAAAGTTAAGTTTCACTTTCAGCTTTAAGAAAACAGAAGCTCAAAGAAGTTAAGGAATTTGTCCAACTTGTACTACTGGCCAGTATTTGTACCCAGGATTGTCTGACGCCCAAGTCCTCCATGCATTCTATGCTTATTCATTTATAAAGCACATATTGTGAGCACAAGATAGTACGGACCTTAGACTGTCTTGTCTTGTTTCAAACCAAGGAACCTAACTAACACCTACAGAGGCTCAGTGACTTGCCCAAGACAATATAGCTTCTCCCAACCCCATTCCCACATGCTAGTCCTGGAGGCACAGGAACACTTATCATCTACAGCGGCTCCCAAGTATGGGGTAACATTTCCTCGGGGTCCCTAGTGGTAAGCCATCTGGCACCCACATGCACTGTAAACAGAGTCCTAAATTAAGCAAGAGAGAATGTTGCTAGAAGCTTAGGGTCACAGGCTATATTTGCTCATCTGTACATAATGACAATATCTTAAACAACGGTGACTTAGAAGTTTACAGCTTACACATACAAAAGAAGTCTGAGGCAGGCAGACTGCAGCTGATGTTGCAGTTTTTTTTTTTTTTGGTTTTTTTTGTACAAGGATTGAACAAGGCAGGCGCGGTGCCCTCTGAGCCAAATCCCTGGCCCTGATCTTGCAGTTCTATGGCGTTCAGGCCAGAGGCATCTGTCTTCTGCAATTCCCTCCTTATGAGGTATTTCATGGTCCAGATCATCTGGAAAGGATGTGTGTCTGAGCAGAATCAAAGGGTTCACCGTCTCTTGAATTTCTACTATTCTTTCTAAGGATCTCACAGTAATGATTCCAGGGGCAGAGAGGCTACACAGGGGCCTAAGGGACTCTGACGTGGGACTCAGCCACTCTATAGCATGTTGATGACAGCATAAAGGGGTAAGGCTGTAGCAAACATTTCATTGCTTAAAGCAAGGGGCCCATCTCAGGCTCAGCCTACTTCCTCTTTTCTCCTTTCTTTCTTCTATTCCTCCAGTGCTTACTGGATTACTCATTCCCATGTACCACGTACTGAGGTACAAACAGGATTAGATGTATTCTGTGTTCTAGTAGAGACAGGGAAAGCAATCATTGCAGTGCAATGCTGTCAGCGCTACAGTAAGATGGTTGCATTCCAGTGGAGCACCAAGTAGGGCACCTAAGCCAGCGGGGTGGGAGTTGGCAGAGACTTCCTGCAGATGGCAACTGCTGATAAAGGCAGGCTGAGAGGATGAAGGGCATTCCAGGAGGGAGACATAAGCAAATGCAATGTGAGTAGCAAGCAATGCAGAAGAAAGATGATGGTTTGATACACACTTCAATAGTAGGCTGGGAAGGTAAGTGCCTGCTCAGGGTGCCTGGAAGCCCTAGGCATGTTCTAGAGGCATCTGGTGGCCCCGTGAAGTCAGTATGCTAAAGAGCTGTGTGGCTGCTCCATAGAGCAGGGCTTTGAAGAGTCACAGAAGGGACAGAGAAACTGAGAACCTGGTTCAGGAGAGGAGGCAGGAGAGCAGACAGCTCTGATAAATATTATGGGGTATGGTAGCAGGACAGAATTAATTGGGAGTCTGGAATGAGTGAGAGGCTCCTACCTAAGGAGGCCAGAGGGATGATGGGGTCATCACTGATACAGAGAACACAGGGTTTTCCCCATAGCCACCCAACATTCCTTGGGAATAGCCCCAGTGATGAGTATAGCCTTCCCATGTTGTTTGCATAACTGCTCTAAATGTGTGTGTGTGTGGCCCTTTTCATTTTCAGACATACCTGCCAGAATCTTGGTCATAACAAACCTTCTGTGACAGCAACAGTAGTTACAGGGAGATCAAATTTTCGTGACTGTCATGGTGGACACTCCTGGACTTGCAAATGACAAGCCTTGAAAATTTAAGCTTCATTAGGGTAACAGTAACTTGTTGGCAGAGAAGGACCATGACTAACTCTTTGGTGGAGTATCAATCCAGCAGGGTACATACACAGCCAGGCACATGCAGGGACTAGGAGAGCACAGACTTTGTCCAAAGGACAGAAGTAGAACCATGTAGCTAGAACAGAGGTTTCTCTCATAGGCGAGAAGACAGGGCTGGAGGTCCCAAAAGCCTAGGTAATGAGGGAACCTGTAAAGCACATCAACATTTTTTTAAGTGAATTTTTATTTTGAGATAGTTTTGGATTTATAGAAAAATTGCAAAGATAGCAATTTCCACATACCTCAGTTTCCCCTAAAGCTAGTATCTTACATTACAGGGTACACTTGTCAAAAACTAAGCCCACACTGGCATGTTACTATTACTAAACTCCTGACCTAATTTGGATTTCATTAGTTTTTCCACAATGTCTTTTTTTCTGTTCCAGGATCCAATTCAAATGCTACTTTTATCTGGAAACTGACCTTCTAAAGAAGAATATTAACATGATTAAAGGTGTTTTGAGAGAATCACCTGATAGTAATGTAAATGGTGAGCTGGGAAGTGAGTAGGAAGGTACTTGTAAAGGCATTCCAGAGCATTCACCAAGCTTTCAAGTATGTTCCAGTATCCAGTGCCTAAGGGACCTAAAGATGCAGTTGCTAAGAGAGAATATGGGCCGTGGAAAGCATCTCTGTGTCTGCTCGGGGGCCCAGTAGTCCAAGGCATATCCAGAACGTCTGGCGATTTCCATCTATCTGGAAAACTAAAAGGTATTCCTTCTCAGGCTGACAAATGCAGACAGCAGCCACAGAAATACAGGCTTGCTTTCGTTTCTCAATAACCTAGTATTCTCTCCCTTCCGTAGCAGTCTGTTATTGTGCAGACAGGCTGTGGGATCAGGATGGTCCTGGGTTTGAGTTCCAGCACCACCACCTACGGTGGGGTTCCATGTGAATTACTGAACCTCTCTGAGCTTCAATTTCCTCACTGATTAACACTAGGATCTTCTCTCTCCTTCACAGGACTGTTGAGATTAATATTTAAAGTGTTCATTAGGATAGCTGGCAACAGCAGGAATCCAACAGCTCTCTTCAATTTGAGGATGGGGCCTGGGTCCCTTAATTTTCTTGCACATCCTCATAATACTTAGCACAGAGAAAGTACTTCATAAATTAATGATCAGAATATGGAGTTCATAGCCCAGTAAGTTTAGGAAGGGCAACTGTTTCTCCATTCATATCACTCCTATTTAGCAAATCTGTATTAGGCAATGACTAAATATGTTTTTTAAAAAGGGCAGTGTGTTAAGTGACAGACATGGTCTGTGTTAAGGTCAAAGCCAAGGGCATCAAAGCGATGTCTTCAAATAACTTCACTCAGGTATGACACATCTGACAGAAGTCTAATAAGCAGGGTCTCCAAGAGTACACACTAGTATTTCTGTGTAGGGGGAGGAAAGGGCTTTCCAGAGAGGAATAGTAGACTTGGTATTGGAAGAATGAGAAGTTCTTCCAGGGTAAAATGGTGTGGGAGGGGAGGGGGAGAGAAACATTTCATCAAGTGGGAAGTACAAGACCTATTCTGGAATCGTGGGTAGTCTGGTGGGGCTTATGACAGAAGTGGTGGAAGATGAGGTTCTAAAAACGTGGCAGTTCCAGTCCCTCTATGCAGGAGACCTAACTTGAAGCTGTTCCTCTGGATAGCAACCACAGTTTTTCTGTACACTTTTGAGGTGACTTGAAGAAAGACGACTTACTGGTCATATTGATGTGGGGGCTGGTGGTAACGGGCATTCTAGCCACTCCTAGGCGTGGTCATCAGATAACTGCTATAAAAAAGGAGCAGCACCCAGGCATGCTAATGCATGTTGTAATCCCAGCACTTGGGAGGCTGAGGCAGGAAGGTGCCAAGAGTCTGAGGCCAGCCTGGAATGCTTAGTGAGACTCTGTCTCAAAAATGAATGAATGAATGAAGCAGAATATATGACTGTCGGGGAGTCAACTAGAATGTTTACACCTTTAATTACAGGGGGAGTCAACTAGAATGTTTACACCTTTAGTTACAGAAAGACTGTGATACAGAGAAGATTTGAGAGGTTTCCAAGATAAACAGGCAGAATGCAGTGAGAATGAGTATGAGAGAGCAAGAGGGGCAAAGTAGGAGGGACAATGAGGACTCCAAGCCAACTGAGAAGCAGGATAAATGGGTTTTGTTGGCTAGGGTGAGGTAGGGGTGGTGGTGGGCATGTGCGTGGGGATGGCAACTGTTTTGCAGCTACTGAGCATTAGGGGATCCAAGCAATATATACAGAATTCTTTAAGTCTCTAGCTGTAAAGGTTATCCTAATTTGGGGTTTACTTCAAAGTAATCAGAGAGGGAGGCAGGCTATAGGTTAATCAGGACTGGTTATGAGTAGACAAGAAGTGGGTGAAAACATAAGAATCAGTTCATACTAAGACAGGTAAAAGCTGCACTGCCATGAATTAGGCTGTGGGGACAGACAAGTAGAACCAGCTACAAAATTATCATGAAACAGTCTTTTCCCCAAGCACACAGTAGCTGAAATGTGTCATAATCACCCATTCTTTGTGACTACTGCTTTCTCACTCACTGGGAGACTTTATTCCCTAATTAGAAATTTGACTGTTTGAAATTTTATCAGTTAAAATGAAACATTACAAGAGGACCTATGTCACTTTGACACTGAGAAGCAAAGCGTCTTGACTATCAACCCAGTCCAGAGCCTTGGGGAAGGGTCTTTGGGACACATTATTCAACTTCTTTATATTTTTGTTCTTTTTTGAGACAGGATCTTGCCATGTACTTTGGGCTAGCCTTGAACTCACTACGTAGCCAAGGCTGGCCTCGAACGCACAACAATCCTCCTGCTTTAGCCTCCCAAGTGCTGGGATTACAAGTGTGTGTCACCATGCCCAGGACAGTATTCCAACTGTCTTAACTTTGTACTTTCTAAGGAAATGAACCTGGGTCTACTTTGAAGATCAGAACAACTGTTGCCTCCTTCTTGCAAGTACGCTTGACTCTGCACCTATCAAAACACTGCTTTCTTTAGATTTCACTGAAACTCTTTTCTTCAAAATCCTACAACTGTATCTTTTCCTGGCACCTCTCACTGCAACGAGTTAATAAATGTGACTCTGTCAAACTTCAAGTTTCTTCCTGGTGCTTGTGAGCTGTCTGGGCTAGAATATGGGTAGTCGGGATACAGGAGTGCTTTTTATGAATTCCTCAGTTACTGCATAGGAGTTATGCTTTCTACACCATGTTTTTTTAAAAGGCCTCACCCCATGCTAGTAGTAAGAACAATGACAGTGGTTGAGATTTATGGAAGGCATAATGATAGCACCCTTCCCCACCTAATATGTCCACACCCCAATCTCTGAAACCTTCAAATACCATTGCCTTATGGAACAAAAGGAGCTTCATAGATGCAGCTAAGGCTAAAGAACCTGGGATGGGGGTGGTTAGACTGGATTATTCAGGTAGGCCCAATATTTTCATGTGGGTCCCTAAAAGCAGAGAAACTTTACGACCTATAGTCAGATATGCCACATTACTGGCTTTGAAGAAGAAGGGGTCATAAGCCAAGGAACACAGGCAGTTTCTAGAGAATAGGAAAGGCAAAGAAATGGACACTCCGCAGCTCTGCAGATAACCTGATTTTGGCACAGTGAGATCTGTGTCAGAGTTCTAACATACAGAGCTGAAAGATAAATTTGTATTGCCTTATGCTACTCTATTTGTGGTGATTTGATACAGGAGCAACAGAAAATGAATACATCACTGTTATGGTTTGGATCTAAAATGTCCCCCAAAAGCTCATGTGTTAGTTAAAAGCTTGGTCCCAAAGGCATCAATGAAATTTCAGAGATGGGGTCTTCAGAAGATGATAGGGTCCACAAGGGATCTCATTCAAACAGACTAACCCATTCAGTGGCTAACAATTTATTAGGCTATTGAGGTGGGGCCTAGCTGAAGGAAGCAGGTCCTCAGATAATTGGCCTTGAAAGCTGTATCCTGCCCATCCCCTTTTTCTTGCTTCCTGGCTGCCCTTTGGTGGGCAGTTTTCCTCCATCATGTGCTTCTGTCCTGATGTTCCTTCTCCTTGCAGATCCAGGAACAATGATGGAACCAAGTTAGAAATGAGCCAAGGATGCCTGGGGACACCAATATAAGAGGAGGAGAAAAAGGTGTCAGCATCCCACAGACAAGAAAGGGAGGCACCAGGTGCTAAATGGTCTAAGGAGAAAGTGGGTCAGAGAACTTAAACTGATTATCATTTAAAGGCTGAAGGAGGTTAAACAGGATCTACATTTTAAAGTGCACGATATTTCCTTGTTTCATTTTCACCAGTGATTGCAGCATTTGCATTTAACTGCCTCTTTCACCTGAAACTATCACCTTCTCCCTCACAACTTTCTCAACACTGATCCTTGTTATAAACCCATGAAGGTAATATTCAGGTTCTAGAACAGCAGGTTTCACCACATCGTAAACCAGAAAGACATGCGGCTATTTTTATGAGTTAATCCATGTTATTTGACTCTGGGGGACTGCCCAAAGCAAGGGTGAGGAAGGATAACCATGGGGACTGGCCTGAAAAGAGTGGAGACAATTTTAGGCAAAATGTTTTGCAGATCCTGTCACTTCTAGTGTGACTTTCAGTGCCCAAGGTGACTTTTAATCTCCAAGGGGCCCAAAGGTTTTAGCCTGTGGTCCTAATCCCTATATTTAAAAGTTCCACTCAGATCTTCCTCTCTCCTCCATGCTTAAGGTTCAAAATTACTGTTCCTTATTAAAATTTTGCTCTCTGCAGATGATCTCTGCAACCAGTTTGCAATAGGGTGAATTATTTCACAGAGGTGAGACTACTGTTGGCTCTGACTACCCTGGAGGACACTAACACTCTAAAAGGTAATGTTAAACTGGGCAAGGTGGTGGCACACACTTGTGATTCCAGCACTCAGGCTGAGGCAGGAGGATTGCTGTGGGTTTGAGGCCAGCCTGGGCTACACAGTGAGTTCAAGGCCAGCCTGAACTACAAAGCAAGACTCAGGAAAAAAACAGGTAATGTTTACAGATGGAAAGAAATGCTGACATTGTAGATTTTCAGGCTTTCAGAATGAAATGTGAGAGGAGCATATTCTAAAATTATAAAACTTACCATCAGTACCTGCTTTGACAACCTGGGCCTAATGCTTCATTTTCCTATTAGGGCTGTGCATGAATATTTTACCCCATTTATTCTTCAGAATAGCTGTCATTTTTTTGATATATGTGTGTGTGTGTGTGTGCGTGTGTGAGGGAGTGTTCCAGGTTATACTGCCTCCTTCCATTACAGACCCTCTGTCCCCCTGTAGTTCTTTTGAAATGCTGACAACACCTGCAACTTCTTGTTTGGTGTCTATCACCCTGTCTAGGAGATGACAAGTTCTAAGAGAAGAAAAGGCCTTTTGTCAGGAGGTAGGAGAGAAGAGGAAGAAGAGGAAGGGGAGGAGAAGCACAGGAGAGGAGGGAAAGGAACGGGGGTGGTGAGAAGAGAGAAAAGACAACTTACAAGGAAGAAATATCCATAAATCCCATATATATATCTGATAAGGGATATGTCAGAGTCTCATAACTCAACATATCTCTCATATCAACATAACTCTCATAACTCAACAGTAAAAAGCCAAATAACCCAACTGAAAAGGGGGCAAAGGAATTGAATAGTTACTTTCTCAAATAAGGTATACAAAAGATCAATAAGTTCACAAACATGTTGAACCTCATTAACTATCAGAAGAATGTATATATTAAAATCACAATAAGATATCATCCCACATCCATTAGAATGGCTGTAATAAAATGAACAGATATCAGCTGGATGTGGTGGTACAGCCCTTGTGATCCCAGCACTTGGGAGGCTGAGGCAGGAGGATCGCTGCAAGTTTGAGGCCAGCCTGCACTGCACAGTGAGACACTATCTCAAAACAAAACAAAACACAACTAATAAATGGATAAACAAAATGTGGAAACCCTAAGATATAATTTAGTCATAAAAGTAAAATACTGATACATATTATAACCTAGCGAAACCCTGAAGATATGATAAATAAAAGAAGCCACAGAAGACTAAATATTATACAATTCCATTTATATGAAATATCCAGATTAGGTAAATCTACAGAGATAGAAATTAGATTTGTAGTTGCATAGGGTTGGGAGTAGGGGAAATCTTGGTTAGGGGAGAGGGAAGATGAGTATGGGCTTTTTTTTCTGGAGTGATAAAATGTTCTAAAATTTGATGTAGGTTGTAAAACTCTATGATTATACTAAAAGTCATTGACTTATACACTTTAAATGAATAAATTAAGTGTAGTGTATGAGTTATGCATCAATGAAGCCATTAACATTTTTTTAAAGGGGATTTAGCTCAGTGGTGCCGCCACCTGCCTCACAAGTGCAAGGTCCCAAATTCAATCCCTGGTACCAAAAAAAAAAAAAAAAAAAAAAA
>NW_022900914.1:49204404-49287446 GCF_012274545.1 Fukomys damarensis | reverse complement strand
AAAAAAAAAAAAAAAAAAAAAAAAAAAGAGTGACAAAAAAATTGCTGAATTTTTTCCACACTTTACCTATTTGTTAGAAACCAGTCTCACATTGTTTTCCCAGTACATACTAAGTCCCAAATTCATTTTCCTGTATAGCTGTCAAGGTCTCAGTGTAGGAAATCCACTTGCAGTGAATCATGGGCCTTTGGGCTTCCTAGCATGGTGCACTTCAATTCTACAGAACCATGTACTTTTCCTCCTTAACAAATAAATTGTCCTTGAAACTTGACAAGCAGCACAAAAATTATTTTCTTTCTTGCAGAAATATTCACTCCATAAAGGTTGCCTGAAATTCACTGGGTAAAGTAAGCCAGAGTGCCAGGATGGCCAACCCTAAATGTCAGATGCTGAACTTTAGGCCCTTGATGTTCTCTCCCTTTCTTTCTTTTGGCCAAACTCTTCAGCTCTAGAGCAAAAGACTAAATTCTTCACTACTATCCCTTGTACCTAAAGTGGTAGGTGGAAAGAGATAAAAAGGCAGTTTCCTGAAAGTTAGCTCCCTTTCTAGGGGCTCACACTTGCATGCCCACCCACTCCCCAGCTGCTTTAGCTCCCATCTTCATGCATGGCAGGGTTTGGCTCAGAGATCTGGAGCAAATCCTGGCCTGGCAAGTCAAAGGGAACAAGTGAACACACAGGAAGTTGGGTTGGTGAAGGACTCCAGAGGAAGAAAGGCTTAAGACTTTTCTCAGATGAAAATTCCTAGTCTACTGGGGAGTTCAGAGAAGGCACCAATAGCTACATCCTGAAATAAATCAACAACTACATTAGAAAAATAAGGAAAACTTAAAGACAGCTTTATTTTCAAAGTCCTTGACATATAATATAAAAAAAGACAACAGCGAAGTCTAAAGATAGCAGGAACTATACCCCTGAATGTCAGAGTACTTTAGGGCTAAAAGGAAGGGTAAGGAAAGGTGGGTGGAATACTCAACATTTTCTAGCTTCAGAAAGCAGAGAGCCCAGATCACAGCTAGAACATCCTAGTACTGGTTACAGATTCTTTACAAAGGTGTTTACCTGCAGGAAAGAGAAAATCCAAGTTAAATTTCACATTTTCAGCAGATTATTCAGTGGTCTGCCCACAGTGTATATATATCCAGTCCCATGAGCTTTTGTTAAGAAGGGAAAAACAGGCTGGAGAAGAAATGTGAGCTGCCTAGAGTCATACAGCACCAAGTGGCAGAGCTGGGAAAAGAATCCAGAAGTCTCATTTCCCTAATTTTAGAATACCTTAGAGGAGAAAGTCAGCTGGCAACCACATGTTACAAGTCAATTATTCAACAATTATTAATTCAACATACTTTAGAGAATAGGGGTTATATTTATAACTTTAAAAAGATCCCACAGTCTCTGGAGTGTGAAATGCAATTTGAGATGCAATGCATAAGACCTAATATATTGAACTTGGAAGCAAGGAACAGAGATACAAAAATACAATAGAAGAAAACTACTAGAAAGTAGGAGCTAAGGTTCTTCCTACCTTTCTGATGAGTTCTTCTTGTTTGGTTACTTCTTCAGAAAAGTCATCATTGACATTCAATATCAGCACTGGGATGTTCAGCAGAGCATCAAAGTGGAGCCTGTAGAAATTACAAACATTTGGGTAAGAAGAAAAACAATTTGGGCCAAACTTTACATGTTCACCAAATTCTGGTAATTCAGAGAACAAATCTCAATTCACACGGCTTCTCAATGAAAATACATATAACCACCAAAAAACAAACAAACAAACAAAAAACTCAATAACATTGGTTTGAAAGAGGAAGGTTGAGATTTCTCTTCAGTTAAGACTGATATTGAGGGTCAGAGCGCCAAACATTTTTAAGTGGACAACATGCCAAAGCTGAAGGGAGGCCAGGAAGAAACTAGGAACGTCAACTTAGTAAAACTGATGTTTTCCCAAAAGTTTTTATCCCTTCTCATGAGCCAACTATTGTAATCATCAATCACAATGTTCAATCTAAGTAAATATTACAAAAAAGAATAGAGTAGAATCTAATATTCAGTATAAAATTTCTGAGTTGGAAAATGTTGGACATTTCCAACCAACCATTTCCTTTCAGGGCTGCATTTTGAACAACTGGAAACAGGTCTGTCTGATACT
Source organism: Fukomys damarensis (assembly GCF_012274545.1). NCBI lineage: Eukaryota > Metazoa > Chordata > Mammalia > Rodentia > Bathyergidae > Fukomys > Fukomys damarensis. The sequence continues at coordinate 49,285,297 of NW_022900914.1, read as the reverse complement.
GCTCCTTTTTCTACTTACTTGGTTGTCTTGTGAACAAGCCAGGCTTCGTGCTGACCATGAAGCTGCTCAAGATAGGCCAGCTCAATTCCTTTCTCTTCCTTCCTGGCTCTCTGATCCAACCTCTTCAAACAAATCTAAAAGACAATCAATTTCCAGACTCCACTGAGTTCTGGCCAGAACTGCATATGTAGTCTTGGGCTGGGGGTGGGGTAGGGCTTATTACCCATATATCTGTACGTCTACCTCTGTTACCAGAAGCCATAACCTTGCTTCTGCTGCCTTGTTCTCTTATTCATTCAGAATACCTACATCTTTCTCTCTCTACTTGCTCCTTAAATCTGCTCTTCTTTTGGAGTATCCTTAGCTGGTTAGTGGCAAACACCATCTACCAGGTCAGCCCAGCTAGGATCTGGGAAGTAGCCTTCTTTCTTCTCTTCCTAACTATAGGAGGAAGTAATAAATTCTCTACTCTCTCTAGTTGGTTCTCTTGCTTCTTCTTTCTACCCTAATCAGGTACTCATCACTTCACATCTAGACTATGGCAAGGACCTCTGTATCCTGGAGGTGAAGTAGCTGGAAAGAGGTCAGGAAAGCCCAGTAGTCAACTAGTCTTGACTGTGTACCAGTGGTGCGATCTTGGTGAGTTTCCATTCCTCATCTCAACCCACCCCACAGGTCCTGTAAGTTTTTGCTGAGGTAAGACAAAAAAATACCTGGTAAATGCTGTTCTCTCCTTCCAGTTGGTCCCTTCAGTCTACTTTCCATAATACTGCAATATAATGGCATTACTTTCCCCATTTAAAATACTTCACAGGTTTTTCACTGCTTACAGATATGAACACAAGTTCAAGAAAATAGGAGAGGCATTATATTTGTTATATGATAATTTGAAATGTCTTTCATATTACCTCAAATACTCACTCTGGAGTAGAATGTGAAATCTGCATGGGTCAAAGATAAAACAAAGAACTGAGGGGGCAATAGCCCTGACACTAACTCTCCCTTTCACTCCAATTTGCAGTGTGTGCACAATCCTCTTCACCTATGTGGGAGAAAGTCTGAAGCACAGTGGCCCAGAGGTGGTGTTCCCTTCTCTACCTATCCCATAAGGCTGTCCCTCCAATGTTTCCTCAGTGTCATTAGCTCCTCCCCTGGCCTTGCTGCTTCAGCTAGATTTGACCTCATCTGATACCTGCAGATAGGCTAAGCTTCTTCACACCTCAGAACTTTTGCTCCAGATGTTTGTTTTGCCTGAATTGCCCTTGATCCTCTCTCTCTGCAGGCAAGACATTCCTTTATTGAATTTCACCTGTCTTGGAAATATAGATGGATTAGCCCATTGACTTAGGACTTCCCTCTTTCAAATACTTAAAATATGTGAACTTTAATCTCTAAAATAGTACACAGTATTTCCAAAGATGTTGGGGCTTTGCTGTTTCCCTCTTACCTTTTCTCTAAGGAGACAAAATCATGTATACAAATTTCATTTAGGTTGTTATGTCCAGCTTTCTAAACTGGAGAAGAGACACAAGTCTAGTGGATTAATTTTTTTTTTTTTTTTTTTTTTGGTACCGGGGATTGAACTCAGGTCCTTGAGCTTGCAAGGCAGGCCCACCGAACCACTGAGCTAAATCCCCAGCCCTGGATTAATATTTTTATTATTTTATTGTCTCTGCCTTTCTTCTAATCAATTAATAATTACCCCTAACTCATCATTCTGGTGCTTGGAACTTTATAATTTAGATGGGTTTTAAAACATATGCAAAGTAGCAAATCAAGTTCTGAACTGTGTGTGCCTGGATCCTAAGTGCAGCGGTTCAGATAAAGGAGGCAGCATGCTCTCCAATTCCTACTTCTGCAGAGCTTCCCCTTTACCTTAGGCCGCAGCTTACTGAGCACCACTCTGAGAGCCAAGTGCTCGTGGGCCCCAAGGAAACAGACCACTGGGGATTTTCCAGATGAACTGGAAGACAGAGGACAGTCTGCATAGGACTCTAGGAGGGCACAGTGACATGTACTCATCTAACATTTTCATTGCTGATATCTAGTCCATCCATATTTTCATTCATTTACTTTTTTTATATTTCTACTTTCCTTTACTCTGATTCTGTCTTTTTTCTTTCTTTCTACCTCTACATCCCCACCCTCACTGCTGATGGTTGAGACCTTTCCTCCTTATTTCTCTCCTTCTCTAATCAGTTTTTTCACTATATCCCTGACTTCCAGCTACCTAGTTTTCTCCCCTCACAACCAGTGTTATTAAATTTCTATACACCTTCAGACATAGTTTTTGTACACAGACATTCTTTCTCCCACCTTTTAAAAAAATGTATACGAAAGTGTTCCACCCAGCCGTCGGGAGGCTCAGGTCAGAGGACTGCCCAAATCCAAGGTCAGCCTACATTATATGGTGAGTGCAAGGCCAGCCTGAACTGCATAATGAGACCATCTCAAAAAGAGAAACAGAGAGAGACAAGAGAGACAGAAAGTGTTCCACCATACACTCTGCAGTTGTTTTTGATCATTTAAGAATATCTCTTGAAAAAAAAAAAAGAATGTCTTAGATACTGTTACACATCGGTACAGAAATAACTCTCTCTCTTTTATAGTGTCAGAGGTTTTTAAATTTATGGTGAGAGCATAATATATGCAACGGCCTCTACTGATGAACCATTGGATTGTTTCCACTAATTTGGTGTTACAAACAATGTTGCCTTGTGCATAGGCTATTTTGCACATGTAAGTGTTATCAATGGAACTCTGTTGTTGTTTTGAGACAGGGTTCAGGTTGGTCTTGACCTCACTTGAGGCTTGAGCTGGTCTCAACCTTGCAGCAATTCTCCTGCCTCAGCCTCCCTAGTGCTGGGATGACAGGCATGTGCCACCAACCCTGACCCCTCAGCGGTGAACTGTAAGTGCTATGATGCATAGGTCAAAGGTACAAGCACTTGCTATTATATATTGTTAAACTGCCTGCTTATAAGCTAACAAGCAAGTAGCTAGGATGTCTAAACATTGCAAAGCTATCTAATTTTCCTCTCAGAGGAAAAAATAGTATCTACATTAAAGTATTTTTTTACAATAGGCACATGTAAGAATACAGCAATTCTTAGATTGATCTATTAAGAAATGTTCATATTTGGTTTACTATTAATTTAACAGAGCAAATTATATCTCCCCACCCCAAAACTAGGTAAACTCTTTTGAACGTTGGCATAATTCTTACTTTATTGGCATGGCTATGACAATTTTTTAAGAAAGATCTTACTCAGGGGCGGGGGATTTAGCTCAGTGGCACCACGGCCTGCCTCACAAGCACAAGGTTCCAGTTTGAACCCCGGTACCAAAAAAAAAAAAAGATCCTATGCAAACAGTGCTTTACCCTGGCCCCATTTCACCTTGGTCCTCCCTGGAAAGACACACCTGAATGTGAACAGGAAAGGCAGTATAGGTGCAAATGGCAGGGGAGGGGCCCTGCAGATATTTCCTGGACCTGCCCCACCTAGGAGGAAGACCTGCTCTTGACTGCTTGGCATCAGAGACAGCAAATGGAACATGACTGCTGGTGGGTCCAGTTACCATGCCTCCCAAGATCGAAACCCAGGTGCCATTTGTTCCCATACACCTCCTGTACACTGTTTCCAGTTTCACAGTCCTAGGCAGGGCCTTCAGGCAGACTGAGGCAGACCGATCATCTATACTCTTGATTCCAAAGGGCTGGAGCAACACTGACACTCAGCCATTTTTTTTTTCACTATGTATTTTGTGATGGCTTGAACTCACTGTGTAGCCTAGGCTGGTCTTGAACTCGTGGTGATCATTTTGCCTCAGGCCCCAGAGTTATGGGATTACAGGTATAAGTCACCATACCTCGCTTCTTTTAATCATTTTTGAAACTGCAGGCTGGCTTCCTGATTAGAATTTAGAGGACAACTGGTAGAAAGGAGCCAAAGGCCATATTAAAGTCCTTCTCACATTGTCTAAACTTACTATTTGCTAACGCTCTGTGATGGATATCAGGCACTGATAAAACATTTTATATAGAGACATTTTAACTTCTATTCTTTTCTTCCTTTGTATATAGTTACTCCTGAATCTCATAGAAGAGGTCTAGGCCACTTCAGGGAAGGATATGGGCATTCCTGGGTATAATACCATCAAAATAGCATAAAAATCCTTAACTAATGCCAAAGTGAATCAGTGTTTTTCTTTTCTGTCATTATGTTGCAAAACCTTTAACCCCCTTCTTTTTATACCAGCTGAAATACTTCAATTAGTCTCTCCAAAGACACATACCAACCCCCTGATGATAATCACCATCCCTGCTCCATTCTCCTAGGTCATGCAGAGTGCACAAATACAAGGGAGGGATACTGGTCTTGTGGGTCCCAGCCTGGCCCCCCAAAACCAGCTCCTGTGAGCTGGCTGGGCAGCGCAGTTTCGCTCCCAGCACTGAGTCAGCTCACCTTTTCCTTAGCTCTTCCCAGCACAGTTTTCCTTGTACCAAGCTGGGCCTAAGTTCTGTCTCTAGGAATAGGTTAGGTCAGTAGTGTCTCTCTCCTCCCTCCCTCCTTCCCTCTCTCTCTCTCTCAATCTCTCTCCCCTCTCTCTTGGGATGGGAATCTGAATTTATTTTTTTAATTATTTAAAAAAATTTGTATCAGTACATCTTTGCAGTATGTAATTTTTACATTCCATATGTGGAGTTGGTACAGGTACACAACACATTCCTTTTCTCATTCCCTTTGCCTCCCCTCCCTGTCCCTCCCTTCTATCTCTTGATCCCCTTCCCATTTGAGAAAGATCTATCTCCCTACTTCTTATTATCTATCTTTTATTTTGCTCTTTATAATATGGGCTTCTCATGTAAGAGAAACCATGAAATATTAAAGCTTATGTCTGATTTTTTTCACTTAACATTATGATCTTGAGGTGCATCCATTTTTCTACAAATAACTCATTTATCTTTCTTTATGGCAGAGTAGTACTCTGCTGTGTATAAATACTATCCCTTCTCCTAATACTTAGTCCCTCAATCTCTTACTTCTTTCAGTCCAGCCAACCCATGACTACAATGGAAACTTGTTACCTCTTCAAATTCCAACGAAAACTGTCACTCCAACTGTCCAACCGTCCAACTCTACAGCACTCTTTCTCCTCTTTGGTCCTGGCCATGAGCCTTCCTGGGAGCAGGCTTTCTCTGTAAACCTGACCCCTACCCTCAGCTACTTCAAGATGTCCTCTCTGGCAGAGGAGTCCTCTTTCTCCATTCACTGACACCAATCCCTTTCCATTAAGTCTAATAAACTCAAAATTTGCCCCTTCTATTCCTACTCCCCCATATTAAAGACCACTGAAAGAAGTCATATAAATGTGACCCAGCCATTCAACTTGCCATGAATACACTTAACTTGAACTTGATTCTCTTCGTGGAAGCTTCTCAGCCTTCTGGCCTCACTGAACTGCTAATTTAGTGGTATGGTTTAGATCAAGAATGGCCCCCAAAATTCTCCTAAGCCCAGAGGTGGGGCTTTTGGAAGGTGACTGGATTATGGGGCACTACAGATGACTTGCCGTAAGGAGGTGGAGCCTGGTTGGGGGTCAATGAAGACATGACCTGGTAGATTATATCTCCCTCCCAGGCTCCTCGTTTCTCTCTCTACATCCTAGTCAGCATGATACCAGTACCTTTTCCTCTGCTATGCCAGCCAACCATGAACTATAACTCTGAGCAAAAATAAACTTCTCTTCCTTTAAGTGATGGGTGTGGAGTACTGTGTAACAGCGACAAAAAAAGTGACTAAGACATTTAGTTTCATCTTAAACCTTAGACTCTCTTATTTCCTCCTGTATTCTAACTTCTATGTCATAATCACCAGAAGTTCCCAATACAAAGATGCCCAATATCTAGCTCAACAAGATCATTATAGCCTCCGATGACCATACCAAAGGAAGGAAGAGGTCACTGGCTGCATGTCGGAGCATTTGAGATGCAAATCTGGAGTGATGGGGTTGATGCCCAATCTGTTCTGGCTTGCCGCTTCACCAAGAGGGACCCTTCTGTACACAATCAGTTGCTCCAGTGTGCTGCTGCATGTGGGAAATGAAGTGCTTGGTGCTAGAACAGAGGAGTCCACCCACTGCCTTCTGCACTCTGGTAATGCTTGCACTTTAACTTCTCTGAAAATCAGGGACTTACAGAATGTCTTTAAAATTTTTCCTATTACCCTAAAGTCTAAGCCTTTAGGTTCAGAGTTACCTGGGGAGTAGCCTGTAGGTAGATGAAGCCATGTAAGGAGAGCTGGCTGGCAAACTCCTGCAGGAGAAAAGAATGCCAGTCCTGATAGATGTGCCACTCGATGTCACTGAGGGAACCATTTTCAAAAAGATTCTTTGCAAAGATATACCTGTTTGGAAATGTAAGTAGGATGGGGTGGGAGTAGTGAGGAGAGGGGAAGAATAGGAAATGGAATGAAAGGCACAAGAGAGAGAAAAGCAGAAAAATCAATAACCAACTTGTCCCATGTTTGTTCAAACCACTTAACCTTTCTAGCTCATCAATCCTTAAGCAATCTGAATTCTTAACCCACAGCTCCCTCCCTGCTCAACAGTTTGATGGGAAATAGCACCTAGAATTAAAGGCTGAAACCAGCTTTTGAGATAGGAGTAATTCACTGGGGCAGGAGGAGAAAGACACAGGAAGAAGAACACATCAGTCCCTGACAATTTTCCCTGCTAGAAACCACGCAGAGGAAACAGCAGAGGATGGATGTAAACTTGAACTTTTGAAATTTCCTTATTATTCTTGCAAGGCCCTAAACAAAAATCAAATGAATTAAGTATAAAGCCATCTACAACATTTCACTTAAGTACTGAGAGCTTCCAAGTCTCCAACCATCTTTGTCTTTAGCTAAGTGGACAGGAAACTGTCTTTATGTGGTGTCATTTTTAGAGCAAGAAATGCATTTCCCATTGACCTCAGTATTAACAAGAAAGCAGACTATCCTCCAAAGCCCTTACTAGCTTATTTCTGCTGCTCCTGTGCTTCTAAATCAGATAAAAGGGGAAGGTGAAAATCAAACCCACTTTTCTTATTGCTTACTTCCACAACAAAAGGAGGATCTGATAAACAGAAACCGTGGCTTCCAAAGAGTCAATTCTGCTTTCAAATCTCAGGCACCCTGAGATAAAACACAATTTCCATCTTTAACAATGACCTCCAGTTTCTAAGGCAACATCAGCACTGGCCACTTCTGGGAAAATGAAATTCAGAATCCCTGTGTAGGAAGTGCAGACTGTAAGGCTGTGAGTGCCACCTGGAAAAGATGAGGTCTCAGAGTAACTCAGCAGGATCTAATCCTGACTCTAATGTTCACTAGCCATGTCACCCTAGAAAGTCACCTGAACTCTCTCAGCCCATTGTCTTAACTGCATATTATACTCAAAGTCCTGAGAAGAGTATTATGGCTACATGTAGATGTCCCCCCAAAGCCTCGTGCACTAATAGGATGGGCTTGTGGGACTACAGAGAGTGTATGATATGGGATCATGAGTGTGTGATACTGGATTAGTCCACGGAAGGGTTTATAGCTGGATGTGATATTGGGAGGTAAATCCTGGTGGGAAGAAGTGGGTCACTGTGGTGTGGCTTGGAAGGATATCCCTCCATGCCATGCCATGGATTGTTTTTATTCTGCTTTGCCTTGGAGCTGGCTATGAACTGAAATCTCTACAAAGTGTTAGCTAAAATAAACCTTTCTTCTCTTAAATTGTGGGTGTCAGGTATTTTGTCCTAGCAATGAGAAAATAACTAAAACAAAGAATGAGTGGAATAGTATTCAAGGTTGTATTTTTGTTTTTGTTTTTCCTTCCTGGTACCGGGGATCAAACTCTGGACCTTGTACTTGCAAGGCACAGCACCAAGATAAATCCCCAGCCCTCAAGGTATCTTTTAGTTATAATTAAACTGCTTTTTGCTAAGGCTATGAAGACGATAATTTGGAAATACTAAAAGTAAACACTCCCAGTTTAGTATGGTCTAGCTATAGTATAAATGCAGAAAATGACTTTTATAAATCAAGTTCTGAAAAATGTTCAACTTCTTCATAGAAACAAAGATGAAATTTTGATCTTATAAAGAAAAATTACTAAGTCCTATAAAAATGGCCTTGCTGCTCCTCAGGATGAGTACTTCTCTTATTTTCTCAAAGCTAGTGGTGATAGGTAAGGAGGTGATAGTAGGCGGAGGTGCTAAGCACTAAGAGAAAGGGAGCTACGGCAGAAGGCGTGTAGGTGCTGCAGAGCACAAGGCTTAAGCACCTAGTGGCTAGAGCCCCTGCTCTAGAACTACATGCTAGCCTTCCCTTTAACTCAACCAAAAAGTCTTAGATTTCTTTGCCCTTGTATTCCACTCTCCCAAATAACTCATGTTCCTCCTCTGGGACATACACCACACTACATGAGCTTGAGTCCACAGTCCTGCTGAACTGTAATATTTATGACCAGAAATAGCTCTGCCTTCTCTGCTGCAGCCCCAGGTTCAAGTCTAGTATCCGAAGGAGGCACTCAATAAATCTGTACTGAGCAAACAAATACAAGGATGCTCCCCCTGCCCCAACCACCTCATGCTGTACTACTGAGATACAATCTCAGCCCCTGGTATGAATTTTTAAAATAATGGAAAAGGTCTAAATTACCCTCCAGGATTAGAATTTGTCGTTGGTTACCCTTTCTATCTCAAAATGCCCCCTTTGAAGCCAGGTGTGGTGGCACACGCCTGTAATCCCAGCACTCAGGAGGCTGAGGCAGGAGGATCACTGTGAGTTTAAGACCAGCCTGGGCTACATAGGAGTTCCAGGTCAGTCTCAACTACATAGTGAGACCCTGCCTCAAAAAACAAACAAACAGGGCCAGGGATTTAGCTCAGCGGTTCAGTGGCCTGCCTTGCAAGCGCAAGGACCTGAATTCAATCCCCGGTACCAAAAAACAAACAAACAAAAAAAGCCCACTTTGATGGGGGCACCTGAAATGCTGTAGCTTCCCATAGTGTACCAATTCTTACCTCTTTCTTTGTAAGTAAACATCAAGATCTAGGTGGCTTCTTAACAAAGCATTTCTAATTAACAAAGTATTTCTATTTCTCTGTTTTCCTCTGAGAGGTATCTTGCATGCTACTTCACTAAAGATCTAGAATTCAAAAGATCAATTGTATATGTTTCCAAGCAACCTGGGTGGTTATATGCAATTCAACTTCCTAGTCTGAGAAATGAGGTTTTACAGAGAGAGAAGAAAAAAGGCGGCAGTACAGCAATAGTGGAAAAAGAACTAAAGCTCAGAGCCCAGCCATCATGTACACATGTAGCTTTTATAAAGGGTAGGTTCTCAGGGCCTAGAAGGAAATGTATAGCTCCAAGAGTTTTGTTTCACATGTTACATGATTTTGAGGTAAAGTCAGAACAAGCACAATGAACCCTTGTTTCTTTCTTCCAGGAGGCTTTATGAGAGCACTGAGAAGCAGAAGTAGTTTATAATGTGGAATTAAATGGTTGACCAACTAAATGTCTTCAGCAGTGAATGGACAATGAAAATGCAGTATCTTTCATTCTGGCATATCAACAGTGCTTAAGTAAGATATAATTTTGTTTGAAAGTACCACTTCACTGACAAAAATCATTTACAAGCTTCAGATACAAAAAACGTTCCTGACGTCCAAAGACTTCATCTTTGGGTTTCCTAACACTAAGCTACGCTCTGGTCTCTGTGGCAAAGCCAGGAATTCTGGAGCCTGGATAGGCTACCTCTTCTGGAACAGATGGGCTTACTTTCCATGCTAGCTGCTGATCTTTTTAAAAGTGACCTCATATCTCACTCTCCCACGTGGTCAAGATGAGCCCTTCCCCTGAAGAGACACATGTACTTGTTTTCAATCCTAGACTCTGGAGAGCAGTAGGCCCTGTCACAAAAGGAGTTAAAAAAAAAAAAGGCTAAATTGAGACAAAAGTCAATTTCATGGATATGCTATTTTTGCCTAGACATCCTTTCTTGATAAATGAAAAAGGACAAATAGATCTTCAGTAATCATTTTGGGAATACAAATTTTAAATCCATGTACTTTTTTCTTAAAGGTAATAACTAACCATCTGGTTTCTGAGAATATACACTGCTACTACCTGATCTATTCTGTGCCTTTTAGCTTGTAATGGTTACACAGGCAGCTACCAGCTTGCCTCTATGCAGTAAAATAAGGCAACATAAGGCAATCAGTGGAACTGCAGGAAATTCAATGCAATTAATTTATGAAAAACATAAATCCTTCTTAACATATATGACATCTCAGCTGAATTACAATGTTGAAAAACTTTCATCTTTGTAAAGGCTACTTTATAAAGATTTGTCCAAAGTACAACTTTTTTGTTTTGTTTTATTTTTTGAGACAGGGTTTCATATGTAGTTGAGGCTAACTTGGAACTCACTATGTAGCCCAGGCTGGTCTCGAACTCACAGTGGTCCTCCTGCCTCAGCCTCCCGAGTGCTGAGATTAAAGGCGTGAGCCACCACGCCCGGCTTCAAAGTACAACTTTTAATAACTAGAGCAGTACATGGCCTGTGTAAGAAGAGAAAACATAGAACTGAAAACAGGGGCTTATGACTGGTAGAGGGCTTGGCATCTTACCTGTCACTGTACACAGACCTCTCAAAGATCTGCACGGGGTTCTTGGACTGTAACAGTTTCTCAGGGAAGGGCTCCAGCTGTACTTTCAGGCGGCTCATAAAGGAACACGTCTGGAATGTGTAGGACCATCGTGCTGGCTCCTGATACATCATGTCCAGCAAGTTTCCCAGACTTTGGGTAGTTTGGCCCTAAAGAGGATTAAAAGGGGGAAGAATTTCCTACAAAGTGTATTTATTCCATAGCACCCTCCTAAAAAGGTTTAATACACAATACAAAAAGAAACTACAAATGTCTTTACACTAAAAAAATACAATCAGATCCTCCAGCTTAGTTGAAACCATAAAATCAAAGATTTTCCAACCTCACTAGACAATAATCTGACAGAGAAATATGGCATGCCACCTTCAATATAATACAGAAGAGCAAAGGAAAAACCATACATAGAATTAACACATTCACTGATGGATTTGTGGAGTCTGGGGAGGAATTAATAATCAACAGTCATCTAAAATTCTAATTTGAATCAAATTTTTCAACTGTAACGCTATATTGCTTCCTTTTTGAGATTCCACCTGTGGCTAATTCATTCTAAAACTTCAAAGCAGATAAGCAATTATTATTTGAATAATCCAACCAACCAACCAACCAAACAAAACCCTCTTCTAGAGAGTGAAATATAATTTGAAGAAGTTCATGTACTTAGTATATGGGAACAAGTATGGGATATTCAGGAGCCCTAGATTCTTGGACTCTGCCACTGAGTTAATGCAAAAAAGTTTAAAATAATTAAAATTAATAAATAATTAAAATAATTAAAAAATGATTTTATTGGTATATTTTAAGTATACAATATGACATTCATCATTGGAGATTTGTACCTTTACATAATATATCTTTTTTTTTCTTTTTTGATACCAATGATCAAACTTAGGTCCTTATATTTGCAAGGCAGGCGGCAAAACCACTGAGCTCAATACCCAGCCCCACATAGTATTATCTCGATTCTTATTTTTTCCCCTTCCTCTGCCCTTCCTTCACCCTTCCTTCAACCCCTCCACCCCTCCCTATTTACAAAGACTTTGTTTCCATTTTTCACTTTCTCATAAAAGTGAGTTTTGGGGAAAGCACTTTGTATCTTCATTTATTCATTTAACCACCATTAACCAAAGGCCTGCACAGATGAGATGCTGTGTGGCCTAGGAGTATAGAAAAAGGAAGTAACATTTAGGTCAATGTTCACTATGCAATATTATTTCATTTAATCTTTAAAACAACTTCATGAGGTAAGGTTGTTATAGACATTTTCCAGAAGGGAAAGTACACTCAAAGGTTAAATAACTTACTTGCACAAGGTCTCATAGGGCTTAGTAAGTACTGAATAGGGACTCAAACCTCATTTCTAACTTCTTTGTTCTAAAGACTCTTGATAAAGGTGAACAATACATGGTTTCTGGACTCAAAGAACTCACAATGCAAATGGGAAGGTGAAGACTAAACCATAAATAGCTAGAATATAACATGATAAAGGGCCAATCACATGTGGTGGAGGCAATCTCAGAAGTTTCTTTAGAAAAAATGGTCTTAAACTGCAAAGTAAATGATGAGTGGAATTTTCATAGATGGAAATGGGGATTAAGAAGAGAGCACTTCACTGGGCGTGGTGGAACACACTTGTAATCCCCAAACTCAGGAGACTGAGGCAGAAGTACTGCTTCAAGTTTGAGGCCAACCTAGACTACAAGGTCAGTTCAAAGTTAGCCTGCATTACAATGAGACCCTGTCTCAAACGAAAACAACAAAAACATGAGAGCATTTCACGTGAACACAAAGATATGGGGTAAAGGAGGTAAGGATAAACAAGAAGTCCAAGCTGGCTAAAAAGCATTCTTGGGTTACAAAGAGCTTGGAAAGGTCCCAACTCTTTGAAAGGCTTCAGTAGAAGCAATGCATATAGAGTTGAGCAGATCTGAAAACTATTTAACTCAGAAATGTGTTCAGGATTTTCCTCCTCCCAATGCTCTAATGCACAAACACACACCAGCCTCACAAATAGTCCCTAAGAGCTGTAGGTTAAAGCAGGGAAACATATGACTCTCCTCATAGTATGTATTCTTGAAGACTACTGGAACGGCCCATGGCCTGTCATATAGTTCACATATGGGACTGAGGTGCTATACTAGGAGCTGTAGGTAGACTAGGTATGGGCTACTGCACCTGTAGGTTTTGGGCTACCAGAGGAAGAATGTTGTAGAACAAAAAACATCTACACAATTTCTGAAAGAACTCATCTCAGCTACAGATATATCCCTCCAAATGTATAAACAAAGGGATAATAACTGGATATAAAACTATTCTTCCACTCAAAAGGAGAGAGGACCAAGGTGTGGGCTTAGACAGAGATGTTGTCTGAAACAGAAAGAGAATCACAAATATCTCAATGGAATTCAAATAAGAATAAGCTGTCATAAAACAAACAAACAAAAAAACAAAAAAGGGAGTACTAGAGACACTGTTGGAGGTGAAAGACACAACTGCCAAGGAAAAACACTCCAGAAAGACAGTAACTAGAAAACTGTATAAGAGCAAAAACAACTAGCAAATCCAGCCAGGTGTGGTGGTGCATGCCTGTAATTCCTGTACTCGGTTGTCTGAGGCAGAAGGACTGCCTTGAGTTCGAGGCCAGCCTGGGCTTGATAGTGAGTTCAAAGGCAGCCTGAATTATGCAGCAAGACCCTCTCTCAAAAAACAAAAACAAGGGCTGGGGATTTAGCTCAGTAGTGATTTTTAGCTCAGTAGTTTGGTGGCCTGCCTTGCAAGCACAAAGACCCGAGTTCAATCCCTGGTACCAAAACAAAACAAAACAAAACAAAAACAAATTAGTAAATCCATATTGAACCCAATTAGCAGATCCAATTAGATGATCTATATTGAATACCAGCTTAAGAGACTCTTCCTAAAAAGAAAAAAGAGCATAAAATTATGAAAAAAAGAAGAAAAGACGTGGCCTGCCTTGCAAGCACAAAGACCCGAGTTCAATCCCTGGTACCAAAACAAAACAAAACAAAACAAAAACAAATTAGTAAATCCATATTGAACCCAATTAGCAGATCCAATTAGATGATCTATATTGAATACCAGCTTAAGAGACTCTTCCTAAAAAGAAAAAAGAGCATAAAATTATGAAAAAAAGAAGAAAAGACATATTAAGAGATCCAATACACATGGTAATATAGGCCAAAGATGTAGCTCAGTGGCACATGCCTGCCTGGCAAGTGCAAGGTCCTAAGTTTGATTCCTGGTATCAGGGGGGGAAAAAGAATTACATAGTAATGAGGCTGTAGAGTTCTGATTTTATTTTTTTTGCTTTTTTTTCTTTCCTCTGGAGAAGTACTTCAAGATGTAATGTCACTTATGTCTACCTGACAACAACCAGGACAATTTTGTATCAATTTACAAAAAGGTGCCAAAATTAAAGTCTTAAAACATCAATGTATAGTTGGCCCTCTCTGATCTGTGGTTCTGCACCTGTGGATTCAACCAAATGCAGATTGAAAATATCTAAAAGACAAAAAATTGTGTTTGTACTGAAACATATACACTTTATATAGCATAATATGTCCTTACACAGAATTTACTTTGTATTATGTATTAGAAGTACTCTGGAGCTGACTTGGATGTCCTGGAACCAACCCACTGCAGACACTGAGGGACTATTGGATCCCTAGCTGAAACAAAGCTACTTAATCAAGGACACAATTTCCCTTCTCAGGAGATAAAGAGTTCAGAGTACCCAACAATAAAATAACAGATGAAGATTTATATTCATAAGGTATGCATCTGGTCCACTGCTGAAAATCACTAGCTAACAGAAATATGTGTTATTGAGATGTTTGGTGATGAGAAAAAAAAGTTCCACAGTACAATTAGGAGTACTAGTTAAGAGCGAACTGATAAAGGCCGCCACCTGCCTCACAAGCACAAGGACCGGAGTTCTATTCCCAGCACAAAAAAAAAAAGAAAAGAAAAAAAGAAAGAGTGAATTGATGAAAAAGCTAAAATCAAGAAAAAAAAATTAAAAAATTGAGATTCCACCAGAAGCAAACAAACAAAAACCCTAAGGAAGGGGGAAAAGATACAAATTACTTACAAAGAGAAAAGGACCCCAAGAATGTAACAGTCCTATAACAGAAGCTACAAAAGATGGTTTTAGATAAGCAACCACTCAGAAATTACAGCACCCAAATAGGTAGTATTCTTTCTGGGGAAAAAAATTTCTAGAATATATCCTAGCCAACAGGAAAATAAGTCAATATAAAGGATTAAATAATGGGGGCTGGGGATGTTGTTGAGTGGTAAAATTCTTGTCTAGTATGCACAAGGCCCTGAGTTCATTCCCTATTACTGAGGAAGGAAAGCAAAGATAACACAGTAAAGAAAAAGGAGTCCGTAATAAGCCAGAACAGTTTAGTATAAAGTAACGATCATGAAGATAGTCATATATATTAATGCTAATTTAAGAGTTACTGTTAAAAGAGAAATTTTATACTTCAAAAACATTCTAGGGCCAGGGATGCAGCTCAGTGGCACCAAACCTGCTGGCAAACACAAGGTCCTAAATTCAATCTTAGGGGGCACAACAAAAAAACATTCTAAATCTGTAACATTTCACATGATTTCAATGTACCTGAGAGTGGAGTCTGGAAAAGAAGACAATAAAAAAGGTCTAGGTCCCCCCACCACAGAGACTCCCTTAACCTTTTGATAGATTTAAATATGTCTATTTTCATCTAAATAATATCATTGGTAGAATAAAACAGGAAGTTCTCTGAGGGGGGAGGAAAATGAAAGAAATTAAAATATAATGGGGAGGGAAAAGAGAAGAGAAGGAGAAGAGGAGGAAGAACAAAAAGAGAAAAAGGAGAAAGAGGAAGAGGAAGACAAGAAAGCATAGAATAAGGTGACAGGTATGATCCTAATAAAGGAGAAAATCCCCCCAAAAGGCAAACTGTTAGACTGGCTAAAGACTAAAATACCTGCTTATAAGAGAAACACCTAAAACAAAACAGATTACTTTTAAAAAAGGGAAAAATCTATCAAGTAGATGCAAATAAACAAAAAGCATATGTGGTAAATTATATCAAGAAAAAAGCATTAAGTACTACAAGAAGGCTTTAAAAAATACTATAAAATAAAAAGATTCCACAAAGAAGCCATGAACCTTTATACAGGGAAAACTGAAGCAATGAGGCAAATATAAAGCAAAGCCAATTCAAAATACAGGAAAATGTTTTTATGCTTGTCACTTATACATAGCCTATGTGAATACAGTTTGTAGTTATTACACTTTTTTTTTTTTTCCAGAACCAGGGATTGAACTCAGGACCTTGTGCTTGCCAGGCAGGTGCCACTCTGCCACTCCACTGAGCTAAATCTCCGGCCTCAAAGTAATCTGCATTGGATAGAATTGAACAGAGGTTACTAAGAATAGGGAGTCCTTTATCTCTTTTTTGTCTCCCTCTCTCTCTCCATCCCTCCATCCCTCCACCCCACCTCATTTAGAGACAGAGTCTCACTATGTATTCCAGGCTTGCCTTGAACCCATTATGTAGGTCATGCTGGACTCAAACTTGCAGTAATCCTCCTGTCTCAGCCTTTCCCCTGAGTGCTGGGAGTTCTCTGATTCTCTTTTCTTTTTCTGTCAGGAGACTGCAGGAGAGTGAAAACCATTTGTCTTTTTAACACTTTTTCCCTTTTTTCCCCCCTCTTTATGTGTAGGTGCTTGACATTCCAAGGCTGGTTTACTAATATACAGCATACCTACTTCTGGAATAACTTTTTTTATTTAAAAAAAAATTTTTGAGACAGTGTCTCACTGTGTAGTTTTATGCTGGCCTTGAACTCATGGCAATTCTCCTCCCTCCGGCTCTCTAGTGCTGGTATTTTTGCATGCACCACCACACCTGGCTGACTTCTGGAACACTTCAGCAAAAAAAGTGACTCCATGTTATCAGAATTCCTCAAGACAGAAAAACAAAAAACAAACAAACAAATAAAACCAGAGACTGTTGATACACAGATTTGAAGTAATTTTTTAAAAATATTATTTTGCGTTCTGTGACATTATGGTGGAAAATTAAAGTTGCACAATATTTAATTCAGACATGTACCATAAGTTAATGGTAGACTAACACCGTGGGGTAGGTCTAGGCATCATGCTTCTGTTAGCAAACTCTTTAGCTCCTTAAGCCTACTATGTCTGGTGTGGTTTCTTGTTTATTCTTTTTTCCTTGGTTGGATTATAAAATATGATCTGTCAACCTGCAAATCTTTAAAGTATGATTCAGTTTGTTGTATTCTTTACTGTGTAATTTTAAAAACTTTTAAAATACAAGAAAAAGAAATAGGAACTAAAATTAAATTAAAAATACAAAGACATACAACATAGACAACATACTTTTTTTCATTTTTTCTCCCAGTACCAGGGATTGAACTCTGGACCTTGTGCTTGCAAGACAGGAGTATATAACATTCTTAAAAGTTCATAGCATACTTACCAAAACTAATCTTTCATAAATCAAGAAGAAAATCTTAGTAAGTTCTCCAAATTAGGAACTAGAAAGCCACACTGTCAAAAATCAAAACTAGAAATTAACAAAAATCAAACTAGAATTAATAACAGAGTAATTAATGTACACATAAAATCTACTAAAAATAAAAAATATTTTAAATAACTACTGGGCAAAGAATAAATCACAAGTATAATTATAAACTCTTAGAAATTTCAGTTAAAAGTTTGTATGTCAAAATCTCAAAAAAGGAGGACCGGGGATTTGGCTCAGTGGTTCTATGGCCTGCCTTGCAAGCGCAATGGCCTGAGTTCGATCCCAGGTACAAAAAAAAAAAATAAACCAAAAATCTCAAAATAGAGCCAAAGTTTGCCCAGTGTGGTGGCATATGCCTGTAATTCCAGCACTCAGGAGGCTGAGGCAGGAGGATCAACCCAAGTTCGTGGCCAGCATAGGCTACATAGGGAGTTCAAGCCTGCACTACAAAGCAAGATTCTGTCTCAAAGGATAAAAAAACAAAAGAGACAAAGCTTATCCTATGAAGAAAATTCCCAGCTGCAACTGCTTTTACAGTATTATTAAAATGGGTATGGGGGCACACACACAAACTAACCCCTTAGCCTCAAGAGGTTTAAAAAATGCAAGTTTGAGAAAAAAATGAATAAACTCAAAGGCAAAAATTAACGAATAAGAATGGAAGTCCCCATTGAATTAAAAAACAAAAATCCATTATTTAGTTTTTTAGAGGAGACAAAACAGACAATCATCTATCAAATACTATTCCTTTCCAAAATATTCATGCAAATAAGAAACATCAGACAGAAAATATAACAATTCTGGATACAGAAGATTTTAGGTGTAAAAAAAAAAAAAAGTACTAATTTGGGGCCCGGGATTTAGCTCAGAGGTTCTGCCACCTGCCTTGCAAGCCCAAGGACCAGAGTTCAATCCCCAGTACCAAAACAAAGCAAAAAAAAAGGAATGTATTTAAAAAGTATTGATTTTATATCATTAAATTTGAAAATATCACTAAAAGGACAATTTTCTAAGAAAATGAATTTACCAAAATTGACTGAAGAGGGAATAAAAACAAACAAGAAACAAACCCTGAATAATAACCAAGAGGGAACAAACAGTTGCTAATAACTATTCTCCCAAGCACTACTTAACCTATATAACTTTACAGATGATTACCTTCAAGAAATAGCTAATTCTTGTGCAAAAAAAAAAGCAAAACTTCTCAATTTATTTTCAAAACCCCAATGGTAAAACCCGTCAAAAACTGTCCACGAAAACAGCAATCCCAATTAAATGTATAAATATATACATGGAAAATTTACAACAACCTATTAGCAAATTAATGGAACAATACTCCACTATGACCAAAAAAAAAAGTTCATTCTAGAAATGTAAGGATGGCGTCATTATAAAAACTATGACTGAGATTAAAAATGAAAACCCTGGGGCTGGGATATGACTCAGTGGTAGGGAGCTTGTCTAGCGTGCTTGAGGAACTGAGTTCTATTCTTTTTCTTTTTTTTTTCTTTTGGTACTGGGATGGAACTCAGGACTTGGCGCTTGCCAGGCAGGCATGGTGCCACTGAGCTAAATCCCCAGCCCTCAGTTCTATTCTTAGCACCTCATGGTTATCTCACTAGATGCTAAAGAGGCTTCTAAGGAAAAGCCAACTTTTGATTCTGATAAAAACAGTTAATGTCCTAGTAAGAGAAGGGTTCTCCTCCACGTGCCCTATTGAAAACAAATAGGGAACTTAAAACTGATGTACGAGAGGTAATTTCATTAAAGATGGAACAAGATAAGGGTGATCACCCTCACTGCTCTTATTTAATATTATTCTGGAAGTTCTACCTAAAGGAAGAAAATAGAAAGGAGGTGTGGATAATGGAAAACTCTTCCCAACGATTACAATTTAGAGACAACTATCATTTTGTAAAATCCCAAGCACATAAACAGAGATAATTAAGCCATAAAAGTCAAATATAGAGCCATCAGCTGCCTTCCTTCAAATCTGTGATAACTAATTTGAAAAAATAACAAAGAAAAGGGCTGAAGATTTAGCTCAGTGGTGCTGCACCAGCCTTGTAAGCACAAGGTCCTGAGTTTGATCCCTGTTACTGGAAAAAAACAAAAGAAAACAAAACTAAAAAAGATAATGAAGAAAAACACAAGTCGCCATAACAACAAAATATATATATCCTTCTTGGGAATAAATTGAAGAAAACTACTCGAAGTAGCTAACCATTTGTGGAAAAAATAAAGAATTCTACAACTTTTAAAATCACATAAAGTATAATACTATAAAAGCAACAGAAAGATGTATAGGTGGCTGCTTTTAAAAAATCTTGGGCTGTGGGAGATTTTTTAAAAATAATATCAAGGTATTAATTATGAAGAAAAAGATGGACAGATATGATTACATAAAAACTAAACTATAAATTTCTATATATATATATATATATATATATATATATGATGGGCAAAATTAGCAATATGTATAAGTCAATTACTATAAACATGAGTTCTAATAAAGATTTCAAATAGAAAAAATAAAGCAAGGATTGAATAGACAATTCACTAAAGGTTAATAAATGGATGATAAAAATCTGTTCAATTCAGGGCTAGGGATTTAGCTTAGCAGTGCCACATCGGCCTTGCAAATGCAAGGTCCTGAGTTCAATCCCTGGTACCAAAAAAAAAAAAAAAAAAAAGTTCAACTCATTGGTAATCAAAAACATAAAATAAGATTTTCTTATCTCTCACAATTGCAAGGATCAAAGGAATAAAATTAGTATTACTCAGAGTATAAGGAAATGGTGCAACTTCTCTGCAGGAAAATTTTGTAAAACAAAATACAAGTATCAACAATGTAGATAATTTCTGGATATCAAGATTCCAGTTCTAATTTATCCTAGGAAAATATACAAGTATCAAAATTCGGCTATTAATAAAAAAAAATGTAGGGCTGGGGATGTAGCTCAGTGGTGCTGTGCCTGTCTGTCAAGCACAAGGTTCTGAGTTTGATTCCTGGTCCCCCTTACCCCTATCTAGCTATAAGAATGTTATTGAAACACTGTTAATAATGGGGAAAAATTAGAAAACTAAACCAATTTTTCAAGGACTGGATAAATAAATGATAATACCATATTATTCAAGGTACTATAACCAACAGACTTTAAAATGACATTACTATAAAAGGGAAACTTTACTTATTAAGCGACATGCAACGGGCAACCACTTTTTATTTATTTGAGAGAGGGTGTTGCTAAATTGCCCAGGCTGTCTTTGAATTCTCGATCCTATTTCAGCCTCCAGTGTACTAGGATCACAGGCGTGCACCACCACACACATGTGACTCTTCACAAATTTCATTTAACAAAATATATACATATATTATATATAATCCAGTTATGTAAGTATATGTGACTATACGCACTTTCTCCTCTATAGGAAGAAGTATAAAAGGACAAAAATGTTAAAAATTCTACTTGTGGATAATGGGTTTACACGAGTATCGGTTATCTACCTAACAAATGATACCAAAATTTAGTGGCTTAAACAAAAACATTCATTATCAGTTTCTTTGGGGCAGGAATTTGGGAAGCAGTTTAGCTAGTTGGTTCTGCCTCAGGGTTCTCAAGATGTTTCAATCAAGATGGTGGCCAAGAGCCAGGGAGGCAGCTCAGTGGCAAAGTGCCTGCCTGGCAAGTGTGATGCCCTGAATTAAATTCCCAGTACCAAAAAAAAAAAAAAAAAAAGATGGTGGCCACGAAGACTACCATCACCTGAAGGTGGTGTACTGGGACTGAGGGATTTGCCTTCCAGGAGACCCACTCACAAAGCTGCTGGCAGGATTCCTCAGTCTTTGCCTTATACATTCTTCCTGATGGGACTTCACAACATGGCAGCTGGCTTCCCCCAAGCATGACAGAGTATCTATAATATCTTTTATGACCTACCCTAAAAAGTCACACTGTTATTTCTGCTACATTCTAGGTGCTAAAAACAAGTATTATGAGACACAGTGGTACATGACTGGTAATCCCAGCTATCTGGGAAGCTGGGGCAGGAGGACAAGTTAAAGGCAAATGTTATAGTCAGGATTTGGAAGGGAATACATTTAATACAGGACACATAATTTGTAGGATTATTTTATTAATATTCACCTAAAAAGTCATATGCAAAAGTATACAAGAGATCTGTCAGCACGGCAGAGATCTGAAGAATCCAGACAAAAGGATCTCATGGCAATGTTGCACACAAGTCCAGCCAAACGCCAAAATCCCATGGTGATGTCCTCCACTAGACTAGCTGGAGGCCTAGAGCCCAAAGCAAGGTCTCATGTAAGTCTGTATCAAGGATCTGCACCAGGAAGGCCCAGAGGCCAGTGGTGGAAGCTAGAAAGACTGCGCCAGTGAGGCAAAAGATCTGTGCCAGAAGGCTGAGGGAGCTGCACTAGAGCCAAGAAGCTGTGCTCAAAGCAATGACCAGAGCACCCCCAAAGAGAACACCAGCTATCCTCAACGTAGAGAAGACAAAAACAGCTGAGTGCTAATCAGGAGAACCAGACTCAGCAAGCTTCTCCAGGAAAATCAAAAGATTCCCATTCTTCTCTTATGCCATTCAGGCAACAATCCTCAAATCCATGCCCAGAACCACAATGACTTAATTCAGCTGGGTGCTCCCACTCAAGTTAACTCTTGTGGTATTGCAGTAGGTTAACTATAACCATACCATACTCTTCTAATGTAAATTTGTATTTTAGAATAGTAGCCAGCTGTGCATCTCTGTGCCTTTCCCTAAGGGATACAGGAAGCAATCTTTGTGTTTACTCACTTGTGACAAAGTGCAGTATGTGCACCTGTGCAAAATGTCAAACTGGGCCTTTCACCCACATTATGCTCCACCTAACAGATTCTGCATCACACAGGATATAATATAATACAGCTTACCACTCTAGGATTTATTTTTTAAAAAGTTTTCTTTTGATTTTTCTGGCACAAGTAACTTAATTCTGAACAATGGCACATGAAAAACCAGATTTGCAAGTTTTTGGAGGAGGTCAAAAGTGAATCATCAGCTTACTCATGCATGGATGATGAAAATGATCCATTATGGTAAAACACATGGTTTCATAACAGAAGAGTGGTGTGGGTGGATGATGATGATGATAATAACTTTGACGTTGGCCATGTGAGCCAAAGTTCCTGTGACAGTGAAATGGAGCAAGAATCGACTAATACAGACAAAGGGAATGAAGACCTCCTTGATTCAGATGATAAAGAAAATAGCAATATGAGTGCATATTTGACATTAGTCAAAATGTTGCAAAATGGTCATGCAACCAAATGGAACAACCCAATGTTAGAACTAGGTCCAAAAATAGAGTGAGGACCTTGGTAGGGGTGAAACCTATGGGACAGAGTGCCAGAACTGCCATTCAATATTGGAAATTGTAACAGATGACATGGTACAAGATGTGAAATACAGAAAGGCTGAAATACAAGTAAAATGTTCTAAATTCACCAAAAGCCATACTTAGAGATATATTTATTATAATACCTCATGAGCTGGTCTGCTGTACTTAGCAGGGCTTTCTCATGGTAATTGTAGGATTATAAGACTTATGGAAAAGCAAGGCTGTATGCTTGCAGAGTAACAATGTCACTGAGGAGATTTGGTTTCCCTCAAAATTGCCTGAGGTCTGGTCACAAAACCAGCCACAAGAAAGAAAAAGAACTGGTAATCTGGCTTCTATTTGGTAATTGACAGATTTGTAATTGCCAAACAATTTACATACCATTTGAATACATGACTATTGATGAACATTTTGTAGCATTTCATAGCCACTGTAGCTTCAAAATATGGCATAAAATGTATGCCCTTATAGATGCAAAGACTTATTAATGCTTTCAATTTATCCTGGAACTCAGCCACCAGGTCCTTATTCATATAGTAATAAACTGAATGATGCTGTTAACAGACTTGTTGCTCCCAATAGAGTGCTACTGGTATTTTCACTGTAGTTCATACAGGTTTTTATTTCCGAAATCAATTGTTGAAAATTTTGATGTTTTATAAACACTCAATAAGTATTAAAAATGCAGTATTTTATTTTTGTGATTTTTCCTATTAAGCACTCATTGTTTAATATAATAAAACTAATAAAATTAAAATTATAATCAATAGAAATATTCTAAAGAAAAACCATGGGTTCGATACACCCATGTTTATGCATCTTTATGATAAAAAATGTGTTATGCTCCCCTCCCTAATCTACCACAGCCAACTGGGACAACTTTGCTAAACTATCTTAAAATAAAAACTAAGGTGGGTGTGGCAGTACATGCCTATAATCTCAGCACTTGGGCGGCTGAGGCAGGAGAATCACCCCAAGTTCGAGGCCACCCTGGGTTACACAGTGGGTTCAAATCCATCCTGAACTACATAGTGAGACCCTGTCTCAATCAATACTCACTCAATCAATCAACTAACCAACCAGGCTGGCCCAGTATACATGATGCCCCAGGTTCGATTCCTAGTAATGAAAAAATGAAACAAACAAACAAACAAACACAGAAAACAAGTCTTTCAGTCCAGCTCTTACTCAAGGGGAGAAGAACTAAGCTACACCTCTTGAAGGAAGAAGTATTTGTTCAGTTTGTGTACTATTCTGAAATCCCAAAAGGTGATTAGTGGCATATCCAGAAAAAATATATAATTTATAAATGAAAAAGTAAATTTCATTGTACATGTACATATATACACATGCACATATAAAGGCATAAAGAGACAACTTGAAAATACTCCATAAGAATAACGTGTCTTCCACAAAAGGTGACATAATCTAGGTTTGAATAACAGAAAAATGGCATCCAGAACAAGTTCTGTGATACTCTGTACCATTTAGGCCACATCCAGAATATCCTGTTTGGCTCTGAGTATATGTGAAATGGAAAATGAACAAACTGGAGTTCTCCATTTCAACAATCAACTTTAGAAAGGAAAAACAATCTGGAGGGAAACTGGAGGTGTTTACCTTAAAGAGGTAAGACTTAAGAGGGAGAGGAGGAGTAGGGTATATCACAGCATTCTACAGTAATGGTTACCATGTGGAAAAATTAAGAGCTAAGAGGTAGAACTTGAACCATGAGTCCAGTCAGGGGTCAATGCACTTTAACATGATGAAGAATTGTCTGACAATTAGAATTGATAAAACAAACCTTGAGCCATTCACGGAATTTCCCAAATGGCTGCAGGAGAAATATACACAGCCAACGGGGGCACAGGGCTGCCTCTCCCTCAGTTATGCTAAAGTTCATGTCTACATAGGTCTTTCCCTATTCACACTGGTACGGCTGGTGTCAAAACCAACTCCATGGCCCTTGTCAAAGCAGTAACAAGACAACAGGACCAAAGCCATGAGGTATAAATCAAACACCTGGCACATAATACAGTAAGTCCCTGAGTTATGAACATTTGAGTTGTGAACTTTCACAGATGCACTATACAGGATTCACAGGTGTACTGTAAAGACTCACTTTGTGGGATTTCAAATGAATCTGATTTATGAACAGTTTGTACTTTATCAATGTCAGCTATTACCTGTTCTGATTCAGAGTATGACAGGCTGCTCTGTAAGGTCCCTTCCAATTTCTGAGACTACAAAAAAGTTAAAGAAACTATCACTATTAATTCTGATGGTCAGCTTTAGTAATAATATAAATACTTAACAATAGGAATGACAAAATTCATCTTCAAAGGTAGAATGGTTGGACATGCTTTGGAAACCACACAGAACAGAGGCAGACACTTATAGAGTACAGATATATAAAAACCACAAAATCAAAATGAAACATATTCAAACAGGTCATATCTTCAGTGGTGTATGTGGTCGGCTTTTTCTAAAATGAAGTCACTATATATATATATAAATACATATATATTTGTGGGGTTTTTTTGTTTTGTTTTTTTTTTTTTTTAGACAGGGTCTCACTATGTAGTTGAGACTAACCTGGAACTCACTATGTAGCCCAGGCTGGTCTCGAACTCACAGTGATCCTCCTGCCTCAGCCTCCCAAGTGCAGGGATTATAGGCATGTGCCACTATGCCTGGCTATATATGGTTTATTTTGAGACAGAATCTTGCTATGCAGTTCAGGGTGGACTTGAACTCACAATGTAGCCGAGGCTGGCCTTGAACTCACAATAATCCTCCTGCCTCAGCCACTCAAGTGCTGGGATTACAGGAGTATGCCATGGCTGGCATGAAATTATTTTAAAAAGGAGACTCAAAGTGGGCTACTTCAACTCCTCAGAGAAAATTAAATTATTACAATTAGATTACTCACCCATGCTTGCAACTACCCACCACAACTGAAAACTTACTTTTTGGGTGCCAGCAGCTTGGATATTCTGCCATGTTGCTACAGGCTCTGTAGCTACGTGCCACTCTGGGTAAGTTTTCATGAGTAACTTCACAAAGGTAGACTTTCCCACAGCTGTAATGCAAACACCATGTATTGGGATTGTTTTCAAATCAAGCTAAAGAAAGATAACTACACTCTACCATGAATGCTCCACTCAAGGGGCAGGAGTGCCAGCAGCCATACTGTCGTCAGACGTGATGATGGGTCTGGCCATGCTACTAGAGTCATTATAATGAATACAGGCAACAGAGAAGAAAAATTCCTTCAAGGTTTGACTGGCAATTTAAAAGTCTCCACCTCCCAGAGGCAAACATATCTTAATAGAGCTGAAAATGTAACATCCATCAAAAGTGGATGAAATCAATTACATACATCATAAAGTTTAAACCATAGCTCAGGAGGTCAGGGGATTCTCTTTTGAAAAAATATCTGAGGTAAGACCTGAAAGATGAGGAATTAGCCAGGCTAAGAATGGAGGAAGGATAATCTATGCAGAGGGTGGCATGAACAATGGTGTAAAAGGAGAAAGAATTTGGTAAACAACTAAACAGAAAAGTATGAAGCTCTGGAATAAGCTAGCAACATTACAGCATGAGTGAATGAGGAAGAACAGTAGCTTGACATGGGGGAAGCCAAACAGACAAGGAGTCCAAGGCCAGGTCACACAGGACCTGGCAACCATTGTAAGAAGGTCTGATTTTTATTTTAAGGCAAAAAGGAAGTCAATGACAATGGGTGTTAGGCAAAGAAATTGAAAATTCCTTCCCATTTGTAAAGGATCACTCTGGCATCTGTGTAAGAATGGGCTGAAACAGGCAGATCAAAGGATAACAGTAGCTTACTGAAGGAGATGGATGAAGAGGATGGAAAGTAGTGGTTGCTTTGAAAAATATTTAAGAATGTAATCAACCTAGTACCAAACACTCAGGTCATCTTTTGTCATTTACACCAGTATCTGCTCATATCTCCCCTGAGCTCCAGACAATGCCCTCCAGAAAGCTCCATTTGGGCATCCCATGAATCAAAGTCAATATATTCCCCAAATGAGCTCACCATTCTTCTCATCAAACTGGGCCTCCTCCTGTATTCAACACTTGGGTTATAACAGTATCATCCACTCACAGTCAGAACATCTTTCTCCTCTGCCAAATCTCAAGTAGCCATTAGTCACTTTGCACTTGCTGCCATCTTTTCCCCATCTGCTCTTTTCTCTCCACTTATACCTTCATGCTCAAGACCAAGTTCTCATCATCCCATGCATCTCCAATTCCAGCCTTATTCTACTCATCCCAACCTCCACACTGCAGCCATACTGCACAGAAAACACTGCTTAAAATACTTTAACAGCCCCCAATAGCCTTAATGATAAAAATCGGAACCATTAGCATAGTCTCTGAGATGCAAGATCTGATCTTTGTATATGCCTCTTCCACCTCAGCTTTCCTGTACTCCTACTGGACTAAACTCCTCACAACTTCAATCATATCATGTTTTCTCCTGTAAATGTGACTTGGCATTCCTCTTCTCCTCACCTGGCCAACTCCTACTCAGTTTTCAAGGTTCTGATCAGAAGACCCTTCTGTGTGAAGGCTTTCCAGACCCTGATGCCTCTCAACTGGATTCCTCTGTGTTTGGCTTGGTATTCTGGGGGTGAGACTCCATCACTGCAATGATAACTATTTCTTCAGGTAGAAGATAAGGCTCCTGCAGGGTAGAAAACAAAGTCCAGTCTAATGTCCTGGCTTAACAAATAAGACACACAACACAATAATTCTGGTTCCCTCTGACACCTATATTTGTGAAGAATTCCCAAAAATGAACCTTCAGTGTATTCAGAGTTCAATCACTTCTATCAGAAGTCCTTCTTCCGTGAGTTTTAGCCTCCAGAGGAATGCAAAGAGAATCAAGGGAAAGAAGTGGGAGGAACATTTTTAGTCAATTTTATCAGCCACAGTGGTTACTAATCAGGAGTGCTGATGTCTCAGCACAAGAGCCCATACATCCAATATGTGACATTTATTACCACCCCAAATCCTCTCAGAATAACAGGATAAGAACAATATGAATGTGTGCATTTTGTAGTCATGCCCTTCTCTCAGTCCCCACTCCACCCAATTTGTATGTGCCTTTTCATTTGGCTCTTCGTACACTAGTGAGTAAGTACCTTCTCCTGCTCTTCTATACCCATGCCTAAATCTTTTCCCCTGCCAAGGCCAAGGTCTTCCCTCTTCCATGAAGTTCAGGACTTCTCTAGCTCACGACAAACCAAGGAAAAGAAGTGGGAAGAACCCTTTTAGTCAATGTTATAGCCACAGTGGTTACTGATCAGGAGTGCTGATGTCTCAGCACAAGAGCCCACACATTCATGCTGGTCAGTTACCAACTGGTTGAGTTTGTATATTTTCAAATACCTGCCTGCCCTGACTAGGCCCTAGCTTAAAAATTTTTGGCCTGGTGATTAATATTTGGGTTGCAGGTTGTTCAATAAATATGAAATATGGTCCCTGCCTACAGGCTGAAAAGCTACTTTAAATAATGTAGAAAGATAAAGGTAGTTGATTTGTTGAATGGTTAGGAATGAACATTAGAATTGTTGGCATTTTTTTAAAAGTGAAAAATGGGGAGGGGAGGAGGGGGTGAAGGGAGGGCAGAGGTAAGGGGAAAAAATGAGAATCAAGACTTGTCATGTAGAGGTACAAGATCCCAACAATGAATGTGACTGTACTGTATCCCTAAAATGTACCAATAAACTCAATTAAAGCTGAAAAAAAAAAAGTGAAAAATGATTACCGAAAATACTGTTAGAAGGGAAGGGCTCTGAGGGCTAAGCAATGTCAACTTCACCTCTGAGATCAGACACTATTAGTTCATCTAAGGGCAGGCTGGACTCAGAATCCAACTCATGCCATTTAAACACACAAAGCTCAGAATGCCAACAAAGTAGATGTAATGGGAAAATATATGATTCCGATTCCTGGAACAATCACTTCTGATACCCAGAGCACTCTGGACCCCATTCCCATTCCAAGGCTTCTGGAAAACCAATTTAGTAATCAGGAGCCAGTTTCAGCACACAATGACATTAAGCAGTGGTGGAAGGTCCTGAGAGATGGCCATCCATGTTGCAAGGACTGGGAAAACCTAGGTAATTTACCACAAGGCAATGAATACTTCCTAAATGAATTCCACTGGAATTGAGCTGTGCTACCCAGAGATGTGGATTAAAAAATAATAATAATTCAAAGTTTATTTATACTACAACCAGAGAAGGGCTAGGGATTTAGCTCAGTGGCATTACACCTGCCTCACAAGCGCAAGGACCTGAGTTTGATCCCTGGTATGGAGGTTGGTTGGGGAAACTTGAGACAGTATTCCTTTTCCAGTGCTGTGGTATCAGAAAAGGTTTCTTCTTGCTTGGGCGTCTTTGTTTTATCAAAGACAAATGTCTTCATGTGTGCCCAATTTAAAGGTGCTTAGAAGAGCAGTGATTTGGTTCTTCCTAGTGACCCATGAGTACAGAAAGCTTCACTTCCTCTGGCTATTGCCTCTTATGATACCCTTAACTCAGACTTAGCACAAATGAGTTAGATGCCAGCTTAATTATTATTTTTCAATATATAGTAGAGGCTTAGAGGTTTGATGAAGTTTGTGAAGTAGGATAACCTCACAAGCAGCATTAAACCTTCCCTTGGGCCTTGGTTTTTAGGGCACTTTATTTTTTGTGCCATGACTTTAAAGAATGTTGGAAGTACTTTCTTACAAGCACATTACTTCAACACACTGAGTTTCGTTTTGTTTGGTTTGGTTTGGTACTGGGAATCGAACTCAGGACCTTGCGCTTGCGAGGCAGGCAGCGGAAGCACTGAGCTATATTCCCGGCCCAACACACTGAGTTTCATTAGCTCCTAGAATGTCATTCCATAAGTTAGACCAAGGAGCTCCATTATCAATATTCATCTTTTCTCAATCCATGGGTTTTTCTTCCCACAAGTTTTTCTCTGAATTACAATATTATGGCTATCAATATATTATGCTAAAATCCAGCAGTAAGAAGTATCTGATGTAAAACCCAAAATAATATAATTACAGCCATAGCTACATTATTCTAAAATCTAGTATCAAGACAGTATCTGATGTAATACCCAAAATTATATATTCCATTATTTAAAATTTAACACAGTTGTATTTCGTAGCAATTTCTTAAATATACTGTCACCTCTAGGCATTTTCTCTTCCTAAACAAGATTAAAGACATGAGAAAAAAAAATCCAATTCTGAAATCCTTAACCAAAAGGCAGTAAACATAAAACTAGTATCTTAAAAAAAAAAATCTCCCAAAGGAAATTTAGTCTATTCCAGTGACTGCATTTGATGCTATATCCATTCAATCAATAGATATCTATGGAGAAGGTACTAATGGCAGGTACTACAGCTAAAATGACAAACTAGGCTGAGATCTTGCCCTCAAGGAACTTATTCTTTCCCAACCTAGAGACTAAGTACTCCGGATCATACAGGCTCTGAGCTTAGAAGTATCCTGGGCAAACAAATCAGTCAGCATGCTTAAAAGAACTTAGTTCCTTTTATTTTCTTTTCATGGGAAATTATTTACTGGGAAAAAAATTAAAGGGTCTTCACAGCTTCCAGAGTATGATGCAAACTTACTCATTCAGCATGAAAGAGCCTCACTGATCCAACATGCCCTCCTCCCTCACTCTGCCTACCCAGTGATTCATCTTTCCACTGCCACTTTCGCTGTGAAGCCTTGAACTCTCTCCAGCTCCATTTCATCCACAGGCAGAGTTAATTACCAACTGCTCTGGCTTACCAAGGTATTACACTGTAATTATTTGTTCACTCATCACTCTCTCCAGCTAGACTGGGAGACTGCTTTTGAAGATACAGACTGTACCTTACTGCCTTTGTATCCCGAGTATCTAGCTAAGAACTAAGAATATAGGTGGATGGATGGAATGAGGCCAATCACAGAAACAAAAAAATCCAGTATCAATGTTTGAAATAAATAGGTTCTCCCTGCCCCCAGGATTCTTTGGACAATGTACTCAATAAAAGTAAAAGATGTATTAGTGATGGTAATATCTAATTTTAAGTTCTGGAAGAATAGGAAAGGTTTATTTTGCTTTATGTACAAGTCCCTAGACTGAAAAGAATAAAACAGTTTCCTCTTGTCTGGCTGGGTCTTTGAGAATGGTCACAGATTCACTGACACATATTTCATAAAGCAATCCTTCAATTTAGGTTTGTATTCATAGAACAACTGGCTTTGGATGATGATAATACACTTCAATGATGAATCATATTAAAAGATAGGCTAGCTATTCTATTTTTTAGATGTGAAGGGTTCTAGGAACCAAGCTTTTGACTTTCAGTTACTCACTGCATATGGTTTCATAAGTCATGCAAAATGCCATGGATTGCTACTCCACTGATCTATTTTCATCCAGGCTGCTGTCTGTAACTGTGGGATCACAGTAACAGGAGCTAGACTGGCAGGACTACAAGAAATGTCCCTTTAAATGTTATCTAACTTCTTAGAGGACCAGAGTTCACCTTCTCCTTTTCAGGACTCCCAAATGGGTACTCTCATCCCAATTTGTTTCAGGATGCCACCTGTGACTGGAGAAAATATTAACTCTTGACTTAAAAAACAGGATACAGTTGAGTGTGGTGGCTCATACTATAGCCCCAATTAGGCAGGAGGCTGAAGCAGAAGGATCACTCGAGCTCAGGAGTTCAAGACTGGTCTGGGTAACATAGTAAGAACAACATATAAATCTTCATCCAAAAAAGTTTAGTATATTTCCTCTATGGGTACCAATGACTAACTTTCACATGGATATCACAGAATAGGATTCAAGAAGCTGGTAATCACTGAATGAGTACAATGGGCCAGTCCAGGGATACCGTGCCTGGGATACAAAAATGAATAGGACACTGGGTGACTCCAACCTAGGGGTGTTGAATGTTCAAACAAACTCAAAAGATCTCAAGTGCTGCCACAGCTCTGGATACAAAATGTTATGACATCCCACAGAGGAGTTACTAATTCTGTCTGAGGGTGTCAATTGGGGGTGTGGGGTGATGGAGAATAATGGGAGATGAAAGTAAAAGGAGTCATATTAAGTCCCCCAATCCACTTTGCATCACACTTTCCTTGTCAGCTGCATTCACTTCCAAGGCTTTTCAACAACCCCCATCAGACAACATCTTCCATATCTGAAATCTCAGCCTTCATCTCCAGACTCTATTGACTTCAGACAGATTCCAATAGGCCCAAGGATATGTCTCATAGGCATCTCACACAAAATAGGCCATTTTTATCACTCCCAGACCACCTCTTCCTTTACTCCCTCCTCTGCTTTTATTTATTTATTTTGTACCAGGGATTGAACTCAGGACCTTGCACTTTCGAGGCAGGTGGCAGAACCACTGAGCTAAATTCCCTGCCCTCCCTCCTCTGCTTTTAGAGCTAGTATCCAAATTATAAACCTTCTTTTGTATCATCCTCCTTTTCTTCTCTTTATCCATCACTTCCAAGTAGCCACCAAGTCCTGTTAATACCACTTCCTAAATCTCCCTCAAATCTTCACTTCTCTGGCCCTTCTGTTCCTCTGTTCAGGACTGCATCCTTTCTTCTCCAATTATTGCAATAACCACAAAACTAGAGTATTCCAATTTATTTATTCATTTGATAAACAAATGGGATGCAAAACATTATGGATACTTCTGCAACAAGACAAAGAAAATGTCTGCTTTATGGAGCTTTCTATTCACTCATTACAGCAAATTTCCTTCTTAACATTAATCTACTCATCATACATACTCACTTCAAGTCTTCCATTGCCTATTGCCAAAAGAATAAATTCCTAGCATGGTCTATAGTCTCTTCAATACCTGGCATATCCTACCCTCCCTTTGAAACTCTGGCTCTGCCACCTTCTCAGGGGACCCTTAAACTCCAAGCACATTCATTCAAACATTTTCCTTTTCTCAAAACTGCATGTACTTCTTCACCCTTCACTGTCTTTGCAAATGTTACCTCCTATGCCTGGAGCACTTTTCCCTCTTCTTTTCTCTCTGGGAATTCCAACTGAAGATTCTGAGTTTCTATGCCCAATCACAGATCTCATCACACAGTATGGAAATCATACAGCTTCTGCCTTCAGCTGTGAGCTCTTTGAAGAGCAGGAGCTGTATTACATTCACTGCTGTGCTCAGCATGAGGGTAGACTCATAGCAGCTGCTCAGTAAGCCTCTCAGGCATGAGAAAGCAAGAAAGCTGCACAGAAATTTGGCCAGGTAAGGAAGCAAATGGGAGCTCAAACTTTACTGATGACCAAAGTACTTATTTGTGAAGTACTTCTGGGGTCTGAGAACAGAGCTTTTTTTGAGGATGAGCTTCTCAAAATACAGGATAGAACATCTTTAAGTAACACCATCTGGCAGGTTGCAGAACTTTCCTTTCTCATTCTTTTCAACGTTTCTCATCTGGCTGGAGGAAAAAACACACAGCTGTGGGTGACTAGTCTCGATTTACATTTAAGACCATTAATTTCAAGTGGGTCCTTAGCGCTGCCTTGCAATTTGACAATTCTCTCACTCAATTACAAGACAATTTTGTCTTCTCCTCTTTCCTGGAATTCACTCATAACCTTTCTGCCTATTTCACTGTAAAAACTAACACAATCAAAAAGACTTCCAAGTTCCCAGCACACCTGCCCGAGTCAATTCATATGTTCGATCATCCCTCATGCCACCAGGGATAAACTGTGCTCCTAGCCAAGGTTAAATTCAGGCCCTTGCACTTGGGAGGCAGGTGACGGAACCACTGAGCTAAATCCCCAGCCCTACAAGACCATTTCTATTAATTTATCAACATGTACTCATTCCTCTTGAAAAGAAAAACAGAATTTAAAAATTCTCAAACTCTCTTCCAATTTCAGAAACCACCCCATGACTTCTCTTTAGGAAATGTTCCAGTTGTCTTAATTCTGTCTCCAATTCCTCACCCGCCATTCTCTGTGTCTACACCAATCAGGCTTTTACTCTAAGACCTTCATTTACTGAAACAGTATTATACAATTGATCATTTCCCCACTCTGAATACCCTCCTTACTTGGCTTTTAGGGTATTATTATTATTTTTTTTTGCCTCCTATCGCAGTAATCACTGCTTGTCAGTCTTGTCTACTTGCTCCTTCCCATCTCCCCAATCTCTTAGCATCTCTATGTCCCAGCCCTCAGTACCTTCCATGAACACAGTCCTGGTTTTAAGTATCATCTGCATGTACAGCTCTAATCCAGGGATTCTCTGAATTCTAAACTCATATCCAACTGTCTATTTAACACTTCCATCTGGATTTCAAACAGGCATATAAAAGCCTAACATTAGGCTTAAAACATAAATCTTGACACCCACTGATCTGTTCTTCTCTATCTTCTCCATTTAACAATATCTGAACTCTATCTTTCAAGTTGTATAGCCCAAATTGGGAGTCATTAACCCCTCTCTTTATCTCACACAATCTGTCACCAAATCCACTAGCACTACTTTCAAATGTGGCTTTCATCTTGGTCTATACCTATCATTACAATGTCCTAACACCTTCTACTTTCAAATATCAGCCAGGTGATTGGGGGGGGGGGTCACTTGACTCCTCAAACCATCCAATGGCTTGTCCCAAACAGATAAAAAGCCCATGGTGGACACTAAGGTCTACACAATCTGGCCATCTTTTACACATCTGACCTCATCTCTCTCCACTCTCTCCTTTACACTTCTCCAGCCACAATGGGTTCCTTTCTATTTCCTGAGCACTTTTTCACCACTTTTCTACTTGCTCCTCCCCTTTCTTGGAAGATGCTTCTGGTTATCCACATAGTTCACTCTCTCATTCTTCATTTTTATCAAATTATCACTTTCTCTGTGAGGCCTTAACCACCCTATCTTAAATGACAACTTCCCTCAATCCCTCACCTGATTTTTCTCCATCATACTCATTGCTAACATACTGTGTACCTTGTTCAAAGTATCATTTATTCTCTCCCCCCCCCATTAGAGTTCCATAAGAGCAGATTTTTATTCTGTCCACAGTTTTATCTTCAGGACCAAGAACAGTACTAGCATATATAAGCTGCTCAAAAGGTGACTTGTTGAACGAATAAAATGAAAATTTTGCTTGCTGCTAGAACGTCTTCAGTTTTCAAGTGCCTTATGGCTCAGTGCCTTTGCTAGGCAAAGTATCAAGTCAGAATTCAGTAACATTAAGTCAAAATGTTTTGCTTTCATTCGCTTTTTCATTACTTCTAAAATACTGAGTCTCTTGTAACAAAACTGTCTTTATTCTAATACATACTTTTAAGTTTTAAAAGTGATACAGTCCAACTAGCACAAGGACATGGCAAAAACAGTAAAAGTGTTAACTGAATGACTGAAGTTTAGGAGCTCTTCGAGTTAAGAGTTGCCAGATAGAATATTAGAAGATATCCAGTTAAAAGACAACTGTAGGGCCGGAGATTTAGTTTAGTGTTTCTGCCACCTGCCTTTCAAGAGCAAGGTCCCAAGTTCGATCCCAGGGACAAAAAACAAAAACAAAACTGTACTGCTGTACTGTTCGTCCCTTCTAGTTTAACCTTCTAATAAAACAACTAGAGTAACTGTTCTATCTATAGCCTGCGTGGCTTTTACACCCCCAAAAATGTGTTTCTTCGGGCAAATACTGAGGGTTGGGTTTTAAAAGTCTAAGCAGCAAAGATCCACAGTGCTCTATGGGAAGAGAAGAGCCCTGAAATCTCAGAACAAGCCGGCCACTCAGTCTCCTGAGACCGGGGATGAAGGGAGGATTCCAAGCCCAGTTGCCTTTCCCAGACTCTCAAACACCTGCTTAGCAGTGGCCAAGGCTTGGCAGTCACTTTCTGGCTCTTACCAATGTTGCCTTCGATGGACAGCCTTCGGGGCTCGCACCCCGCGTGCAGGCCCCTGGAGGAGGGCACGCCCTCGAGTGGCTTCTGGGCCATGGAACTGAAGGGCGTTCGAAACCGACTTAGAAAGAGCCGCACAGGTGCCATCCTACCCACGCTTAGCGGAGGCATCACTTCCGCCGAAAGCACTTCCGCCCTAGGTACCGCTGTTCACGCTGCTCACGTGCGCCTCTGACGTCAGGCAAGCTCTGGGCAGGAAGTGGGTGGGTTGAGCTGGAGGAGAAGGAGGGGGCCGGAAAAAAAAAACCGTCAGTTCTCGCGATGTTTTAGAAAAGCTTTGAAAGAAAAAGGTTTTATGTAGGTGTACGGAAGTTTGCTGTTAAGTGGAGTTGCAAGGTGGTAACCGGCCTTCTGTTTTTCTTTATTGGACAAATAACATTTTAAAAGAGAGATAATCCACAATCATCACTTTTGCGTTTTTCTAGACAAATAAAAATGAGTAATTTTTAAAAGGTTATTTTAACCCAGGTATTTGTTGTCTATTTTTTATTCTAATAAGGGAAGAAACTGAAGGGTTTTAAGCAGGAAAATAACACAATCTGATGACAGAAAATCACTTTTTTGTTTTCTTTGTTGTTGCTGTTGCTGTTAATTTTTGGTACCAGGGATTGAACTCGGGACCTTGCGATTGCGAGGCAGGCGGCAGAACCACTAAATCCCCAGCCCTACAGAAAAATCACTTTTTCCAATTCTCTGTAATTCCCAGCACAATGATGGCATATTATCGAATAAAGTAACAAATGAGTTCATTGATTACATCCCATCTTTTATTTTGCTTCCGGAATAAATAAATGTTCGCTCAATTGATTTACGTAATAACCAAAGAATCCCATCCAAAAAAAGGCGGTGGAGGCTCAGGATGACTGGGACTCATTTAAGCCTGACAGTTTGGGTTCTGTGGGCGGGGTGAAGTGCAGGGTGAGATGGGCGGTGGGGGCGTTCAGAATGAGGTTTGTAAAAGGATGAGAAGAGCCCAGAGTAGAGACGAACAGGTGTACAAAACCCGTATCCTGCTATGGGTAAACTGTGCACCGCGGAGAGACAGGGACTTCAGCTGCACACCCAACGTCAAAACAAACTGAAGTAATGATTTACAAAATATTGTCAGTAGTTCACTTCCAGTCCCCATTGCTTAGACCACTGGAGTCAAATCTGGAGAAGCCAAAACAACAACAGGCAGCACCTGCAAGTAGGAGGTTTTAGGAGACTGGGCTCTGGTTTCAGGGTGGTTTGGGAAGGCCTGTGACTTCTGTCTTGAAACTGCATAGAAAGCATAGTCCCTTTTTCTTTTTTTTTTTTTCTCATTGAGTTTATTGGTACATTTTAGGTATGCAGTACAGTTACATTCATCATTGGAAGCTAAGTGTGAAAGCCAGAAGCCTTTTTTTTTTTTGTACAGGGGATCGAACTGGGGACCTTGCACTTGCAAGGCAGGTGGCAGAACCACTGAGCTAAATCCCCAATCCCCTTTTTCTTATATTGATGTTATATGAGATGGCTAAAGTTACATCTGTATATTAGGCATGTTATTTTTTAAAAACAATGAAAATTTGTTTCGGACAACATGGGTGAGGCACTGATGAAAATCAGAGTAGCCAAAGTCCATCCATTCCCACCCCCACTCCTGCAGCCACCTTTGTGTAAAAATACTGCTTACATTTCTTTGCCGGTGTAAACTTGACTTGGAAAGGTTCATGCAAAAAAGTTAGGCTCTCTATATACTCAGGGTTGAGCTACCTCAGGGTCATTGTGAAGGTCAAATGAGGAAATTGTAGATTGAGGTGCAGACAGGCAACTAATCTGTTCCTGATTTCTATGGCCAAGGGATAACAGCAAAGATCAGTTTTGCTGCTTCTGTATATAAATGAAATAATCTAACACATACTTTCACTGAACATATTATCTGTAAAATTCATCTATGTTCTATGTAGTATTTGTAGTTCATTCCTTCTCACTGCTACAGAGTATACCCCTGTGTCATTATAGCCCAATGCATTTTATCCATTCTACTACTGATAAACATTTGGGAGTTTCTAGATATGAGCCATAATGAACAATGTTGTTATAATATTCTTGTGTGCGTTTTATTAACAAAAATATACATTTCTCCTAGATATATATCTAGAAATGCAACTGTTGCATGCTAAATTATATGCATATTTAGTTTAAGTCAATATTCCCAAGTAGCAAATAGTTCCACAGTGTCTGACTATCAATTGACAAAGACACCGTCAGTGACCGACAGTTCTGGTTGTTCCACATTTTGATCAACAGATGACTTTGTCAACATTTTTTTTCATTTTATCCATTCTACTGGATGATGCCTTATTACAGGTTTAATATTCATTTTTCCTGATAATTAATGAAGTTGAACATCTTTCTACTGGCCATTTCAGAATCCTCTGTTGTGAAAGATATGTTCAAGTTTTATGCTGATTTTTCTATCAGTTTTCTTTTACTTGTTTTGATGTGTGTGTGTGTGTGTGTGTGTGTGTGTGTTCTTTATTGTTCTTTGGATATGAATGCTTTGTGAATATTTTTTCATTCTTTAGGTTGTTTCTAAAAGTTTTTATTTCTTATTTTTTATGTAAGTCTAAGTTAATCTAAAATGTTGTTTGCCTAATTGCTTGTAAATTATTCAAATACTATCATTAGTAATGATTCTTCTATCTTCCTTTAGTTATTCATATTTCTTTGAATATACATTATACCATGCATAAAGATTGGATATATCTCCAAATTCCTGGGAGAATCCAGCTAGCCCTGCTGTGGTCAGGCATTTAACATCTGTCCAATCAGCTATGGCCAAGGGATAAGGTCTAATGGAACAAACACAGGTGTTGGGGCCCCATATCTGTGCCTGAGAAGGGCACTTAAAGAAATCATGAACAAGGAAGATACAAAAAAAGGGTGGAATCCATTCTTACTGGCAGCAGGAAGCTGTGTTTTCATCCCAGCTTGGGACAGCAAGACAAAGTAGTGGCACCGTGGAAAGAGAATTGCCTCCCACTTATGTGGGAAAATGAGGTCTTTCCTGCTCCCAGCAGGCAGGGGTAGGAGGGGTGCTGTCAGATATCTGCCAGAGTTTGACATTTAAGTTGATATTTCCTGCTGGGATTCAACATCCACTCATTTATCCAATATTTGCTGAGTATCTACCATGTGTCCGATTCTCTGTGTATTCCTCAGAAGGCTTTACTACTTTTTAAATGTTTGTAAATGCTACTGTGGTAAATTAAAGGCTGATCAATACTACATAAAGCACCATGCAGCCATTAAAATGGGAGATAGAAAAATATATGACTTCAGCCGCTAGGACTTTTTGTCAGCTACATCTCATTTATATCAATGATTTTCTAACTGTGCTAATTTGCTTTGGTTAACCTAGGACAAGTATTTCAGGAATGCTCTTCCATCAGAGCACTTCCTAGAATTAGCCAAAAGAGAACCTGGTGTGAAATTTGGAAGGCAGAATGAGAACACCAACTCTTCCTCTGGGAAGATCTCTGTAGTCAATAATGACAGACAGATGAGCCCAGCAGACACATCTCATTTAGTCTTCCACACAGCAGTGACCCTTCTCTATCTTACAATTCCTGGAAGACCTTCAGTTTCACAGCTCCCCCTACCTTTGGGTAAAGTTTCATTCCTGAAATAAATTTTTTATCCCCATAATACCTATGATGCTTCTGTTCTGCTTAATGAACTCTGACTGCTACACTTAATCATAAAAGGAGGCATATGGGGAGGTGGTTAACAATGTAGGCTTTAGCTAGATGTGGTGACACATGGCTATAATCCCAGCACTCTGGAAGACTGAGGCAGAAGGACTGAAATTTCAAGCCCAGCGTGGGAAACTCAATGACTTAGTGAGACTCTGTCTCAAAACAAACAAGGTAGCAGGTCTGGGCATGTGGTTCAGTGCCAAGGCCCTGTGTCAATCCCCAGTACTGGGGCAGGGGTAGGGACGAGGAGAAAATGGTCTTGAGGGCTGAGGATGTAGCTCAATGGTAGCTCTCGCCTAGTATGTACAAGCCCCTGGATTCCAAATCCAGCACTGCAAAAAAGAAAAAAATAATAATAATAAAATGCTCTTTGGATTCTACTGTCTTGGTGCTGAGAATTAAGAGGGAGAATTGACTTATAGCACCTGCTTTTCACTTTCTTCAAGCCACTGTCATTCTCTCTTAGCAGCTGCTATCCTGACATCCATAAGAGAATCTTTATTTAAGTAGGGCAGGAGTGGGGTAGGATTGGAGATAGGGATGGGGGAGTCAAATGGGTATGGGAGAGAGAGAGAAGGGTATGACCCGGTCTTGCCCGTCTTCCCCCTCATGTGGAAATTCCAGTGCACTTCTAGAGCAGGTGGTATCAGTGCTCTGCCTGTCATCAGAGTCCGTGTGTGTGTGTGTGTGTGTGTGTGCGTGCGCGTGCGTGTGCACGCGCATGTGTTATTGCCTCCAGCCACCTTCCCGTGCTTTTGCTTCCAGTACCCAGCCTCTCCAGAGGTCTGCCTTCAGCCTATGGGTGCACACATGGAAATCTAAGAGTTTTACATCCTAATTGCTGGCAGGTGTGGGACTGTGAAAGCCAGAGGTCCCTGGTGGGGATCAGGCTAAAGTTGCCTTCTGAGCTGCCTTTACCTGAGATCACCCCCTTGCTTGGCTTCCTCTCATTTCCTCTTCTGCCTCTCCCTTTTAATAAGTCATTTGAGTGTAACTCCTCATTTTAGGATCTGCTTCTGGAAAACCTTTCCTAAGACTGAAATCCTCTAAGAGCTTTTGAAAACATACTCCTCACCCAAACCACACCCTCAGAGGGCAAGTAAGGTGATGGAAAAAGAGAGATGTCTGTCACTGAAGTTCCCTGTGCTTAACCACTGGGCCCTACTGTCTCCAAGTGGGTGTGTCCAGCACGGTTCATCAACCAGATAGATAGGAGATGGTCAGGAGCATGGAGTCTGGGTTTGTCTAGGTGGAAAAAGAAAAGGGGCACTAGACAGAAGTGAGGACCTAGTTCTGCCACTAACTAACTGGGTGGTCTAATAACTAGTAAATTAGCTTAAAAGGAGGGTGATATTAATATCTGCTCAATAAGGAGGAAATCCACTAACACTTGTAATGCTGTCCTTAG
This sequence comes from Fukomys damarensis, assembly GCF_012274545.1. NCBI lineage: Eukaryota > Metazoa > Chordata > Mammalia > Rodentia > Bathyergidae > Fukomys > Fukomys damarensis. Next base: position 49,244,478 of record NW_022900914.1, on the reverse strand, counting down.
CATATTTTAAGCTCATTAAATGTCAGTTACTACTGTTATTATTATTATTCTTATCCCTTTTTATTCATCGTAATTTGTGGGTGCTTCTATCTCTTCTCATATTGTCTTGTGTGAATAGCACATGTCTGTCTCCCTCATTATGCAGCAAGTTCTTGATTGACAGGAATCATCTCTATGGGAAATATAAATCCCATGCAGCCTTATTTAGAAATTCTGCACATCAAAATTTCAGTAAATACTCATAAAACTAACAAATTAAGCAGAATTGACCAGTGGCAGAGGGTGGGGAGAAAGTAAATAGGGGGGAGAAGAAATGTTCTTAAGGGTATTATTCTTTTCTTGATTAGTTTTAGAGCAGAATACAATCTAATCTTCAGTGCCAAAGAATCTCAGAGAGATCCTAAACCTATTATGACCTAAGTACTTTACCTACATACTCATGTCACATCCTGCAGGCTTTGCGTTCATGTTCTTTAGTGTAAAGCCCTTACATCTGTGAAAGCCCAAATTGCCTAACTCTGTAAGAGTTATGTAGTTCTCATCCTTTCTTACTCACATTCAAGAAAAAAAGACAAACTGGTAAAGTAACAGAAGCACTAGCACTGGTGTCAGATACACTTGAATTTTAATCTTGGTTCTCTGAGATCTTCACCAAGGTCTCAGTTGGGGATAATAATAGGTACTGCCTCAAAAGGACATTGTATGAATTTGAAATAATTCAAAATAATGAGTGAAAAGCTCTTAGCATTGTGAGTGAGACAGCCCAGGATAAAAAAAAACTCACATACAGAGAAATAAGTCTTGCAGATTTTAATGTTTCATGACTGATAACAGCAATCTCAAAGGGTTACTCAGAGAAACTGTTCCGACTTTAGAAGCACTTCCTGTGGACAATGGAGGGGCCTGCTTCGTCGTACTCAGGCTTGCTGATCCACATTTGCTGGAAGGTGGAGAGAGAGGCCAGAATGGAGCCTCCAATCCAGACTGAGTACTTCCGCTCTGGGGGAGCAATAATCTGCAAAGAGCAAATGTGGTGAATGATGATCAGCCTCCAGGAGAACAGGCAAAGAACCCGGGTGCAATATAGTCACACTCCCTCCTAAAAAAAAAATAGTGAAGTAAGACCTCAGTCTTACTCTGCTTAGTCTTACCCTCATTCTACCCTGCTGTCAGACTGTCTCAAGAAAGGGCTGCCACCATAGTCAGAAATGAACAGAATAAACATCTTGGTAGACTAGATAATTGTCCAAAATTTTCATCTTCTCACCTTTCCTTCACTCTACCATGGGAAGAGCATATTACTTGACTCTGAGGTTTTCAGCTGGGCCGTGTTATCCTTGTCCTTTGAGATATTAGTGGCCATGACATAAACTGGGGCTTGAAATGTGCTTTGTAGTCAGGTATGCTCTCTCACACCTCTACCATGTTCATGAGAAAAATCTTCCCTTAAGGTGCTACTGGCCCTTCATCTGGGCCTCACAATGAGAGACATGGACTTCATCTAAGTTGGCTAGATCTGCAGGGCTTCTTAGCCAAGCTTGGTCTTGACCAGCTGACTTTCTGCAGACCAGCAGATGCATGAGCAGTCAATGTTCATTTTTAAGTGCTTCTGAGATTTAATGGCTCTTTGTTACTCAGCAATAGCTGACAAATAACAACATCTACAGAAGTTACCCTGTTCTGTCCTTGTGTGGGGTTTAAATGCAGTTTAAGCTGCATTTAGTTTAGGCAGTTTGAGCTGGGTTGCTTCCATCTGCCCAGCCCCTGTTTTGAGGTTATTCTGCTAACAGCAACTTATTATATCTGAGAAGTTCCCAAATTCGTGCATAAATTGGTCATTCTTGCCATTAGGAGTTCTGGGCTTAACCTTTAGAAATTGGTTATCATGTCCAATAATGTTGAACTTTATCTGACTGGAATCCTTGGCTCTTCGACTAATTGTCTAGTTTCTTCTCTTCTCTTTTCTTTTTCCTTTTCTTCCTTCTCTTTCTTTCTTTTTCTTTTCCAAGATAAGGTTTCACTATGTAGTTTAGGATCTTGGACTTGCTGTGTAGCCCAGGCTCGCCTTGAACTCATAGTGATACTCTTGCCTCAGCCTCCTGAATGCTGGGATTTCAAGCACGTGCCACCATGCCTGACATTCCTAGTTTCTGAAGGGTCTAAGAATTCAGGGCTGGAGCAAACCAGAGATTAAACTGATTGTTTTTGGTCACAAGCACGTGCCACCATGCCTGACATTCCTAGTTTCTGAAGGGTCTAAGAATTCAGGACTGGAGCAAACCAGAGATTAAACTGATTGTTTTTGGTCTCCTTAAAATCTTTACATAGTTCTTAAATTGCAGAGATTATGGCATTAGAGAATAATAGGGTGTTTAAAATTTATGTTAGCCAGGCATGGTAGTACAGGCCTGTAAACCCAGCACTCAGGAGGCTGAGGCAAGAGGATCACTGCAAGTTCAAGGCCAGCTTGGGCTATACAGTGAGTTCAAGGCCAGCTTGAACTACATGGAGAGACCCTGTCTCAAAATAAAAGTTATCTTATTAATAGACAAAAGTCACCTGGGTGCTGCTTTAACAGATTTCTCAAGCACTGGGAATGCACAGTCACTAAGAAAGGGACCAAGTTTATCTCTGGGAAGTCCTAGTTGTAAGAAAACTGTGGCTTGTCTTAGACTGGAGGTCCTAAATCTTCCCACTCCCACATGTCTTCTTCCATGTCAAGGCTTGCCTCTTCTTCACTTCCTCTCACCAAATCTTGCTGTCTAATTTGTTTAGGAGTCCTATGTAACCTCACACACTATAGTACCTCTGCTCACTCTGCTTCTCCTGCCTGGAGTTCCCTTCCTCTTCCTCTTGTCAACTAAGGTTGTCTTGGAACTGATCATTTTCTACCAGCTGGATCCTAAACTCCATGAATGCTGGTGCAGGGCAGATGAACTAGGAAATACATCCAGTCATTGGTGGTTGTTTACTATCCTTTGAACCAGATCTGAGGGCGAGGCTAGGTGTGGTATGTTAACATGTGGTCCTTGTAAAAAGTCCTTGTCCCAAGTTGGCACTGTGTCCTCCATAAAGCAGGCCTTCCTAAGTGTGATGTTCCTGAGGCTCTGGGTTAGAAAAACATGCAGGCTCTCATTGGTTTTCTGGTGGGCCACTCCGTTGGTCTGTGATAAGCACTGTTTGCTAGGCATGAGGAAAGCCTGGAACACCCTTCCTTTCTGAAGAAGCCTCTCAGAATACTGTCATCAGGGAGTATACTTCCTTACACATGTCTACTCCTTAGCTTTATTGTGAGACTTTGTAACTTTCTACTTATTTGTTATTTATAGTCACAAACTCTTTTCCTAGACTTGTTGGCAAGAAGATTCCTAGAAGCCCTAAAAAGTTTTTTATAATTATTTAGATACCAGAGGCACAGCAGAAGTTGTAGGCAGGTAAACTTGCATTCTGCCACACACAGCCCATGAGACAATGAGCCCTGGTGAGAAGCAATGTGGGAAAGGCTGCAGCCAAGTTGAACAGCAGATCCGAGGCATCCAGGGGTCAAAGATTGTCTCTGGGAGTTTGAGACAGGAGCAGGCCAAATGGTCACACATTCCATTCCCTCTTCAGAACTCTCATTCTCCTACTCTGGGGTAACCTCAGGGTCCTCACTAAAGTTGAAAAATACTGTAGTGTTGCCCCCTTATTTTCTTCCTACCTATAGTATTTCCCCTCTTCTGCTTTCTGCCTCAACCCTTTCAATATACTTTTTATCTTAAATTCTTTCAACTCCTTCTTGTATAACATCCACATGACCACATCTCCAGCCCATCAGAGCCCAGTGACTCTAATCCCCCAGATGAAACTGACTGCAGAACAGGCTAAACCTGAACCCAAGGGTCTGCCAAACTACCAGGCCAGAAGTGTCTCCAGCCAGGTAGGTATTTGAACACAGAAAAGGAAAAGGCAATTAGTGCAAGAGTCACCTTGATCTTCATGGTACTGGGGGCCAGGGCTGTGATCTCCTTCTGCATCCTGTCAGCAATGCCAGGGTACATGGTGGTGCCTCCAGAAAGGACATTGTTGGCGTACAGATCCTTACGGATGTCAATGTCACACTTCATAATAGAATTGTAGGTTGTCTCATGAATTCCAGCAGATTCCATGCCTGGTGGAGATTACAGTAACTGGTCAACACCCATCCACTTAATGCACACAGCTTTAGACCCTCATATGATCCATCTTCTCTTATTGCAACTGCCCTAGTTCCAACCCTTAATCAGCCTCTACAACTGGATCACAAGATGAGACCCCTAACTGGTCATGGCCCTGTCTTTGGTCCCCTCACCTCAACCCCTCTGCCCATTTTAATCTTTCACACCATTGCTCAAGGCATATTTCTTTTGAAACACTTATTTTTCTATATTATTTTTCATGGTTTTGAGATATAATTAATATAATATAAAACTCACACTTGAAAGACTATAGTTCAGTAGTTTTTAGTATATTCAGAGTTGTGCAATGATTATCACAATGCAATTTTAGGGTATTTTTAGTGCTCCCAAAGAAACTCCCTACCCATGAACAGTCACTCCTCATTTTCCTCTCATGAGCTCTTCAAGGAAGTAATTGATTAAAATTATATTATAAATTGTATTTTAATATTATCTGGTAGATATTATCATTATCTCCATTTTATAGATGAGGAAACAGCAGTTTGCAGCAGGTAACAAGTCCAAGAAGACAGGGCTTGAGGAGACAGAATCAGGAATTAAAAGCAAATCTGAAAGCCAGGTACAGTGGTATACACCTGTACTCCCAGCACTTTTGTCAGACTGAGGGAGGAGGATTGCAAGTTTGAACTCAGCCTGAGCAACTTAGCAAGACCCTGTTTGAAGATAAATAAAAACTGGTTGGAGCTGTAGCTCAGTTCAAAGGACCTGGGTTCAATCTTCAGTATCACACACAAAAAAAGTATGACCTTTAAACCAAATAGATATGATCTCTATGACCTAAATGCTAAGTGACCCCAGAAGTATCTTGACACATGTAGTATATCAACCTCAATGTAATATTCTCTATCTTGTTTTTCCTTTACCTTGATTTTCTTACTCTTTTAAAGTAGAGTTCATCTTATTATACCATATATATAGTTTTACCCATTCCTAGTAAAATGTGGAATATTATGACAATAAAAGAAGTGTTTCTGACTTCTGGTGTTTCTCTCCATAACTCACATCCCTTAACCCCTCTGTCCTCTAGATCCATCAGCAGGTCGGGTGGGCTCACCAATGAAGGAAGGCTGGAAGAGGGTCTCAGGGCAGCGGAAGCGCTCGTTGCCAATGGTGATGACCTGCCCATCTGGTAGTTCATAGCTCTTCTCCAGGGAGGAAGATGAGGCTGCTGTGGCCATCTCATTCTCAAAATCCAGGGCCACATAGCACAGCTTCTCCTTGATATCTCGCACGATTTCTCGCTCAGCTGGAAGGAGCAGAAATGTCAGAAAGTGGATACTCAACTCTGCTGCTTTGGTTGTGCTGCTGTTATCTCCATGAATCACCCGCTCCCTCTTTTTTCACAGCTACTTTGGCTGTAGTCTTAGGACGATGACAGAATTGCCTCTGAAGAGGGCCTCTCCATCCCATGTTAATTTTCCACTCCTCTTTCTAAAGCAAGAGTTCAAAGGCTTGATGCCCAAGTCAGACTGCATTTTCTCCTTGCTTTCATCTCTCAGTCTCAACAAAGTCACATTTATCTGGTAGATAGCATTATAATAAACTGTAAAATAGATGGTCACATTTTCAGCTATTACACTCAGTCTCAACTTTGTGACCTTAACAGAATCCAAGAGCCCCTTTCCTAAAAACCCTTGCCATGGTGGGCCACATGACCCTTTCTCCTTAGAAATTCAGAACTCTTATATTCTGTTCATCCTCAGACACAACATAGGCACTCCTAGGTAATGAAATGCACCAGATCTTCACTCCCTTGTCAAAATTACTAGTCCTAGAGACACGAATAGAGGCAGCAGCAGATCTCCAGGGAAGGAGGGAATGCTGCAGAAGGGCATAAAGGAGGGTTTAGTCAAGTGCTGCCTAGAACACCTAGATCTCAGTCTTGTTCTCCTCCCTGGTCTGACTTGGGCACTTTCCTCCTTCAGTAAGGCTGCCCTGACTATCTGGTCTTGTTCAGAGGCACAGCCCTCGCTCAGAGTCTCTCAGTCTACCCTGTGACAGTTTGAGGACACAGGGTCAGAGAATTCTTATCAGTTCTGAGAATTTCTATCTTATGTCAGACTTGGCTCTGAACTCAAGCCAGGATCAAGAAAGGGGCTGGATACCTGTGGTCACAAAAGAATAGCCTCTCTCTGTGAGGATCTTCATGAGGTAGTCTGTGAGGTCTCGGCCAGCCAGGTCAAGGCGCATGATGGCATGGGGCAAGGCATAGCCCTCATAGATGGGGACATTGTGGGTGACCCCATCCCCTGAATCCAGGACAATGCCTGTGGACAGAGAGAAGAAGGTTTCTGAAAACTTCATTTTGTCTTTCATCTATTACTATTTGTACTGTATTTTCCTTCAGTAGTTAAGAAAATTCACCCAGTATGAGAATAATCAATGAGAGAGAGAGAGAGTGAGAGAGAGAGAGAGAGAGGGAGAGAGAGAGAGAGAGAGAGTGTGTGTTTTTCCTCCCAAGTGAGACTGTAGGCTTCTGAAAGGCAAGCAAAATATTTCCTTTTCTTAGATTCCTTGAAACACATTCATGGTAGTGTACACATCAATTTGTACTAAGTCTGGACTGAACATTCTTTTAAATGAGATCAAATACTTTGCAAATCTTTTGGAGTCAAACTAACACATATGCACCTACAATGAGAACGTTAAATCCAGAAGTGCTATGAAGAAAAGCCAACTTGAAAAAAGATTAATATTATCTACTCAAAAAACTTTTAGTAGCTGGGTGCAATAGCACACACCTATAATCCCAGCACTCAGAAGGCTAACAATCATTATGAGCTCAAGGCTAAGCTACATAGTGAGTTCAAGGTCAGCCTGAACTGCATAATGGGACCCTGTCTCAACAAAACAAAACAAAAATGACAGAAAAACTTTAGTGAACAGTGAAAGGTGGTGAGATTTGTCAACATACAAAATCTCTATTGATACAACAGTCACATCATAATTGGTAGAGAAACACTAAAATATCACCATTATTATTGTATATTGTCCTTGATGATCTAGCCAATGTACTAAGACAGAAAACAGAAATAAGAAGATTATTAGCAAAAGGAAACAGAATTGCCATTATTTGTAGACGACATGGTTTTATATTTAGGGGACTCAGAAGAATCATCTAAGAAATCATAATGAGATGGTTCAGACACAAAATAAATACTCAGAAACCAGTATCTTGCTCTCATGTAAGGATTTTTATCACAGAATATTTTATAATAAAAGTCAGAGACAATCTAAAGGTCTAGCAATACAGAAATAGCAAAATAAGTAAATAATGGAACCATCGCCTAATGACTATTATGTGTCCAACAAACATGTTTACACCATAAAATCAAGTGCAAAGCCCAGAATATAACACTGTGTATGCCATGTTTCCCCCTCTCTGTTTTTACTACCTGTAGTGAGATTATCTTTTAATTGTGTGTCTCCCCCACTAAACTGTTAGCTGCAAAATGGCAGGATCTGTGAATTTGATCCCCAGTACTGGAAAATAAATAAATAAATGAATAATAAAATGGCAGGGTCTGTCTTATCAGTGTATGCCCATGGCCTGGTGTGGGGTGTAACATATCATAGAGAGCAATGGAAAATGTTTGATGTATGAATGAATGAATAAATCAAGTAATATACAATGAATGAATATTTGAACAGTGTTTATGGAAGCTGTAGAGTCTCTATTAAGGATCACTGTATGTTGAGGTTCTCTGTTTCCTGAGTATCCTTCTATAGCAAGGCCACCTGGCACATCCATTATCACGGGTTCTACTGTTGCTGCTTCCCGAGGGACAAACATTCCAATATCATGGGACGTGTAAGCTCCTAGAAAGACTACTGTGGGGAAACAGCATTGGCCAGTGGGAGGAAGATAAAGGATGTACTAGTTATGCTTTGTTCAGATAAATTATTTCCAACAATATGAAGTATTCTCAAGTCCAGCATTCCCATGAGCATTCCGCTGTCATCCCTAGGCAAGATTTCCCCCTGAACTTTGTTTTAGTACATGTTTTCAGTATATAACAGTTCCCCCGGACTTTGGCTGTCCCTTTTATTCTTCTGGGCAGGAGCTTATGCACAAGCCCAGCTTGTCCCTACTTCCCCTGACGTCAGAAAAGGAATGGATTGCAGGGCCCCTTACCTGTGGTGCGGCCAGAGGCATAGAGGGAGAGCACAGCTTGAATGGCGACATACATAGCAGGGACATTGAAAGTTTCAAACATGATCTGAAAGGACAATGAAGAACAAAGGATGATCTGGCAAAAATGACAGTAATTCTTGGCTTGCAGAATGGTTTGTAATCTTATTAAGGGCAGACACTATGCTGATTTGGCACCTCTTCATTTTACTTCCACTTCCCATAGGGCCTGGCCTGACCTTGTATATAGCAGGTCTGAAAAATTCTGTTGCATTGACACATGAAGGGTAGAAAGTATCTGGCTGAGCATCCACGTTGCATTCTTGGGCCTGTGCTCAAGTCTTCCCAGGTCTTACCTGGGTCATCTTCTCCCTGTTGGCCTTGGGATTTAGTGGAGCCTCTGTGAGCAGGGTGGGATGTTCTTCTGGTGCTACCCGCAGCTCATTGTAGAAAGAGTGGTGCCAGATCTGGTTGAGACAAAAGCCAAATGAGCCCTGCAGACTCCCAATGGGTCAGGAGAATCTAGCTGACCTGCCCACGCTGGGGCATTGTGGCCCACTCTGGCACAGAATGGGGCTGGATCTGAAGAAGAGAATGATCGATCCTGGATATTTCTGATTGACATTTAGAGGGTATATTCTTTCTCAACAGGACCCAAGGCAGTATAGACCTGGGGCTAGTATCGTCTCTGTGTTGTTTTTTTCCACATGACCTTCTCTCTTCTTCCCTCTTCTCTCTTTTTCCTGTTGCTTTGTGCCCAAAGGGAGCCAGGTGTATTGCATCATTGCTTTCTGGCTTCTGGCTATGGTTGGCTGATGGAAGAAACTAAGAGAGAATACACACTGGGGGAGAGAAAGAGATCAGGGTGTTTCTGGGAATGGAGTAATCCTCCATAAACATAGCTCCTGTTGGATCCCTTTTCTAGGACTCCAGCTCACCTTGGGCTCCAGTAACACTTTGCCCTCTCTGCCTCACACCTTCAGGGTTAGGAATATAAGAGCTTTCACTGCTGCTAGTACTTGGGTGCCTCAACATCCTTTTCTGGGTGCCTTAAACCTGTTCACACCCCTGTAAGTAGTCTTTCATTTAATCACGTAAACCAAAAAAGTGAGTGTACCCTCTCCTGCGGGGACCTGACACATACAATATGCTAGTGTTCAGTTTTCACTATTTATTTACTGATCAGACTGGTGCTTTGGAGCACAGGTTTCATAAGCTCAGATCTGTGGTATTTTAGGCTGGATAATTCCATGTTGGAGGGGAGACCTGTGTATTATAAGATGTTTAATAGCATCCCTGGGCTCTACCCTGTAGATGCTAGTAGTGCCACTCCACTGTATGCATGATGTGAAAGCTATTGCATTTTTTTTGTGCTAATCTTCAATCCACAGTTTAGGATTTTGAGAAAACTACAAGTAAATTACAGATTTCAAATCAACATTCTTCATGCCCAGTTGTAATCTAGTCAATAAGCTTCTCTTTCTTTCAGAAAAGTCATAACAGAAATAAGAATTCTCAGTCAGCTGTCAGTGGAACTGATCAGAAGAATGTTATGAAGAATGTTATCATTTTGCATACATAATTTTATTTATCACAAATATTTCTATTTAAAAATAGCCTCTCCTATATTTTCTTACACACACACAAAATTAGAAAGCCAAGCATGGTGGTACACAAAAATAATTCCAGGACTCTGGGAATTTAAGGCTGGAGGATCTCAAATTCATACCCAACCTGGGCAGCTTGGAGGTTTAGCAAGACCTTGTCACAAAATTAAAAAAAAAATTTTTTTTTAAAGCTGGGTTTGTAGCTCAGTACAGAAGCCTTGGGTTCAAGCTCCAGTACTGTAAAAAAAAACAAAACAAAACAAAACAAAAAACCAAAAAAAACAAACAAAAAAAAACAAAAACAAAAACAAAAACCCCAAAAAACACAGGGCCAGGGATTTAACTCAGTGGTTCTGCCACCTGCCTTGCAAGTTCAAGGACCCAAGTTTGATCCCAGGTACCAAAAACAAAACAAAACAAAACAAAAAAACCCACAAATAAATGAAAAAGAGTTTCATAAGAGAGTCATCATTATAATATAACATCAATGCATATGGCTGAACTTATAATAGGGGAAAGGAAAAGGGTTCTTTGCATCTCTGGAGGCAGCATCAGCATTTTTAAACAAGGGTGAGCACCAATTAGAGTGAATGCTGCATGAGAAGAGGAAGCTGGGAACTGTGTGGCCAGGGCCTCACACACCACTACAGAGCGGTAGGACCCTACTGCTGTTAATGAGGATCTACCAAAGGTTCTAAGGTGAGTGACATGTGCTGATGTTTTTTGGAAAGTGAAGCTTTTTAGCAGGGTAGAGAGTTAATTGGGTGAGTGAGGGTAGGTGACAAGACAGTGGAAAACCACGTCAGGGAGAAAGATTGGCAGCCTAGATTGGAGAAATGATCCTGGAGAGAGAAAAATTGTGAGAAACATTTTTGAGGAAGAGTTGACAGAAAAATGGGCCATGGGATACAAGGGTCAAGATGATGTGTTATTATCACAGTGAGCACATGTCGGGGGCTTCCTGTACCTTCTCCATGTCGTCCCAGTTGGTGATGATGCCATGTTCAATGGGGTACTTGAGGGTAAGGATCCCTCGCTTGCTCTGAGCTTCATCCCCCACATAGCTGTCTTTCTGGCCCATTCCCACCATTACACCCTGCAATGCAGAAGAGAAGGAAAGAAGAGTAAATTGGCTGTCAGTCTTCACACAGAGGGATTCACACATTAGAATGTCTCTGAAAGAGAGGGAGAAGGGGAGAATCCCCCTTTTCCCTGGAAACAGGACAGCAGAGATTAAGGGTGGGCAGACACAGGTGAGAATAGAAACGACAGGAAGAGGAAGTACCTCCGGTTTCTTGTGGGCTGGTCTCCTGTCTCCTAAGACAATGCCATTTTCTTTTCTTTTCTTTTCTTTTTTGGCACCAGGGTTGGAAACCAGGACATTGCACTTGCGAGGCAGTGGTACTACTGAGCTAAATCCCCTGCCTGACAATGTGATTTTCTGAGAGAAATCAAAGCCCATCACTCCCCCCATCGTTTTACTACAAACAGACACACAGACACATAGACACACAGACACACACAGACACACACACACACACACACACTCTCACATGCACAGACTTCTACTTGCCCTCCTTAAATGCCCTGTGCTTGTACTTCTCTAACTCTCAATCTTGCTATTTTCTCACATGCTGAAGCCCTCTGAGTTGCAGGTCTCTCTTTCCCTTCCCTTTCCCAAATTCCTCCATTCAGATTAAACCCTCCCGTCTGTTATGTTCCTGTGAAATACTTTGCTTCTATCATGGCCCATGATCTCAAGTTAGTTCTGTGTGCATCTTCGTAAGATGAAACTTTCTTAAAGGCCAAGGTATTTTAAAATTGCATATATTTTAATTCTTCTAAACCTAGCAACACTCAAATTTAACCCAGATATAATACATCATTGTGTGCCTGCTGGATATTGGTTTCGGCCTGGATTGTTTCTTTTTTAAAGTTCCACTTTCTCAGTTAATTAGAAAACAGTTCCTCTTGCCCCAGAAGAGAGAGAGAGAGAGAGAGAGAGAGAGAGAGAGAGAGAGAAAACCTTGGGTCAGGATGAACACACACCTGGTGGCGAGGGCGGCCTACGATGGAAGGGAAGACAGCCCGGGGGGCATCATCACCTGCAAAACCTGCCTTGCACAAGCCAGAGCCATTGTCACACACAAGTGCGGTGGTTTCTTCTTCACACATGGTGAGTGTGGCTGAGTGAACTGGGGGCTGGAGCACCTTGGAGGAGGAGGAGAAGAGAATTAATTATTCAGCTTCTTGTCCAATCAAGCTGAGTACAGTCTTCTTGGCTTTGGGGCCAAACCTCCCCTGAAACCACAGGAGGGACAGGTATGACCTAGCCTCTCACTTGCTGGCATTTGGTCTCTTCCCTCTACCCTGCTGTTATGGACTCAATTGTGACCACCTCTCAAATTCATATATTGAATTCCTACCCCACCAGTACCTCAGAATATGACTGTATTTGGAGATAGGGTCTTTAAAGTGGGTAATTAAATTAAAATGAGGTCATTAGTTCAATATAGCTGGTTCTAACATGAGTACTCCCATAGAAGAAGTGTCTTTCTAAGAAGAGACAGGACATAAATCCACCCAAGGATGAGCCACGTGAAGACATAGTAAGAACAAGTTGTCTGTATGCCAAAGAGGCAGGCTCAGAAGAAGCCAATCCTGCCAACACCTTGATCTCAGTTCTCTACTCTCCAAAACTATGAGAACAGTCTGTGGCACTTCATTATGGCAGTTCTACCAAATCAATACCTCCTTTTGAAGACTTGAAATGGTTTCAAAGCTTTCATCCAGTGGAGAGAACCCTAAAAGACTTATTGGTTAGGAAAGGAGTTGAAAAAATTTGCAATATAGCTAACAAAGGATTATTAAAAGAACTCCTACAAATCACAAGAAAGTAAGTAGCTGATCTGGGTATGGGTCATGCCTATAATCTCTGTACTGGGGAAGAGTAGGCAGTAAAGTTTTGACTTCAAGGCCACCCTGGACTACATAATGAAAACCATCTAAAAAGAGCGGGGGATAGCTGAAAAGGAAAACAAAGACTGTGAGTCGGAGTACAGGAAAGGAAATGAAAATACTCAATAAAAACTGCTTAGCTTTTTACTAGTTATCAGGGAAATGCAATTTATATAATACTATCTTCCACCCATCATATTGTTAAAATTCAAAATTTTATAATAGGTGTTGGTCAATGTTCAGGAAAACTGGTTCTCTTTAGGGAAACACACAATGCAAAATTTAGAACTACCCAAATGTCCTAATAACAGGATACTTACTGTAGTTAAGAGAAGAGCAAAGTGGGGCTATATAGATGAACATGGGTAGATTTTTAAATCATTCTGCTAAGTGAAAACAGCAAGTTGCAGAATTAGAATGTACAGCATAAAACCACTTATGTAACTTCTTTTAAACCCATAAAACATTATCAGGTGTTTCACTGATTTTAAACTTGTGGGTATAATTACATAGCAAAAAGTTCTAAACACATTATAGATTGGATCGTGATTACTTCTGGGCATGGGGAGTGGACAGGAAGAGGAGGTGCTGGGTTACATCTATAATGGTCTAACACTTTACAGGGAGACTGTATTCATATATCGCTCAGAGAATAAAAAGTCAACAACATACATTTAAGAAGAAAAAGACAGAAGTTATTGATGAACTGCAGTCCTAGGGGAAAGCACCTTGAAGAGGAAAGGGTGGCTTGAGAGGACAGGGAAGGAAGGAGCATCAAGATGGGACTCACTGCCCACTGCCTTGAGAGCTGTCTCTTCCAATGTTGAGAGCTGAATCAGGACAGATATAATGTGATGATGGTATTAATTTTTCAATATCTGCTGTAGACCTCCCTCCCTCCTTTTGAGTTAAAGACAATATCTGAAAATTCTTGACCCTTGGTGATGGAGAAGCAGCAGAACATCAGGAGGCAGTGAGCAGATTGCCTCCTAGCTGGGACACCACGAGTAGGGAACAGTGGACATGAGAAAGGCCCCAGCTGAGGCATCAGGCAGACAGACTTTTAGAGCCCCACAAAAAGAGAGGAGTGAAACAGGGAAAGTCAAAGCTTCTGTGAAGGAAGAAGGCTGCAGAAATGTCATTCACGCTTCACTGACTGAGTTAGCTGGACACCGAGAAGTGTTGTTCAGAACGTGCAACCACTGGTAGCTGTGCCATAGAAAAGAGGAGAAATTCTATGGAAACCCAAATGGCCTTCTGCTGCAGCTAGACAGCAAGCGAGACAGTGTATACAAGGTCAGAAAGATGAAGCAGAAGCGAAGCAGAGGCTTGTTAGCACTGAAAGAAAGCCCTTCCCAGTTATAGTTCAAGTGGGGCTCACAACAGAAGAGAAGCCTGGTGTGACTTCTTAAACGCAGGTTTGCTTCTGCACTCTTGGTCCTCATAGGCCCCCATAGCCAAGGAAATCAGTCCCATCTCTCTAACCTGGCCCATGGAGCTCAGAACAGGATGTCCCAGAGTATGAAGAGATATGGCTGAGCAATAACACCAGTAGGCATATTTATAGCTGGCTGAATTTGTGTTAGCAAAAGGTGTTAATTAATGGGTGAATGTCAACCTGTTATGAATGGACAACTAGTCATCATGGAAGATGGATCAAATGAAATAATGGAGATGAAATGGCCAAGAGCATCTTATCATCTTGATTTTTAAATGACCAAAATTGGGCTGGGCATGTGTTGTATGTAATCCCAGCACTCAGGAGGTTAAAGCAGGAGAATTGTTGAGAGTTCAAGGCCAGCTTGGGCTACATAGTAAGTTGAACATCAGCCTGCATTACATAGTGAGACCCTCTCTGAAAAAAAAAAAACTAAAATAAAATAAAATAAAATGACCCAAAGTGAAGCTGGGTGTGGTGGCACACATCTGTAATCCCAGTACTTGGGAGGCTGAAGCACGAGGATCACTGAAAATTTGAAACCAGCCTGGGCTATATAGTGAGTTCAAGGTCAGCCTGAATAACATAGAGAGAACCTGTCTCAAAAAAAAAAAGAACAAAATTCCACCCTAATGTCATAAGTTACTGAATAAGTAAGTTGATACCTCTGTAAAATGGAGAAAGACAAATATTTAATGGAATGAAAAAGGTGCAAGTTGCTTTGTTGAGTGAAACATTACAGTATGTTCAGTGTTTGTAGAAATGATTTTTAGTTTTTAAAAATGGAGTCCTTCACATATATAATGCCAGCTATTTAATCCTCCAAACAGACCTGAAAGAAGCTATTTGAAATCCTATTTCATACTTTTGGAAATTTAAGTCTCAAAGAAATGAAAGGACTTAGCCAGAGACCTCCTAGCCAGAAAAGGCTGGGAGATAGGCCTGGCCTCAACCCAGGACAGGTCCAAATTTTGAGCCTGTGCCTTTCTCATCACTTCAGTGAAACTGTCATAACTTCTCCATGTTTGGTATTTTGCTTCTGTCTCTTTCTCTGGAGAAGTTGGCAGCAAAAACCCTAAAACAAAGGGGTCTGTGTTCTTTTCTCTCCATAAACCTCTGAACTCCTCCTTTGCCAGGACCATGTTGGGATTGACATTTACAACATTAGCACTTAACCCACTCAGTGTTCAGCACACAGTAGGTACGTAATAAACATTGGGTGACAATCCTACCACGTAGTGGGCCCTGCCAGATCTGGTCTGCTCATCCCCCTACCTCATTAGGAGCCACATGGGCACAGCCTCACAAGCTGGATAGCAAATGGTGAAGCCGCCCTGTTCTAGCAGGTGGTCTGCCCTGAGGGCACCTGGCATCCAGAGCAGAGGGCCTCTGGAAGGCAAAGCTGTACTTATGTGGCTCTCTTGCACCTGGTCCCCTTAGCAGCCCTCTCTCGAGCGTGATTTATAGTTCGAGTTCCTCTGGCTTTTCAGTGAACCCTTTTGTCTCCCTCCTGGTGTTCCCGTACACTTGGACTTTGTTTCCCAAACGGCATGGCTGCCTAGACAAGCCACACAGTGACTTCAAGCTGTCAACAAGACCATTCTGTGGCACTCCAGGTGCTGTAGATCTATTCTTTGAAGCAGAAGCAAAAGAGAAGCGAGGGCAGGGAAAGCAGGTGAGGGCTGGCAGCCGGGAGCCTCTGTGGGGCCCCACTGGCCTAGGGCGAGGGGCTCTGTCCTGGACTCAAGACTCCTTCAGTGTCTCTGCCAGGAGAAATTCTAAACCATCCTCAGCTCTTTCTGGTAATTTGTGGCTAGTCTCAAGCATGTCAGCTGAACCAGAGCCAAAGTCACTGTGGTTTCCTGGGGTCACAACCGCTTTGCACTCTCGGGAAGCTGAGGAATTTTTTTGGCTCTTCCAGCGTGTACCACATCTGGGCTTCATTGAGGATCTCATGGAGTTAGAAACACAGCTTTTATTATTTCTCCCCCGGAGGTAGCCAGAAACCAGACATAATGAGTGCGAATAATCTGCTCACTCAACCATCTCCCTGGCTGCCCTCAATTCAGCAGGAGGACAGAGGTGTGAAGACTCACCCTCTCCCCCACCCAAACAGAACAAGTTTGGCTACAGACTTACCCTTGCTTTTCCTTTCTTTGCCTTTATCCTCCCTCCTGGCACAACTTTCCTATAGCCCTATCTATGTCCTGGCCTGGTTCTGCTATAAAATGGAAATGATAACATCTATATCACAAGATGATGAATCAATTGAAATAACAGAAATGAAAATGCTGTATAAATTGTAAATCAGAGTAGGCAAACTCAGGCGTATTTCTGTGAAACCCACAAACTAAGGATGGTTTTTACATGTTTAAATGTTTGAAAATAAAGCAGTAGAGGACTAATATAGCCCATGGCCTCTGAAAATTATAGGAACTTCAATTTTAGTGTCTATAAGTAAAGTTTTTTTAATAAGTAAAGTTTTATTGGAACACAGAAATGCCCATAATTTCTGTATTGCCTATGGCTGCTTTTGTTACAGTAGCAAAGTTGAAAGTAACTGTGACAGACCTTCAGGCTTACAAGGCCTACAATATTTACTATCTGACCCTCTACAGAAAATATTTGCCAACCCCTGTTGTAAAGGACCACAAAAAAACAATTAATCTCTCTTATTCTTTTCTGTCAAAGCTTATTTCTGTATGGAGCCTATCATATTGGAAGGAATTACATAATCTGTTTCATAAAATCAGTGACTATTGAAGTTTGAATTTATGCCAGTTCCCAAAGACATTTCATTTTAGTAGAAAGTTTTAGCTCTCTGGATAATGGGATTTCTAACAATAGTTATAGATATATTGGGCAAGGGCTTGAAATGACTTATAAATACCTGTTTATCTGTGTATTGTTATTTGTAACTTTTCTTTCTTTCTTTCTATTCATCTATCTTTGGGATGTTGTATGTCCCCCAAAGGCCAGTGTGTTAAAGACTCAGTCCCAGAGTAGCACAATGGGGAGAAGGGAGAACCTTTACAAGGTGGGCTTAGTGGAGAGTCCTTAAATTATTAGGGATGTGCTCTTGAAGGAGGATGTGAACCTCTGGCCTCTCTCTCTTGATTCCTGACTTAAATGAGATTAGCAATTTTGCTCGGCATGTGCTCTAGCCATAATATGCTGCCACGAGTCCAAAGCAACAGGGCCAACTCATCATGGCCTGAAAACTCCAAAACTCATAGGTGAAACCTTTTCTAAGTTAGTTTTCTCAGATATTTTATTATAGTGAGGAAAAGCTAATACATATATGATCTAAAAAGCTGGTAGAGGGAAGTTATTTTCATGAAAAATACTGAAACACGGTGGAAAATTCTGACAGCACTCTGATTGACTTATTCAGATACACAGAGCCAACCACCTTTTGTGTCTCCATGCACCTGTGCCCCGCCATACCTCCAGATCACAATGCACACTTCTAGGACCGCTCTCCTCACCACTGGCTTCTACCTGGAATTACGCTCAGAATCACTGCACCCACACCCAACACCCTGCTGTCTCTCTCCTCCCTCCCAGCCAATCACCAGCCCTTCTTAATTGGACCTCTATGCCACTGATACCACCAGCTCAGGACCTGCACACTGCAGTACCACTCTCACCCTTTGTAATACAGACCTCTTGCTGCCACCCTTTAGGTTAAAACCTTTCATGGTGCCCACTGTTCAATTATTACTTTAGGCACAAAAAGTAAAAGACTGATTCTATCCACGCCTCTGAATTTGGCTCTTCCTCCTTCTTGCTTTGCAATCTAAACTCCATGGAACAAAGCCATTTATAGTCCCAAAGACCATGCTTCCTCTTTACCAGGACCACCCTCCTCCAGGAGATGACCCAGGAATCCCTTGATTCAGGAGGCCTTTCCTGGGAACAGCCAGGCTCCTCCTGGGTTTTTCTCCTTTCAAACAGTCCATGGTTCTCATCTGGTTATCCACCTCTTCCACTGATTGCAGAAGCTCCTACACTGTCACCAAGGGACTGTGACTTACATATAGTAAGGGTTCAATGAATGTGGGTAAAGAACAAAGGGAAAGAAGAAAGGTCATGATGTCAAATGGCCCATGACAGTTTCTCAAGTTTCACATGTAGATTCTTACCTGTTCATAGCACCACCCATTTCTGTCATGGGAAGCTGTGTCTCTTTTCAACCCAAAGGCTGGTTTCAAAGTAAAACCCACATTCAAAGAGTACAGAAAGTGTATTGTTCCCAGATCACCAGCCTCAGCTCTACCTAATCACCAGAGACTCCTTAGGAATGCAAATTATTGTCCCCCTTCCCCCAGCCTACTGAATTAGAATCTGGGTTGAGTATAGAGCCATCTGTGTTTTAGCAAGCTTTCCAGATGATTCTTAAAGTTTGATAACTCAGGCCCAGACTCTGACCATGTTGAACTGATGGACATACTTTATACATTTAATCTTTATCTATTTTTTTTTTTTTTGTGCTGGGGATCGAACTCAGGACTTTGCACTTGCAAGGCAGGCAGCAGAACCACTTAGCTAAATCCTTGGCCCTATACATTTAATCTTTATAACAGCTATCAAGTAATACTATTAAAATTACTCCATTTTAGAGATGAAGAAATTGAGGCCACTCTATGGCTTCAGTAGCCAGACAGTTTACCTCTAAGATCCTTGTTTTCTCTAAAATTTTCTGACTCTTAACCTCTGTTGTTCCTTAGAATTCATTCTTCAATTTTGGGGAACACAACAAACTCAGTATATTTGACATCTAAAAGGCTGGGAGTTACATTTATTTTCCCTATATCACTGCTACAAGACTCTTGTTTCTATCCCAATCCTTTTCCTCATCCCACAGTGACTCATCCCACAGTAATTCTAGAACTTTTGTAGACTGAGAAAATTCTCCATTCACCTTAGCCAAGCACAAATCAGAGGACAGAGAGACCCAATGGGGACTGATGAAAATACTCTCCTATTCTCCTATTCCCAGCATGGACATTTCATGAACTCCAGGAACATTGTTGGTTTTGCTCAAATATCTTGAGAAGTTGTTTCTCTGCCAAGTTTCTGCCCCCCAAGATAATCTCCCAGACATTCTAACCCATGACAAAGGACATCTGAGTGAGCAAGACAACTAGATGTAGGTAAAACATCTCAGTTGCCTCCCGACCTGATAGGAGGAAGCATAAGTCTAAACTGTCCCTGCTCCAGGATGCCCCCTGGCCAGAAAGGCCTTTTCCAGGTAGGAAACAATGTGCTTGCAGGAGCTGCTGTCATAAAGAGCCCTGATGCATGCATGACCTGGGCCAGCATCACAGAAGCCAGGCCAATCTGGAGGCACCCCTAGCACCTAAGAGGTCAGGCAGCCACAGAAAGGAAGAAGCTGCAGAAGCCACATAGTACTCACCAAGGTTATGAGAGGTCCTCCTCCCACGGACTGAGGGCTGCTGTGTCTTTGGCAGAAATACCAGAGCAATATAAAACCCCAGAGGCGGATCTTCTTTAAACAGAGTCCCTAAAAAGGCCAGCTGACGGTGTGTTAGCAATATTACCATATAAGGTGGTTTTTTCAATAAATTGGCCTTGGGGGGTGTGGAAGGAAGGGTGGGTAGAGTGAATTATCATTTAAAAAATGTATGCAAAAGGATTCGAGTGGCAACAGCCTCGGTGCTGGTGGATTTGTTCCTTTTATGCTGCACTTGCATAAACAACACTCACACCAGGCCTTATAAGCTGCCCAGTGCGAGTCCAGACGCAACTCTGCTCCTGGAGAGAGAACCATACCAAGAATGGCAGTGGGCCTCCTCCACCCACACCTCCCTCCTTTGGGCCTACTGCCCACTGCTCTGGGGTCTGCCTGGGATACTCATGCAGTGTCTCCAATATAGATGCCATTGTGCTTTCTCTGGTGCAAACCCGGGATAGCCAAAAGCTGAAAGGAAATGCCATCTGTACTGGAAAAGAAATTCCAGGTCCCCTGTCACTTGCTGCCTTGGCTTCCCAAGTCACCCTAAGCTTCCTCTGGAAATTTACTTGCTTCTGCCTGACTTTTTTCCTTATTGGATTCCCTCTATCAGTCTCCTGCTATGGGGAATCACAGACCAAGGACCTGCCTCAGGGCTGAGGCATACCCAACAAGACACATGAGCCTGTAGAAATTTCCAGAGTCTTGCTTGTCTTTTCGTAACTTGTGAATTCTTCCTGGGTAGCTATTTCATGCTCCACAATACCAGCTACCACAATGGCAATACTTCCAACTCCACAATTCCATAGTTTCAACACCTCACACTTGCTCCTGAGTAAAATTACCAGTTGCTTATTAGAGATCCACATCCAGGTGACTCAGCTCAAGCTCAACTGTCCCAAACTATTCAGTTCTCTCTCTCCCTGCCCCCCACTGCACCACAACAGCCTTCCTAGTGGTCCTGAAATGTGTCTCCTCTGTGTCCTGTCAGGCTTAGGATCTGAACTTTTCTGGCCTGGAGTGAAACAAAGCTTTCTGATGGGCTTTCCTGATTTTGTTCCACCTTCAAACCTAGCTGTTCCCAAAGTCTGGGGCCACCAGCATGCAGCATGAAGCATTAACACGATGTGGGCATGTGTCAGAAATACAATTTCTCGAGTTTCATGTAGAACTATTGAATCAGAACCTGCAGGAAGCTGTTACTAGCATTTTATAGGCTCCAACCAACACTCATGTGCCCTGGAAACCTACCCTTCAATAGAAGAATTATGCACTGAATACTAGTCATGGGCAGAGAGTACTAGGTAGTTTTGGTGACCTGGTATAGGTCTGACTTCCACATAAACTGAGAATTGAGGCAAAGGAGATGTGGCTAAGGAAAGCTTCCTGCTAAAAGAATCTAATGATGGCCTGTGACTGTCCCCTATATAAAAGGGACATGGACCATCAAAAGGTGGACTTGCTCATCTTCTAACCTTCTAACCATTGCTCTGAGTGTTTGGTCACATAAGTGTAAATTTTAAAGCCCTATTGGAAGTATTCCTGACACTTTCATGCAAGAAAAGCCTTCTCAGCCTGTCCTGGAGGAAGAATCTAATGGAGACTGCCTTTAAAAGGTGGTGAACACAACAGGAGCTGGTCCAGAAAGCACTGTTTTAGTCGTGACTGGTGGAGGCAAGCAGCTTGACACTAAGTGACAGGGTCACAGCTTCTGCTCTGAGACTCTGTCTCTAGGCAGAGATAAAGACAGAGATGGGACAGGGCACCAGTCTCCTTTGACCTGATCTCTTCAGTGTCAGGGTTAGCTCAGCTTCTTTCTAGCTAATCAGCACGGTGGTTGGGGAACAGATGGAGGCACCTTGCCCTTGTGGAATTTATATCGAGATTAGTAACATCTGCTAATAAACAATAAAAAGCCTATAACAAAAAGGAGCTATTTGTGAGCCAGAGCTCAAACTGCCCAGAGACCAGAGAGGGGAATCAACCAAACAAACTGATGCTTAAACATTTCTGGGAGGCTGGTGTCTGCCTAGACTTTGATACACAGGAACAAATGGGGAGGGGGCTGTTAAACCAAATACCAGAGGTACTTGCTTCTTTCCTAGTATGAAGAACTCTTAAATTTTCTTTCCTAACATTTTTTTTTCAAAAATTCATTGTAAAACATTCAAAGAATACAAAAATGTATATTTTAGAAGGCAAATATCCCCTGTGCTCCCACACAGATCTGGTCACTGTTAACATGTTGTTTATATTATAAAAATTGGATTGTCATAATATATTTTTTTACATTGTCATATTCTCTTAATACTCTTGGGTGTCTTTCCAAATTATTCCATATGATTTTTTATCCCTTGTATTGTTTTCCACAATAGCGATAAATGACAACCAATATTCTATCAATGGGATTCTGAGTCATATCCAACTTTTTACTCTACAAGCATTGCTGCAATTAATAATACTTTATGTGTGCACCTCTGTGTGCAAATGTGGGTAGTTCTATGAGGTAAAGTTTTAAATTTTCTTTTAAAATGAAATCTTATTGCTACGTCTGTGATACATAATAATTGCATTCATCTTGGGGGACTGTTACATATACACATTGCACCATAATAATTTTCACTTTTCCCCTTCCTATCCATTCCCATTGTCTCCTCCTCAGACTCGCTTCCTTTCTCCACAAACCACCTCATTTCCTATCACCTTTCTTTAATATTATTCTTTAAATTACTTATATTTGGGGGTTTCTCATAATAAAAAACACATGCAACATTTAGCTGTGTTGATTATTTCACTTAGCATTATGGTCTCAAGATCCTTCCATTTTCCTTTGAAAGACTCACATGTATCTTTCTTTATGGCTAAGTAGATGCCACTGAAATGTCTTGCTATACTGCTCAATCTGGTCTAGAACTCACAGGCTTGAGTGTCCCTTTTACCTCAGCTTCCCAATTAGCTGAGATTACAGAGGTACTGGCTTTATGGTAACATTCTAAAAGCAGAATTGTATGGTCAAGAAAGACCTCATGAAATACTGGTGGAAATTGCCAACTTGTCTCCCAGGCTGCCTGTTGATGCTCATGCCAGGAGTGTGAGAAACCAATGTCTTCACCTGCTTTCAGATTCTCAGAATTAATGTGCTTATTTCCAATAACATTTGCTTATTACATTTAGAAACATGCTAATTTTCATGACACACTATCTTACAATTGCTTAGCTTTTTTCTTAATTATAAAATATGACAGTTTAAGAAGACAAAGGAAAATGTGAGAACTAGGTATTCACATCTGGAGCTGTCTCCTTCCGTGGGCAGCTAGTTGTACCCATGTCTCTGCTCATCTGTTTCTTCTTGCGCCCAAAGGAACCATGTAAAATACTGGAAATTATTCATCTTTTTAATTTTCCTAATCTGAAGAGAAACTTAGCATTTTCTTACCTCAGAATCAAAATTTAAAACTATGTGGTAACAAATGTGAATAGACATTCATTTGCTAACTTAAAAAAAAACTTTTTCTGTCTTTGAGAATGCCTGGTTTACGTTTTTTAAAATTAATTTTATTGGTATAATTTAAATATGCATAATGATTATGTTCATTAAAGGAAATTTGTACCTGTACATGGTATATTTTGATTCTTCTTTTTCTCCAATCCCTTTCCCTCCCTTCAACCCCTCTCCTCTCCTTATTTATAACTAGTTTATATTTTTGTAAATTTTCCTATTGGATTGTTCATTTCATCTTTTTGAGTTATAGACTTATTTGTATATCATATTAGTGATATAACAAACCTTTTTTGATACTCTCTAGTAGCATTTGCCTTAATGAAGTTTAATCAAATGTCTTTTTTTTTTTGAGCTCTGTCTTTCATAACATTCTTAAGAAGGCTGAACACTTTTTTTTTGTACCAGGGATCAAACTCAGGACCTTGCATTTGCGAGGCAGGCAGCAGAACTGCTAAGCTAAATCCCTGGCCCAGGACACTTATGTTTTAATTTTTAAAAATTCAAATTGTGGTAAAACACGCATATTTACTATCTTTTTATTTTTTGGGGGAGTAATGGGGATCGAACTTGGGACCTTGCACTTGCGAGGCAGGCAGTAGAACCACTGAGGTAAGTCCCAAACCCTCTTTTTAAATACTTACTATCTTAACCATCTTTAAATTTATAGCTTTATAGTATTTCATATATTCACACTGTTATACAACCAATCTTTGGAACGTTTTCACCTTCCAAAATTGAAATTGTATAGTCAATAAATGATAACTCCCCATTCTCTCTTCCCTCCCCAGTCCATGGCAACTACCATTCTATTTTTTTTTTTTTTTAATTGGTACATGTTTGTGACATACAATGATTACGTACATCTTGGGGAGCTGGTACAATATTTTATTTTATTTATTTTTATTTTTTATTTTTTTGGTACCGGAAATTGAACTCGGGTCCTTGCACTTGCAAGGCAGGCCACCCAACCGCTGAGCTAAATGCCCGGCCCAATATTTAAAAATTCCTTTTTAAATCGCCTTTCCCTTCCCTCCTTTTCCCGTTCCTGCATCTCTTGGGGCCCTATACACGTTTCTAGTACATAATGATAACATTCCTCATAGGTGCTTGATGCATGGAAACAATGCTTCACAATCCACCCCCACCCTGGTAAATCTCATTTCCTACCTGCTCCCTCCATCTCTCAGTGTTCTTCCCGTATGCTAAAGATCCATCTATTTCCAACTGTCTTTTATTTTGTACTTTATTTATATTTAGGGTATCTCATATAAGGAAAAAACCACGATATTTAAGCTTGTGTGTCTGATTTACTTCACTTTACATAAATCCATTCTATTTTCTGTCTAGCAATCTGGAAACTCTGAATAGCTCATATATGTGGAACCACACAGTATTTTTTTTGTCACTGGTATATTTCATGTGGCATAACATCCTCAAATTTCATTTATGTTGTAGCATTAGCCAGAATTTTTTTCCTTTTAAAGGCTGAGTAATATTTCATATTACAGTTTGCATAGTCAACATTCAAAAAATACAGAGATGAATCTCCAGTAAGGGAAGTTCTATTTGGGAATTAAATATGAAAATGTATTTGGGACATAAACATTCCCGTGTCTTAATTTCTTGTGGCTAGGACAAAATATCTGGCACTCACAAGTTAAAGGAGAGGTTTATTTTGGTTCACAGTTTGTAGAGGTTTCAGTTCATTGTCAGCTGGTTCCAAGGCAAGGCAGCATGGCAGAGCAGAAACAGTCCATTGAAGGGCAGACAGGAAGTAGCAGCCTTCCTTTTTTTCCCTTTTATCCATTCAGGCTACAAGCCTATTGATTGGTGCCACTCATGCTCAGTGTGGGTCTTCTGTCTTCAGTAAATCCATTTAGTTATACCCAGAACTATATGTTAAACCAATCAATGGACTAATCTAGTATCAAACTCATGATCCAGTATCACACTCCCATGTTCCAGTCACTCTCAAAAGCCCCACCTATGAGTGCATGAGGCCTTGGAGGGTACATCTAGATATAAGCTGTAAAACTCTGGTAGGCCTTGGTTGTGTTCGGAGAACAAAAGAAAGTTTGGGGCTATTCCGACATCATGGTTTGTGTCTAAAGCCCTCCAAAGCCTCATGCACTCATAGGTGGGGCTTCTTCAGAGGTGGCTGGATCTAAAGTGCATGATACTGGGATTAATTCATGGTACAGTGCTAGGGTCAAGGGGACTAGGATAAAGGATGTGGCTGGTACCCACCTTAAGTACTTTGGATAAGATATAAGGGATGGAAAAAGCAGTGGTCATCCCTTGTTGCTTTTGCTATCTTCTGCATGCCATGAACTGTTGAGTGTGAAGCCAAAGGTCCAGAAGGCGGGAGAAGCCAGGAACATTGGCAGTCCAAGGAAAGCTGCAAGGAGTGAGAAAAAAACTGCCAAAGAAAGAATCCATGGGAGCATCAACCACCAGAGGTGCCATACAGTTGAAGCCACCCAAGCCCTATAGAGCTAGCAACTTGCCACAGATTGCTGGGGATGCTAGAAGTGGAACTATAGGATTTAATGTTTGTCCTGCTGGATTTTGGTCTTGTTTTGTTCCCATTCCTTCCTATTTCCATCTCTAGCTTTTGTAATGGAAATGTCTATCTCATGACATTAAATGTTGGAAATGTTTAACTTTCTTTTCATTTATATGAGGTCTTGCAGGTAAAATTTTGCCTTAAATCTCAGAGACTTTGGAGTTGGACTTACCTGCAATGCTGAAACTGTTAGGACTTTGGCAACTCTTGGAGATGGGCTAAATGCCTTTTGCATAAAGGGATATGCATAAGTCTTTGGGGGGCTAGCGGCAGAATGTTATGGCTTGTATCTAGATGTACCCCCAAAGCCTCATGCAGTATAGAAGAGGCTTTTTCAGAGGTGGCTGGATCTAGAGTGTGTGACGCTGGAATTGATTCAGGATGCCATTCTAAGATCAAGGGCAATATGATTAAGGGTGTGAATGCTAACCACCCTAAGTAGCTGGGATAAGATTTAAGGGATAGAAAGAGCTGTGGTCATCCCTTGTTGCTTTTACTGCCTTCTGTGTGCCATAAACTTTCTCCTCTGTGATGCTTATCTGCCATTCACTCTGCCTTAGAGCCAGCCAATTATGGACTGAAACCTCTACAAACTGAGCTAAATAAACCTTTCCTCCTTTAACTTTGGGTGTTGGATATTTTGTCTCAGCAATGGGAGAAGTAACTAAGACAACTAGGAAAGAGAAAAGCTATGTAACTGTTGTTGAAGAAAGTCCATTGGTACAGGGAGTCACTAGGTGAAATGTATAATCTTATGGTCAAAGCAGGCTGTCTTGTTAGCTTGTGAGACAGCATATCAGGCAAGTATTCTTGAATAGGTGGCTAGCTGTCCTTGTGCTGGTATTTGTCCTTAGGATTGTTCCTGTTATCTGGCAAATGATGTGTGAAAGTCCTTTCTTCATGGTCTTCCCTAACTCCATTTTATCAGAGTTTGACATAAGTGACTCTATTTTTAATCTGACAACTTTTACAAGATATGCAACACTGTATTTATCCATTCATCTGTTAGGAGACATTAGGTTCCTTCCACCTCTTGGCTATGGTGAATAATGCTGCTATGAAGATGGACAAAGAGCCTTCAAAACCTTGCTTTTACTATCTTTGATTATATAGCCAGTTATAGAATTGCTGGATCATATGGTAGCTCTATTTTTAAAATCTTTGAGGAACTGCCATTCTTTTTTAACAATTTTACATTTCCACTAATACTGCATAAGAGTTCCAATTTCTCCACAACTTCGTAAGCACTCATTCTTCATAGAGCCAACCTAATGGATATGAGGTGCAATCTCATTTTGTGTCTGGGTGTGTTTAAATTAAATATTTTCTTTTTTAGAGTAGTTTTAGTTTCACAGAAATATTGAGCTGAAAGTTTCCATTAACCCCTAACTCACACATATACTCAGCCCCTGCCATTATCAATATCTTATTCCACAGTGGTACACTTGTTACAACCAATGAATTTATATTGGCATGTCATTATCATCCAAAGTTCATAGTTTCCATTAGGGTTTGCTCTTGGTGGGATATATCTTACTGGTTTTGACAAATAGATAATAACAGGTATGTAAGGATAGTTTCATTGCTCTAAAAATCTTCCATGTTCTTGTCCCCCAGGTCCCTGAAACCAATAATCTTTTTAGTGTTTCCATAGTTTTGCCTTACATCCAATAGTTGGATTTCATAGTATAGGCTTTTCAGATTATTTACGTTTACTAAGTCATAGGCATTTAAGTTTCCTCCATGTGTTTTTTATGGTTTGATAGTTCATTTCTTTTTAGTGATGAATAACATCCCATTGTGTGGATGCCTTATAGTTGTCTTGTATATTCACCTATCAAAGGACATGTTAATTGCTTCCAAGTTTTGGCAATTACGAGTAAAGTGGCACTAAATATCCTTATGCAGATTTTTGATAGGCATAAATTCTCAGCACATTGGTCAAATACCAAGGAATACAATTGCCCTATTTATTGATAAAGATATAGTTATTTTTGTGAGAAATTTTCAAATTGTCTTCTAAAACAGCGGTATTATTTGACATTCCACCAGCAAAGATTAAGTGTTTGTGTCATTCAAATGCTTCTTTTTAACATAAATTCCCTCCACTTGACAGTTACTGATTTTTCAATGTTTTATGGGAAAAAATAGCAAATGCTTATTTAAACCCTCTTTAAAATAAATTTTGTCATTTAATTTTTGTCAAAGTAAAAATGTATTTATTTTATTTTGATTTAAAAGGAATATCTACTCAAAAATTTCAGGAAATAAAGCTATTAAGTATAAAAGAAAAATTCTCACTACTCATATAATCACTATGAACTATACTCTTCCCAGATATTTTCAATATATTTAGAAAAATGGTGCCATATTGTGGTACACAGTGCTTTATATGGTATCATTTATTTTATTTTTTATTATTTTTCATTTGCCATTAGAATATCAGCTCCCAGAAGGCAGTAATTTCTTTGTCACTGCAGTACCACTGTGACTGGTAGTAGAATTTGACACATGTAGGCACTCAGATATCTGTTAAATGAATAAACAAAATCCACTTTTATCACATATAAAAATTTTCAGAATTTTTTATATGTCCATAAGTATAGATTTATCCTCATATGTCTCATTGGCTGCATATATTTCAATGTATTTATTGATCTAGTCCCCTTTATTATTGGCCATGTAAGTGGTTTCCACTATTATAAACAATATTGTGATGATATACTTTCACTTGTTTGTGTACCTGTGAGACTATTTCCTTGGGTCAACTCAAAGAGAGAAGTTTCTTCGTCAAATAGAATGCACATTTTGATTATAAAACATTCTATCTAGATCTCCAGGAAATGCTTGCATTCTATTCTCCTACTCAGTTATGAGAGTGTTCACTTCCATTTTCTACAACCTACCCCAAGAGCACAGAAGCTTTTATTCTTTGAAATCTGCTAAGTTAAAAGTAGTGCTGCCTTGGGTTTTTGTTTTTGTTTTTTGTGGTACTGGGGATCAAACTCAGGACCTTGTGCTTGCCAGGAAGGTATGGTGCCACTGAGCTACATCCCCAGTCCACTGCCTTGGGTTTTAAATTACAATTACTTGATTATTAATGAGTGACACATCTTTTCTTCTTTTTTTTTGGTACCAGGATTGAACTCGGGTCCTTGCGCTTGCGATGCAGACAACCGAACCACTGAGCTAAATCCACAGCCCCATCTTTTCTTATTTTCATACGCACATTTTCTTTTTGAATTGCCTGTTATGCTTATCTATGTTTATTAAGTTACTTGATCCTTTCTTATTTATTTATAATGGCTGTTAAATTAAGTATATTAATGAACCTTTTGCATGTCATGAATGTTGCAAATATTCTAGTTTTCCATTTCTTTGAAAATTATTTTCATGGTATCTTTTGCTAAATTTTACTTAATTTTTTTTAGGTTCAGTAGAATACACAGATTTTAAGTGCTCAGTAAGTCTATTTTTAAAATAAAATTTATTATATATATTTGAAGTTTATAATTTGAAGTTATGGATGCATATAGATAATAAAATGATTACTGTAGTGAAGTTGATAGTTATTTTTTGTGGTGAGAGAAGCTAAAAATCTATTTAATAAAATTCTCTAATACAGTACCAGTATTAAATATGGTCCTCACGTTGTGCATAAGCTGCTGTCTAGAGGTCTTCATCCTACATATCGGCTACTCTGTCTCCTTTGATCTACATCTCCCCCTTTTCCTCTCCCCTTTTCTGCCCCCCACCTCAGCCCTTGTAGCCAATACCCGAATCAGTTTCATGGAACTCTCCCAGCCAATAATTCTCCTAAGGGAATCCTTTAACTTTTGATGTAATTTCTGTCTTATATTTCATGTTTTCTACTTTGGGGCCACATTTAGAAAAACATTGAATTCATAACCATGTAAATATTCATTACATTTTATTATGTTGCTTTCATTTATTATGTTGTAATTTTTAACCCATCTAGAATTTATTCTAATGTAAACTGTGAGATAGGAATTATATTTCATCTGTTCCCCAAAGGGCTACCCAACATCAATTTAATAACTAGTCACCACCATTCAGTAAGTAGTCAACACCATTTATGTATTAATTGTCACTGTCTCCATGATTTGAAACATTTCCTTTTTCTACAGTCTGGGTCTTTTCATTTCAATTTTAGTATATATGCTGCTGAAGTGAACACGAATCTGGCTCTTTTTCTTATTTTTGTATTTACTTATCTCATTACTTAAAATATAGCTTTAGATTTTAATATGTTGAAGTAAATATTGCATTTTTACTCTTTTTCAAACCTTTTAATCATTTTGTGAAATTCCTTCACTCTTTGTCCTAAAACATTTGAAAGTCTACTTGGAATGAGATTGAATTATATATTAATTTTGGAAATGTATATATCTTTACATTGTTGGATAAAATACATCTTTGTATTCATTCAAGACTTGTGTTCCTCAATAACATCTTAAAGTTTTTGTCATATAGATCTAACATAGTTGATTTTTTAACTAGATTTTTATATTTTAGTTTCTACTATATTGAATTTGTGTTATATTTTCTAATTGGTTATTACAGTCATGAAGGAAATATATAAATTTAATAATATATGCACATATGTTATATACATGTAACTACTCATCTTACTAAACTCATTTGTTTAAAAGTTTTCTCTTTTAGGCAGAGAGTATATTTTCTGAAACAACATTCCATCTTTTATTTCTTTTATTTTTATTATACTATTAGAAGTTTCAGAACAATGTTAAATGTTTTGCCCTTATAACTAACTTTCTTGTCAGTAACGAGAATCCCTCTAGTTCAATGTGAACTCATCTCAGCCATTTCCACATGTTCAAAGTTGTTAAACCTGAAGTGGGCCCTAGATTGTGTTCTTTTAGCTACACCGGTAATTTTGAAGCATGTTCAATATACCATTGTGGTCCCTATTGTTGCATTTATCCATTAAATATTATGCTATATAATACATACTACTTTTCATATTAAGGAAGAATTGCTCTAGTCTATGTTTGTTAAGAATTACCAAAGTAAAAGTGTTTGTAAATGGGGAGGGGAGGGGGGGAAGGGAGGGCAGGGACAAGGGGAAAAAATGAGGACCAAGATGTCATATAAAGGTACAAGATCCCAGTAATGAGTATACCTAGAATGTACTACTAAACTCAATAAAAAGAAAAAAAAAAAGAATTACCAAAAGAAAAGATGGACTTAAAATATTTTTAGCATTTCAATAATACTCCTTCTAGGATAAATAAGCAAGCAAGCAAACAAAATCTACCTGTTTAAAGACAACAAAAAACTACAAGACATGAGAAGTGAGGTTTCTAAAGACAAAGAAAGCTTATTTGTGTGAACCCAGCATTCTATGCTATTTTTCTCTTGAGATGTCTTTTAGTGCTTAAGAAGTTAATTCTTAAACCAAGAAATGGAGCGAGAAACAGTAACTAAGAGACTGAAGAGGTAATCAGAGTTTTGGTACACTCATGGGGCTATAGAAAAAAATGAGGTTCGGAGCCCATTGTGGAGCAGGGACACTGTTAAATACCATACATAGCCCCTCTGTTGGGACCTGTGATGGTTAATTTTATGTGTCAATTTAGCTAGGTTATGATACCCAAATATTTGTCAAACATCAATCTAGATGTTTCTGTGAAGATATTTTTAGATGAGATTAACATATAAATCAGTAGACTTTCAGTAAAGTAGTAATCTCCTCAAACGATATGGGTGAATCTCATTCATTTTCTTGAAAGCCTTAATAGAAAAAGATTGACTTTCCTAGAAGAAGAAGGAATTTTGCCAGTAGGTTGCCTTTGGACTTGAGCTGCCACACTGTTCCTTGGTCTCCTGGCCTACGTGCAGATTTTATATTGGCCCCCACAATCAGGCAATCAGGTGAACCAATTCCTTAAACTGTCTGTCTTTGCACACACACACACACACACACACACACACACACACACACTTTGTGTTCTGTTTCTCTGGAAAAGAATAATGTAGAACTCTTGAAATGCTACACTGTAGGAGTAAGGGTAAGGGACCAGGTGTTATAAAGACCAAATCTAACTTTGAATAAATTCAGTTCCTGATTGGAATAAGGTGATTTCTAACCAAAAATCTGGAATAAATCTCCCTAGTGGAAGTTAATTTTAAGAACCACTGAGCTAAATCCCCAGCCCAAGAGGAAGTTAATTTTATTAACAGGTCTACTAATTTTTGTCCATAATACCAGGAATTCATTTAAAAGTTGTCAAGAATTCAAGGAGGGCTGGGGATTTAGCTCATTTGTTCTGGCACCTGCCTTGCAAAGGCCCAAGTTAGATCTCCGGTATATAAAAAAAAAAAGAATACAAGTAAATAGGACCAAGAGAGAAAAAAAGCAAAGCAAAGAAAGAGATTACAGATGATCTATGTTTTAGACTAACCAGATACAAACTTTCATATAACTTAGTTTTAAATAATTATTTATTATCAATCTAGTCAATAAAATAAATGAAAAAACATTTTGAGCAAAGAGTGGAAATCTAAAGAAAGCAACTGGGAATTATTTAGTTAAAATTTCTCTGAAATTAAGAACATAATATCTGAATTAGATACAGCTAGAGTGAGAATTTGTGAACTGGAAAGTAGGTCAATAGGACATATTCAAATGAAGGAACAGAGAGGAAAAAAAGATGAAAAGCAGACAAGAGATACTTGGAATATAGATAAATGTTCTAACACATGTGTAATTTAAGCCCAGATGGGAAAGAGAGAAAAATGAGATGGAAAGAATATTTGAAAAATGGCCAAGAAATTTCTAAAACTGATGAACGATATTAAGCTATAGTTTGAAAAAGTATTCAAATCTCAAGTAGGATAAATACAAAGAAAACAGTTCTTAGGCATATCATGGTAGAATTAGGATATGCAAGGGAACTAAAATAAAAACTTAAAAGCAACCAGAGGAGGCAGGAATATTTTATTTTTGAAAGAAGAGCTATAAGACATAGAGCTATCTTCTCACAATGAAGTAAACACTGCAATAATTTATCATCAGGAGACTTGACACATAGAGCTCTTCAGGCAGAGGAAAATGATCACAGTAAGAAGAACAGAAATATAGGAAGAATGGGCCGGGGATTTAGCTCAGTGGTTCTGCCATCTGCCTTGCAAACGCAAGTACCTGAGTTCTATCCCCGGTACAAAAAAAAAAAAAAGAAATATAGGAAGAAATATAGAGTAATAGAAGGGATTAATATGGGGGTAAATAAATCTGCATGAGCATTAACTCTAAAAACAAAATAATGCATTGGGGGTTTAAACTATAGGTAAATTATAATGCAGGCTAAACAAAATTAGAGGCAAGATGGGGGTATATAGTTTAACTATTCTAAAATCTTTGCACTGTCTTTGATGGAGAAAAGCTACTATTTTATATAAAATACTAACAAGCCAAGTGAGAATGTTATAACATCTAAGATAATTTCTAAAATAAAAATTCATAACCAATAAACTAATAGAGAAAGAAACATACAGAATAAAAAATACTATTAATCCCCAAAACATCAAGAGAGAAAAAGAAAGACAAAACAGGTGGGAAAAATAGAAAGCAAATTGTAAAGTAGCAAATATACACCCAATATATTAACAATTACATTAAGTTTAAATTAAGTAAATACTTCTAAGTAAAGATAAAGATTGCTGGGTAAATATTTGATGATATTAAACTGAAAATATGCTGTTTAAAAGATATGTAACTTCAGTGCAAGGATATTCTGTTAGAAAAAGGAAATGTCGAATTTTTCCTCTGCACTGACACCACAATCAATGCAAGATGACAACATATAGTATATGCATAGGTTTCCCCCACAAGCCAAGCAAGCAGTGATTCTGCAGCAAAGAACACCAGTTGGGTGCCCTCTAATCAATTAGGTCCTTCATTATTTAGCTGGAGATAATGCCAGGTTGAGGGCTCAGTCCCCAAGACTGACCCCTATTAGATGCCAGTCACAAGCCCAGGTTGTTTTACCAGTGCATCTGACTGACCAGGTCTAAGGGAGGTTCCCACAGCCTCTTCCTTAGGTTCAATTAATTTGCTTGAATAGCTCATGGAATTCAAGGAAATACTTACGGCTTATTATAAAGGCAATTACAAAGAACACAGATGAAGTGAGGTATGAAAGAAAGGAACGGGAGAAGGGCACAGAGCTCCCATATCCTCTCTGGGCTGTCACCCTCCCTGAACTGATGCCTATTTAACTACACAGAAGCTTTCTGAGCCTTGGCTTTTGGGTTTTTATAGAGGCTCCATTGCACAGATGTGACTGTCAATAGATTGAGTAGAGAAGAATCTGTTCAGATTCTTCTTGGCCTCTCTGTGCAGCATTACTCCCTCCATGGTAAGGGGCAGGAACCCTCTGGATTAAGGAAGTGACCCACTATCAGAGAAGGTAGGTAGGAGGATTTTTTTATAGCCAGCTAAAGGCAGGGGAAGATTATAGTTACTGTGACCTGCCTTGGTAGGGAGTTATGAGCCAGGAACTGTGATCAAAAACCAAAAAATATATATCATATCATAGATGTAGTAAAACTGAAAGTAAGCAGCAGTAATCAAAAGAAAGCTATACCAACATCAAAGTAGATTTTAAGGCAAGAACAGTTATATAGAAACAATACATATTATCAAAGAGTCAGCCCCCCTGATGATATAATTCTACATTTATAAACAATTTGTAACAATACATATATACATATACATGTGTGTAAATACACACACACACACACACACACACGAATGAAAGAGGTGGGGGGATATCAACTAAGCAAAAAAAGAGAAATAAGCTGTGGTGGTGCACATCTGTTAGCCCAGCTAATTTGGGAGGCTGAGGTGGGAGGATCCCAAGTTTGAGGCCAGCCTGGTAAATTTGTGAGACTTTGTCTCAAAATAATATAAAAAGGGCTGGGGACACATCAGGAGATTTTAATAACTTTCTAGGGCTGGGGATTTATCTCAGTGGCACTGAACCTGCCTCCCAAGCACAAGGTCCTGAGTTCAGTCCCCAGTACCAACCAACCAACCAACCACCAAACCCAAACCAAACAAAAAAACCTTTCTCAGTAACTGATAGAATAAGAGAGAATAACAAATCAAGAGGATATAAAAGATTTGAGCATAGGATTAAATTTTATGTAACAAGATGGTGAATGAACATTTTGTTTATTTCATTTTTGAAACAGCATCTCTATGTAATCTGGGCTGCCCTGGGACTTGCTAAGTTGCCCAGGCTGGCCTCAAAATCATGACCCTCCTGCTTAAGCTTCTTGTGTTCTGGAATTACAAATGTACACCACTATGCCTAGAAATGAACATTTTTTGTTTCCCTGAAACTGTCACTCCAGCCTCAACTACTAACAATAAGTCCTAGGTGTTGGTCAGAAATGGAACCTATCACCTCCTCTAGGGCTTATGGAGAAGGTTCCCTTTCCCAGAATGTGGAGAACATCATGGAGAAAAGAGATGGAGTCTTCTGAGTCAGAGTCCTCGACCTTATGGAGAAAGTGGTTCCTGTCTGTCTGTCTGTCTGTCTGTCTGTCTCTCTCTTTCATAATCCCAAAAGGACAGTCTAGAAGACCCAGGTGGCCATGGTACTTTTTCTCTGACTTAGGCAGGAGCTGAACTATGTGCCCTGAGCCTTCCTGAGAGTGGGTAGGATAAGAAGGGCCAGGTGGGCACTGGAGAGGTCTATGGGCAGACTGGGAGAGGGCTCTGGGGTCAAATGGGCACACAGAAGGCAACTGGGGTTGAGTCTTCTCACGAAAACCCACCCAAAAGAATGGCCTATCAGCAATGGGGCTCCCACCATAAAACGCACCCCCAGAGGCAATGGAAATAAGGAGGATAAAAGCATTTAAACTAGACCAGATTCCTCTTATCAAGAAGGGATGCAGACATGGCATGCCCAAAGCCCACAGTGTGGATGCTGAGAAAGCCAGCATTTGGACATCAGTGCTGAGTGAACCATAGGTTCACAGTATTGAAACCTGTCAAAAGACATAAGTCCTTTCCCAGCCATTCCTTGGAGATGACCTGGAAGAGCTAGAAACAGACTTAAGCCCTCTTTGCTTTCCAAGTGTTCTGAGTCTTGGGTTGGCTTGAGAACTGCTCCAAGTTCCAGCTCCCATAACACTGCTCCTTCCCTAATGAATAAGTGAGCAGCTTTCCTCTGTTTTCTATGTGTTTCTGTGGTTTCTATGTTTCAGCTTCCTGAACATGGACTGAAACCTGTACAAACTGAGCCAAAGTAAACCTCTCCTCCTTTAACTTGTGAGTGTTAGGTATTTGTCCCAGCAGTGAGGAAAGTGACTGAGACAAAGGGCCTCCCCATTGGATTGTTCTTTTAGAGGTCAAGCTCTACCTGACATTCAGGCCTGCCTCCTGATAACATTGGCTTTGACATCAAAGCACTCTTCATTTTCTATGGTTTTCCTGGGAAAGACTTCAACATATATAGAGACTTGGTCAAACTTGGACTATTAGGACTCTTTGTCCACTTTTTTTTTTATACAAGACAGATATTTCCTTGGAGGACTACAGCTTCCAAAGGATAATTTGGAACAAACTACTGGACCTATGCCTCATTATTCATACTTGTTTTATCAATTGTTGCCATTTATTGAGTCATGATTATGTGCTACAAACTGTACTAAGCCCTGTGTAGGCACAATTCTATTTAATCTTAATAGTGTTTGCATTGTAAAGAATTGACTTTGAGGTCAGGGAGGTGAAGTGACTCGTTGAAGTCACAAAGCAAAATAAGTAAATGAGAAAGCCAGGCAATCTCTGTACCAGGTCAGTCTAGCTCCAGGTCCAGTCCTTGGGATCTCAGCTCATGTCTCCCCTAGTGCTGAGGAGCAAATCATACTTGCAGCTTAATGGTAGCTGAGAACTATTAGAATCATCACCTATACTGTTTTGATACTAAGACTCTCACATGACAATAGCATGTAAATAATTTCACATCCGTTTTCATTTCAAACTTTTTCTATAAATATAGATCCCACTTTTCCTAAATCCAGCTGAACAATTTTGGGGTAGCTAAAATAGCCTTCAACAAGTCAAATGAAGAAGCTGTGGAAAAACCAAACTGGGAAGAGGCTAATTGCAACCTCATAAAATCAAAGTTTATGTTTCATTGTCTTAAAAATACTTTGTCTTTGGATCAGCTGGTTGCGTAGCTCTTTACTGTGCTACAGTGAGAGAAAGAGTAAGAGAGCAAAAAAGAGAAGGAAAAAGATTTTTGTTCTGATGATATATCCTTATTTTCTTGGACAAGGAATGTTCTGTACATGTAACAGACTGTGCTAGCTAATAATGGACAGAAAAAGGGCTACAGATCAAACTTCTAATGTGAAAGTTATTATCTAGTTAAGTATCACTGTAATTTCCATGCTATTCCCAAAATCAAAACTAAAAGGACAGCCATATTGTCCTAAATTTGCTTAAACAGAAACCCTTTGTGGTTACTGCAAATTTCTTTCCACTGTAGAGTGGGAGTCAAGATGCGAAGCAGGCCATGGGCTATGTTACTCCACCTTGGTGAACTTTGTTAGAACAACACAAAACTGTCGAAAGTTGAGAGCCTCAGTTCTTAGCCACCAATCAAGAATGGCAGCTGTAGCCCTGGTACTTGTCAAAGACTACAGTTCCAAGCTCGCTGTCACTAAATATTTATGAAAGTGTCAACAAAGAGAAACTCAAAATAGTTTGAAGTTCACACAGTCCATCTGAGCTCTCAAGAGGTAACAAAATGCATCTCTTAAGCCAAGTTAGCAGACAACTAGCTGCCTCAGCTGGACTCTACTGCATTCATCTGAGTTCCAGAAGAATTATTTTTAATATTGCATTAGTGAAATGCCATCATTTACACAGAAAAACAGCCCTTTGCCTTGCCTGGTGTTTGGGTTTATTTAAAAAATGATGACATTATATATCTTTGGCCCATCCAAAACGGAAATGTAAGTAATCATGGTTTATGTTATTTGCTTTATCACTGAATCCCCTTCCTTGCCTACTTGATTTCTATAGTCCCTCCCGAAACATGTTCAATTTATTTTCTCTGTGCAATATTTTACATATCCCAGGAATGTGTCTGAGGTCCTTTCTACAAGGTATCTCGAGATGACGTAGGTCAAGTCCTATGGGACTTGCCGTTTAGTAGGTTACAGTACATATTTGTTCAATGTATTAATATATATCATTGGAGTGTAAGTAGACAGAAATGAAAGCAATCGTGTCGCCCTCATTTTAGTTCCCCCACTTATGGGAAAAGTTGGTCCTCATTGTCCTGCAAATTGGTCAATTATGGAGAATTGCTCCGTGCTCTATGGAGAAGTTATGTTATTCCACTTTCTACTTCTTCAGAACTTGGGAGTCTAGCATCTAATTTCTGCAAACTTTGAACAGTGCTCTTACACAGTAGGTGGTCAATAAATTCAAAGCAAATGAATGACCCACACAGCTACCATTATCTATCTAAAGCCAACAGCACTATGTACATTTTAGTAACTCACTCACCTTGTGGCATATTGCCCGTGATGGTGATGATAAGCCCTAGTGTTTTCTTCTAGACATCCATCATGGACATCTGTTTGCCTCCACCCAGTCAGTGTCTACTTCTACTATTGATGTCACTAAGACTTTATTTAGGAATGCATGCTCCTCCCTCTCTCACTGCATGTGGTTCAGATGAGGATATGACCAAGCCAAGGATGAAGTCATGACCAAAGCCATTATTCAACAACTCATTTCCAGGACTTTTGTTGGAACGATAGTAACCCAAAGGTTCTCTTTTTTTCTGCTGGATTTATCAAAACAACAGGCTATAAACCTGTAGCCATCAAAGCTATTAGGTAGAGTAACCTAATTAAATGAACAAACATTCAACATGTAAAAGCCAAGAGATGAATACAAAATAAGTCTTGATGACAATAGACACTGGATCCAGCTGTGCCTGAATGC
The DNA here is from genome assembly GCF_012274545.1 of Fukomys damarensis. Classification (NCBI taxonomy): domain Eukaryota; kingdom Metazoa; phylum Chordata; class Mammalia; order Rodentia; family Bathyergidae; genus Fukomys; species Fukomys damarensis. The sequence continues at coordinate 49,205,561 of NW_022900914.1, read as the reverse complement.
TAGCTTGAATTCAGTTTTCTCTCAGTGCAATTAAAAGAATTTGAACACAGGATTTTGTTCTTTATGTGGTCACTTCTTGGGCCAAATGAGGGCTCAAGGGTTATAATCAGAGGCCTTGTGTTTTCAATGCAACACTGGGATTGGGAACTATAATATTTGCCTGATCTTATCCTGAGTCTACATTGATTCAATTAAAAATAATTTAAAACTCCTAAATCATAGAAAAGGTGTAGAACATGAGGCTGGGTGAAAGGAGCTCTATACCCAAGTGTATAAATGTGGTATGCAGGAGCAGGGCACTAAGAACTGTTTATGTTGGCAAGAAGACTAATACTGTAGACAGCACGAATGGTGCATCATGATGGAATTGTGCTTGATATGATGCTATTAACATTTTTAAAGGCAAAGTGAGGTAAAGAGAGAAGCTGCCGGGGATGGTGAAGCTAACTACAGGGGACAATGGAAGAATTCCTAGGAATAGTATTACTTCCTTCAGTCTATGATATGTTTCCACTTCTGTCACTTACCAATAAGCCACTACAATTTGTCCAACATAAGTAACATCCTGTGCTCTCATTCAAGTCCAGAAAAAGGACAGAAATAACCCTGAGTCATTATGGGACATCTTTTTTAGAGAATAGTGAGGTTGGGAAGAGTAACCCTTCTGTAGGAACCAATCACAGTGAGATCCGCTAAGCCCAGGTGGATACCCAGGACTTCCTTCAGTCCATAAAGTGAGGAATTCTCTCCTTAGGTAGGTCAGTTCTTTCTTGGCTTTCCACTGTCAGGTTTTGTCCAAACATCTCTGCTAGCTCTTGCAGGCAAAGTTTATGTTGAATAGGGTCCAGCAGTGAGGTCATGTTCATGGAAGGCTCCCATATATGACATGCCTCTGCTGCTGTGCCCAAGAGCTTTCTTAAGGCCCTTTCAATGATGCTGTCCAAGAATAAGGCCTTGGCTGGATTCCCACTTTGAAGGGACAGTGGAATTGTGGTTTCTGAATATAGGAGGTATTGTTCTTTTTGTCCAATTATAAATACAATTTAGGTTCTATGTAGCACATTTTGAAAAATTTTTAAAAGGATACTAGAAGGTGGGGCAGAATAATCATCCCATGACTTTAGTGCCTATATATAACTAATGTTAATTCTTTTTTT
>NW_022900914.1:49175026-49204374 GCF_012274545.1 Fukomys damarensis | reverse complement strand
TTTTTTTTTTTTTTTTTTTTTTTGGTACCGGAGATCGAACTTGGGCCTTTGCGCTTGCGAGGCAGGCAGTGGAACCACTAAGCCAGATCCCCGGCCCTAATGTTAATATTCTTATGTACTTCTTTCTCGGTTTTTACGTATACATGTGTCTATGTATATTTTAGGAAGCAGTATTGAGTGTGGTTACAAGTGTCAATTTGGAAGTCCAACACCACTCATTTGAAATTCCATGGCCTTGGGCAACTTAAACACTTTGTCTCTCTTATTTCCTTCAACAATAGTTTGCGAACTCTTAATATAGTCCTTGCAAGCATCATGTTATTTTAACTTAGAGGTTTATAGTAAGAGTTATCTGAAATGTTTCCACAATATCTTTTCAATTTTTAAATAGTTATTTTATGTGTTCCAGAATAATTTTGAAATATGTTAAAAATGAGAATTTTTTTAGTGTCTTTACAATTAAAGTTATGGGTTAAGGAAGAGAAGACTGAGTGTATTTAAACCTTTAAGTATTTCCCTTATGGAATATAGTACTATCTTTCCACTTATTTTCTTCATCTGTCTGTGCAAAGCTTAACAGTTTTCTTCATATAAGACTATACCTTTCTGTTAACTTTGTCCTAAGATATTTTCTATTTCTAACTGCTAGGATGAATGTGATACCACCCTCCACACACACTACAACTGGTTGTTACCTATACCGGAAAGATATTTGAAAAGTTTTGTTTTGTTTTTTTGAGACAGGTCTTGCTAAGTAGTTCCGGCTGGTGTTAAACTGTGTAGCCTAGGCTGGCCTCAAACTCACAGCATTTCTCCTGCCTCAGACTCCCAAGTGCTATTGATTATCTTCAGGTTTCTAGGACAAAACTGAGTACTCTCTTTATCCAGCTTCATTTCATTGGCTACATTATCCTTTAAGACATCACTGGTAATTAGAACAGGTCTTCTATCTTATCCCTGACAACATTCTGTTTGTTCATAGCAGCATTATTCACAACTGCGAAGAGGTGGAACCAACCTAAGTGTCCACTGATAGGTGAATAAAATAAAACTGGTATATAATGCAGCTGAGTATTATTAGGTCTTAAAAAGGAAAAAAATCCTGTCTCATGCTACAGAATAGATGAACCTTGAGAGCATTAGGCTAAATGCAACAAGCCAGTCACAAAATGTCTGACAAACACTGTGTAATTCTAAAGAAACCAACTTCAGAGAGACACAAAGAATGGTGGTTTCCTGGAACTGAGGGGTAGAGGAAAAAGGGAGTTACAATTTAGTGGGTATATAGTCTCAGTTCAAAAGATGAAAAAGTTCTAGCGATCTCTTTTACAATGTGAATATCTTTAACATGACTAAACTGTACATTTGAGAAATTTAATCTTCACTGTGAGATTAAGAGGGTGGAAATTTAATCTGGTGGTGTTTAGAGGAGGGACCTTTGCAAAATGATTAGGATGACAGAAAGTCACGAGAATCAAGACCCTCTTACTGAATCCTGGTGGCTTTATAAGAGGAAGAGAGATCAGAGAATGCACACACACACACTCTCTCTCTCTCTCTCTCTCTCTCTCTCTCTCTCTTCCTGTTTCTTACCTTGAAACTCTGCTACTAAGTAAGCCTTTACTAGATGTGGGCCTTGATCTTGGTTGGACCAGAACTGTACACCAAAATAAACTTCTTCATAAAATTATTTAGCCTCAGGTCTCTTGTTATAGGAATACAAAACAGATTAACACAGTTGGTAAATGTCATGTATCTTTTATCACAATAAAAATGGCATGAGAATTACATATTTATTGAAAATGTGAAAGAACTCATTAAAAGCATGTGCAGATAATGCTCACACTTTTCACCTTTTGGAAGTATTCCACTTAAGATAATTTTGGCTTCATTAGCCTAGTTATGTGCACAATTTTGTGTTTTGGGGGGAGGGGGGTACTGGGGATCAAGCTCAGGACCTTGCACTTGCAAGGCAGTCACAGTGCCACTGAGCTAAATCCCTGACCCCACAATTTTCTTGTATCATGTATTTTTATAACTCCTTGCTCATTTCTAATTTTGTATATATTTTCTTTGGCTATTTTGCTTCTTCAAAGAATGTCATTATGCTTCTAACTATTCTCCTGTTTTTAATTGAAGTAATCTCTGCTTTATTTTTCTCTTGTCTTTTCTGGTATATTTTATCTTTTTTTATACTTGAAGTCCAATGCTTAATTCATGTCATTCAACTCTTTCTTACTAAGTAACTAAAACATTTGAAGTCTTCTGTAGAATTTGTAGAAATTCCAGAAGTTTTAATTTGTGATATTCCATTTTTACTTCTAAATGAAAGATGAATGACTACATGTGCAGTTTTTATTCTCTTGCTTGCTTTCTTTTACCTTCTTTTTGAGATGGTCTCACTATGTGGTCTAGGCTGGCCTTGAACTTGTGATCCTCCTGCCTCAGCCTCCTGAGTGCTGGGACTACAGGTATATGCCACTATGTCCTGGTAAGCAGCTTCTTTACATGAGCTAAAGGAAAAAATATTTCAATTGTAGTCTGACTCTTATGAATTAAAAATGGATTGTAGACATGTTTGCCTATTAAATTCACAGCCTATTTTAAGTGAATTCTTACCTCAGAATCAAAGAGCTCCATAAAATATTTTCTCCTTATTTGATGTCAATTATAAAATATAGAAAAATATTTATGTGGTTGTAATCATGGTAGGACCCAGTGTTATCAGTAAGAATAAAACAAATTCATTAATTTTAAACTAAGTTATCACTCAGATTTATGAACTCTTACAACGTATATATCATTAATTACATTATACTGCTGAATGTTCCCCCTCACTTTAAATTATTAATTCTAAGTGATGTCGTATGCTTGAACTGGGAAATCCAAGGTTTAGATTACTGCTATAGACTCAGATTTGGGGCTCTCTAAAATTTTCAAGTAAAATGCAACTGGCACCACATGAGTATGAAATACTTGAATCCAAGATTGCTTTTTGGAAATCAATGTCCTAATTGGAATTAAAGAAAGCCACAATAATGTTTTATTAAAATGAAACCTATACAGATTAAATTTGATAATTTACTACTAACTACATTTAAACAAATATGATCCAACACTTACAGTAAGATATTTCTTCAACTGCAGACAGACCTCATTTTCTCATCAAGGAAGCCTTTAGAGAAGGGGAAACAAAAAGCTATCTACATGTGGTACAACATAAAAACTGTAATACTGTATCAAGAGAGCTAAGAGCTTTTGCTCATGTTTTATGATATCTAGTTATTAGTTCTTTAGTCTTGGAACTAATCTTTTTTTTGAGGTACCGGGGATCAAACTTGGGTCCTTGTGCCTGCAAGGCAGGCAGCAGAACTACTGAGCTAAATCCCTAGCCCTAGTCTTGGAACTAATCTTAGTGGTTATCAATATCTCCATCTTTTTAAACTGTATTGTGGGTCTTTTTTTTTTTCCTTAAGGCAGGGTCTCACTATGTAGTCCAGGCTGGCCTCAAACTTGTGATCCTCTTGCCTTAGCCTCAGAAGTGATAGGATTATAGGCATGTACCTCTGTGCCTGGCAAAAATATTACTTCTCTTATGCATGAAAACTCATACTGAACAAGGAGTTCTGGGTTACAAAGGAGGATTTATGTTTTGTACCTGTCCACAGTTAGATTAAAACAGATTAAGTGCTTGTCTACAAATTAGATTAAAACACACAAATGTTACTTTCTTTTACCTTTTAAGAGATAACCTTTTGTGTTATTCAGCTTTCTGTCACTGTGCAAAATACCCAAGATAAACAAAAAAGAAAGATTTACTTTGGCTTATGATTTCAGTCTATGATCAGTTGACACCATTGTTTTTTGGGACCAAGGCAAAATATCACAACCGGGAATACGTGGGTAAGCAAAATGGTTCCCCTTATGGTGGCCACGAAGCAAAATGAGATTGAGAGGAATAAGCTAGGGTCCCAATATCCCCTTCAAGGACACCCCCACAATGATGTAACTTCTTTTCACTAGGCCCCAACTCTTGAAAGTTCTACTGCCTCTCAATACTGCCACAAGCTGGTGACCAAGCCTTTCTCATGTGGACCCTTGGGTGACACAAGATCCAAACTCTGACACCGTGTATGATTAATTTCTTATTTTAGAATTACACAATCTTTAAAATCATTATTGAAAATGTGCACAAAAATGTGCTCTGTTTCCAAAAAGCAAAACCCTACTTACACTTATTAGCTGGATGACTTTGGACAAGTATGAGCACTTACTCATACCTCACTGTGGGTCAGGCACTCTTCAGGAGTCTGAGGATACAAGGGTGAACAAGGTTGGGCTAGAGATTTAGCTCAGTGGTGCCACTGCCTGCTTTGCAAGAGCAAGGTCCTGAGTTCGATCCCCGATACAAAAAAAAAAGAAAAAAAAAAAAAGATGAAAAGACAAAGATGCTCTCTCAGGAAGTGTACTTTAGATATATAGGCTAGAAATAAACAAAAAGGATCAATTTCAGCTACTGACTGTGCTATATAGACAGTAAAGAAGTGGATGTAGATAGAGTGGTGGGGTAGAAGTACTTTAAATGGAGTTGTCTGGGAAGGCCTCTGCTAATTGCCAAAACCCAGAAAGCTACTTCTGAGCTATTTGGCAGCTCTGATGTCTGTTTTGGCTTTTTGTTTGCTTGTATGTGGAACTGGGTATTGAATCTAAGGACTCACACATGCTAGTCAAGTGCTCTACTACTGAGCTACACCCTCAGCCGCCTGATGTCTCTTTTTAAACTGCCTTCCTTAGTTTCTCTAACAAGATAGTGGTGCCACTATCTCCTGTCTCCTCCTGCCTCTCTGCCCTCCCCTTTTTAGCCTTCTTTGTACATCTTCCTCTGACTACCCATTAACTAAGCCTGTTGGCAGACAACTATCTATGCTGGCAATTATAGGGAGAGCTCAACTGTAGTACAGACCCAAGACATGATGCTGCTTCAGGAAACCAAGATGGCATCTCATAGGGTGGGGGGTGGAGCTTCTCAGGGTTTGGGCATGGGTCTAGTTTGCTTCCTAATATGATTCAACACTAAGAACTATATCAAGGAATAGCTAAACAGTAAGGAAATGTTAAACTGAGTGAAAGGCATTTAACACAGTGAATAAAGCAATCATGGTCCCAACCCTAAGAGAATTTACTTGAGAATTCAGAGACATGACTCACTTAAGAAGACAATAAGAGAAGCCGGGCGTGGTGGCATACCCCTGTAATCCTAGCACTCAGGAGGCTGAGGCAGGTGGACCACTGTGAGTTCGAGACCAGCCTGGGCTACATAGTGAGTTCCAGGTCAGTCTTGACTACATAGTGAGACCCTGTCTCAAAAAACAAAACAAAAAAACCCCCAAAAAACAAAAGACAATAAGAGGGCTGGGGATTTACCTCAGTCGTTCCACCGTCTGCATTGCAAGCATAAGGTCCTGAATTTAATCCCGGGTACCAAAAAAAAATACAAACAAAACAAAACAAAAAACAACCAACCAAACAAAAAAGACAGTAAGAACACATTACAAAACAGTAAAAAACATACACCAAATTATGGGAAATAACAACATCATTGAAGTTTAAGGAAGCTCCCTAAGTGAATCTGCCAATAAAAGGAATCACTAGAAGTAGAACTTGAACCTAGCCTAAAGGGAAGCACATTTGACGGTTGAAGGACACAAAGCCTAGGACAGTGATGGTGAACCTTTTAGAGTTTTCAGTGATAACAAACAGCCCCATGGATGCCATAGGTTTGCCACCACTGGCCTAGGGTCATGCTAGGCTGGATTCCAAATCTAACAGGCTCAGAGGATAATGCTAGACTACTCTATAAGTTTAAGGCCCCATTTCTAACCTCAGGTAAGCAAAGGCTAACTAAAATTTGGACCTTAGTTACAGGAGTAAAACTTGAGTGAAGATTATGTATGTTATGTTCTTCTTCCTTGATCTCAAGCAGTAACTGAAACAACAAAAGTGGGAGGCTCAAGCAAGAGTTGGATAGAGCCAAGGGAAAAAGAGATGCGGAATCTCTTTAGGTCCTGGCTTTACTCTGGGCCCTAGGGAAAATGAGCAGAAGTTTGAAATGACTCTTACAGTTCATGAGGCCCTTGATTTACCAGCTCAGAACATAAGGGCAGGCCAGAGATCTGGTGTAATGCCCTGCTAGAGATAAAGAACATGAATGTGCCTTAAGAGTCATTTACTTGGAAGCTGCAGGGACAGAAGCCCAGTAGGAGTTTCAAGATATACAAAACAGCTTTTATTGGTGATGCATGCCAGTAATCCCGCACTCTGGGAGGCTGAGGCAGGAGGACTGCAAGTTTGAACTCAGCCTGGGCAACTTAGTAACACAGCAAGAGCCTGTCTCAAAAGTGGGGTGTGTGTCTGGAGATGTAGCTCAGAGAAAGGGTTCTGGGTTTAATCTCAGTATGGGAGAGAGGGAAAGGGAAAGGGAGGGAGGGAAGAAGAGAGGAAGGGAGCAAGGGAAAGAAAAAGGGAGGGAGGGTGAGAAAAAAAATCCCTAAGTCTTTATAACATCTTTCAACTCTCACAGGCCTTATTTGCATGCAGATGCCATTTTTTCCTCATTTGAGGTTGGTATATTAGACCAACTCCATTTTATAAGCTTTAAAGGAGCTGGGCAAGTTGCTGGATTGAGTTGGAGAATGAACAGCCAAGCCTTAAATATTCAAACTGCCATTTTCTCTCCAGAGGATAATGTTCTAATGGTCCTGATCCAAACAGGCCCTCTTAGTGTCCTAGGCAAAGCTCCACACAGAGAAATAAGGCTCCACGCAGAAAGAAATAAGGCTTCACCCAGAAGCTCCACTCTAGGCTGACATATTTCAAAGATCCTTGGACAAAATGGTCTCTACACCCAGGTGGGATTGAAACACTGAAATATAAGAGGATAGGAGGCACAATACCAAGATTGAACTTAGACTATTTTCTAGAGAAAAACAACTGGACCTAAAATTGTTCTTAAAGATTCATTTGAGACCACTGGGTATGGTGGCACACCTTTCTAATCCCAGCACTTGGGAGGCTGAGGCAGGAAGATTGCCATGAGTTTGAGGCCAGCCTGGACTACATTAGTAAGTTCAAGGGCAGCCTGAACTATATAGCAAGATCTTGTCTCAAAAGAGAAAAAAGAAAAGATTCTTTTGAAACAGACTAGTTGTAGGATTCACTGGAATTTTACTCATTAAAGCTCTGCCCTCGGCAGCTTCTATTCTTCTCAAACCTCACCTGAAAAACATTTTCTATTGGGAAAAAATGAAGCCCAAAATCCATCAACATCAAGGGAGGTGGGCCCTGCTACGCTTCTTTGCTACTTTGCTGCCTTCTGCCCACCATAAACTGTTTCTTCCCTGCAATGCCCCTCTGCCAAGCCAGCCTGCCTTGGAGCCAGCCAATTATGAATTAAAACCTCTACAAACAATGAGATACAATAAACTTTTCTTTCCTTAATTTTGTGTCAGGTACCGAACAGTATCTGTGGTGTGAAAAACTAAAATAGTACTCAAGATCCTAATGGGACACTTAACAAATAGGAAGAAAAGGACCAAAGGTGTAGGGACAGTGAGAAGGATAGGGAAGGGGGAATAAGGGAAAAGGAAAAAAATATGAGAAAATGTAAAAATGGAATTTAAGTGTTTGAAGGGGGGGAGGGGAGGGGCGGTTTTTTGGGGACAAGGGGAAAAAATGAGAACCAAGACCTGGCATGTAAAGGTACAAGATCCCAGTAATGAATGTGACTCTACTGTCTACCTAGAATGTACCAATAAATTAAAAAAAAATTTTTGTGTCAGGAATTTTGTCTCAGCAATGAGAAAAGTAACCAAGACAGTTGAGTACCCTTGGGAACACTGTAAAAGCTTCAGGATTCTTCTCCTCTTTAGCTCCACTTAACTAGGAGTTTGTAAACACAATTACCTGAAAGACCCATCCCTCCCATCTCCCAGCAAAGCAGCACTCAGAGGCTCTCTGCACTAGTGTGTGGCATGCTGGTGGGTCGTCTGTGCTTTGGAGATCAACTGCAATGCCAGTAGACATTGCCTCCGTCTCCCCTCTCAGCCTAGACCATTAAACATGGTACTTGTGCAGCTTGAGAGTGGAAAAGCATCCCGGCCTTTTAGGCTCTGGAGTCCAGGTATCAATCTCTGTAGCTGAGTAGTCATTACCCTTCCAACATAGGCTTGTCCTCAGGTTTCATGGTTTGAGTCTCCTTTAATCACAATATTGCTTTCTTCTTGCCCACTTGCCTACCCGGTCTCCCTGCTTCCTTATGGGCTGGTTTTATATCTCCCACCAAGATAAAGTGAAGAGAGAGACACCAAATCCTGTGCTTTGGGTGGCTAGATGGCAGCAGGTACAAATGGGGAATCTGTAGACTGATTTACTGCACCCTTTAGCCACTAAGATATCTTATGCACAAGGGCAGAGGCAAGAAAATATGGCAGTTTGGCAATTACTTAGTAATAGACATGATTACAATACCTTCAGTTCACTTGGGCTCAAAAAATATTCACTGAATGTCAGTGATGTGTAGAGTTTGAAAAGAGCTCATAATTCCTAGGTGTAAATGACTACTGTTTTGGTTTCCAACTCTGGCTCCACTTGCAAATCCTAGCAGCTTTAAAGACAGAAAAAGACAGAACAAAAACAATGTCTAGCATCCACCTCAGAGATTCAGATTTAACTGCTATGGGGAGGGGTATAGGGATGAATATCTCTTTGAAAGTTCCCTATTTAAAAGTACAGATAGGGTAAGAAAATTATGTGGCCCCTAGAAGGAAAGTTCTAAATAAAGGAGAAATTTAGATTTTAGTGGATAGAAAGTCACTGTGGGTTTCTGAGCAAGAGAGGAGATATGAGGATGACTGTATAGTACACAGTGAACACAAAGAGACCTAATAAAAGCCTACTGCAATAGTCCAAGCAAAAGGTAATATAACCCCAAACTAAGCAGTGCCTGGAGAAGTGCCTGAACAAAGGGATCGATTTCCTGTAAAGTACAGGACTGGGCAATTTCGGGTCTGCTCAGGACAAAAAGATACAGCCAGGCTAACGCTGGGTCACAGCCAGGGAATCAAGCCCACTTGGAACCCCATCCTAACTTACACCAAAAACTTCAGAAAAAAGAATTCCTGATACCTTGGGAGTTAAGAATTGAAACAAAGCACAAGAATATAAAGATCTGAGGGCTGGTGATTTAGCTCACTGGTGATGCCACCTGCCTCACACATGCAAGGTCCAGAGTTCAATCCCTGGTACAAAAAAGAAAAAAATATATAAAGATTTGACTTTTCCAGGCAAAATTTTAATTACCAATAACTTAAGAAATAAAGACTGGATACAGTCAGAACACAAAACTTTAAAATTGAAGCAAAATTTCATATATTCCCATTCTGATATAGAATTAAATCACTCTTCTACTCAAGAATTCACTGTAGTACCCTTATTCTATATACGAGGTATCACAGTGCCAACGTTATTTCTAGGCCATCTTAGAACACTAGGCTCAGGTCACAGAAAAAAAAAAAAAGAATCAACTACAGCTTCACACACATTCCTAAGTATTGCTCAAGTCAGAATATGCACCACGATGGAATCTGTGAGGTGGGGCGGCTAGGGAATGTTACCATTTAGTTGAAGTGTAACCTGGTGCTCCAGATAAAGGCTCTACTACCCTCATCTGAAAGCTTGTGGGGCATAAGGAGGAAAAAAGGGGTGACCAACTTGAGACAGCACCAGAAGAAGAGAGATGACTTCAGCAGCAGACAGAGAAAAAACACCAAACAATTAAAAAAGTGAAGTGGGACACACCTCAGTGTTGGCACATCTCAAATTCCTTTTCCCTTCATCTTTTCCAGAACAACCAGACCTTTCATTCAACTTGTTTATATGAGGCTTGATCAAATGGATCACTCTAGAGCCCAATAAAATAAGTTAAGTGTTACTTTATTATAGAGCAAAAATATCCTGAAGTATTTGTTAAATAACATAATTCCTGATAACATCATTCTTCAGGGTTCCTGAGCCTCACCATCTGCTCCGATATAGTGAGCTGCCCCTCACCCTTGTAATCAGTGCCATTAATATTGCCCAAACCAAAAGAAAATCCCAAAGGATTTCTAAATGGCTTCCAAATTTCTGTATAGATGCCCTCATTTAGTGAAAAGGTAGATATAAACAAGTTGGCAGATAAATTAGAAGATAGCTGAGAACAATGAAAGGTTAACAATTTGTGAATCTAGAAAGAAGGGTATGTGAGCGCTCATTATACCATTCTTTCAATTTAATTTTAGAATTAATTGCTTTAGTGTTATCATGCATGTTTCCAGATTTGCCTAAAAAATACATCCAATTCTTTCATTTCAAACCAGATACAGAAATTCAATTCTTCCCCAGGTGATGTCCCTTCCCTATTCTATCTTTAAAAGCTTCGAAAGCTTTCTGGAAAGCTCATCTTAAGGGGCTACAGTACACTGACATGGTTTTATAGTTTCAGGTGTGTGAGTCAAATTCTCATCGCAGATCTGTGATGGTCACTGCTCTGTCCACAACAGTCACATGGTTACAGCTCTGCAACAGAGAAAATGAAAGGTGAGGTCCTGGAAAATTCTGAAAAGTAATTTTTTAAAGACTCCTCATTTAAAATGCTCATTAGAGCATCTGGAAGCCAGACTGCTACTTAAGTGGCAGTGATGGTAAGGGGTCTGGGAATCATTGCTTCTATCAAGTCCTATTTCTAGACTAAACCAATGTCTGCCCATAAATCTTTATTTTTCAAATGTACATATATTCTAGAGTTGTTTGCAAAATACACATTTATTTACAAGAATTAGTAGAGTCATTATAGTTTTTTGGGTCATTATGCTAATTAGATAATAAAGTACACTTACTATCACAGAAAAATGCTCACTTTGGGCATGCAAAAGGGGTCTTTGTAACTAGAAACCTGTGCATTGGTGTCTCAGACTTTTTTTTCTAAGTGTGCAGTCTCTATTTTAACATCCTGGTACCTACAAATTTATTATATTGAAGACAGAATAAATTTTGAACAGATCTGTTACAAAATTCTTCCTTCTATTCAGCTGAAAGCTATCATTCCCTGAGGTCTTAGCTTTAGTGCTGGGAGTGGTATGAAATATACTCAATACATTTTTTATACATTAGCTCTCTATTACTTAAAGTTAGCCCTTAGATTCTTTCTGGAGGTTTTTCACCATTTTCTCTCTCTCTCTCCCTCTCCCTCCCTCCCACCTCCTCTCTATCTCTCTCTATGTTTAGTACTGGGGATTGAACCCAGGGCCTTCACACTGAGCTTTTATTTTCTTTTTCGTGTGTGTGTGTGTGTGTGTGTGTGTTCTGTTTTTTTTGTTTTTTTTGTTTTGTTTTTTTTTTTAAGACAGGTTCTCACTAAGTTGCTAAGCTGCCCAGGCTGGGCCTGAACTTGTGACCCAGTTCTTTTTACATGACAGGGTTGTGAGTCTCTTTTTCATATTGGTCACTTTTCTCTGAATCCAAAAAGAAGTAGCCATCCTCCAGGGTAGTGTGGAGAAAAGCAAAACTATCACAATTGACTTTGGGGTAAACTGAAACATAGTGATCTTATCATCCACTAAACTTGTTATTCACAGAATAGAACTTAGGGGAAGAAAACAACTTCCTAGAAAGGTTCTAAAATCCCCATTATCTAAGCAAATTTCCAGAATCAAATATATTTACTTTTAACTTAAGAGGGTTTTCCCCTGTAAATTCAGATCTCTTAATAAAGTACAAGCTTATCAATGGCCACTGATGAAGAACAAAACTAACATTTAATAAGCCAGCTATCACCTTAGCTTAGGTACTTTCGACATATTACTGGGGGGTGTGGGAGCAGTGCCAGGGACTGAGAACAGGGCCTCACACATGCTAAGATACATTCTACTGCTGAGCTGCACCTCCAGCCTCTACTTCATTTAACACATTCACAGTAGGGTCACATATGCATGACTGTCCCACTGGGAAGCTTGTACCACCCAATGGGACTGTCCCATGTCTCCCAATGGAACACTTACGCATGTACCACTGATGGATCAAGCTGCCCAATGGGGAAGTCATGCATGTTCCGCTGGGGGTTCAAGCCAGAAATTCTCTCCACCACAGTATAAAGAATAAATTATTGGGCTGGGGATTTAGCTCAGTGACACTGTGCCTATCTTGCCAGAGCAAGGTCATGAATTTGATTCCCAGTACCAAAAAGAAAAATGAATTATTATACATACTTTACAGATGACAAAGATGAGTCACTAGAAGGGTAAGTAGCATCAAATATGTTTGTCTGTCTATCTATTGCCATTAAGTGGCAGAGCCATAACTCAAATCTAATTCTAACCCACACTGCTTTCCATGTACGCACATCTTTATTATATAGACCTGAAAAAGTTAAGTGACAGGCTGATCTTCAGTGTGGGTCAGAAAAGATGATGCACCTCATCTACTGAAAATACAGCCTAAATTTCTCCTCCATAGATACATACACAAAACAGAGGTGGATCTTTGCTGTGTGGATGAAATCCTTTCTGGCGACAGGAAGAAATCTCCTCTAGTCCATGGTCAGTTAATTTAAAGAATCCGGTTCTGAAACCAAAAAAGGCAGGTTCAGAGTCGAGCAATGGTATCCCCCATCCCTATCAAAGGCATGTATACACACACATACAACTATGCACAAACACACACACACACACACACACACACACACACACACACATACACACACACAGAGCAGGGGAGAACTTTTTTTGAGACAACTTCAATAGAATGCTCTTATAGGCTCCCTAGTGGTGAACAAATCATAGTTAAAAGATGATTCATTACTGCTACCACATAAATGTTGCTAAGACTTTGTAGTAAATAAACAGGATTTGGAATGAAAAAGAATTGAAAACTCTGAGGTAATGTGTTTGATTTGAAATTCTTTAATCCAACATCAAACTCTTGAAATTACTATCACTTCAAATCAAACTTCAAATTTCTTGTGAACTTTTTTTTAGAAGAGCACCAAAGTTGTTACTTGGATATCTTTTAAAATAAGTGAGCTAGGTATTTTAGAACATGTTGCTTAAAGGAAGCTTCTAGAACAGCCAATTAACACTACAACCTATATAGTTTATAAAGAAGTATGGTCTCAAGAAGAGAGACCTTTCGTTCTGAGGCTTTCTTCCCTACTACCTCCTTGTAATAGAGAACCATGTCCTGGGTACTCACTCCTGGAACTTGGGGGAACAGACAATGGCTATGGACTCTGGCAACATCATCTGGTAGGAGCAGTGAGTGTGTAGGTCAACACTGGAAAGAAAGGCGGTCTGTGTGGGATGAGTCTGAGAAGAGAAAACAAGCCAAGAGCTCTCGATGAATACAAACATCCACACCTGTCCATGAAGGAAGGACCAAGGACTTCCCAACAGCTGGTCCCAACCTCCTTTACAAGTATGTACAAAGACATCTGCAATTAGGAGGGATACCCTTGAAGTTCATAATAAGGAAAGTTCCTTTCCAGTTTTGTAAACAAATATAACACATACAAAGAGATTCATGATTTTGTTTCAAAACACCATGCTGTACATTATATATGCATATATATACAAAATTTTTGTCAAAAAGAAAAAGATATGCTCTGATTATAAAGTCCTAGAAAACAAGGAATAAAATGAATAAAAGACTTTACAGAATAAAAGGAATGAATAAGCAAATTTTGGAAGCTGGAAGAATTTGTTGTAGTGAGGAATGCAGTGAGAGAGGGCAAGGGGATGAAAGTGACAAAGAAAATAAAGTAACTTACATTTAATCCATTGACAGAATGGCAGCTAACTAGGTAGGGATTTTTCTGGAAAGCACTGTGGGAAGATATCATTTCAGTTCTTGGGTGGCTGGATACATTAGAGATGCCCTCACATACATTGAGCAGAACCCTATCCTGAGATTTCATGGAGATTTACGTCTGACAGAAAAAATGTAGTGCTAAGCCCAGAAAAGTACATATACAACCTTAGTTATAGACAAGATATGAAATAACATAGCACATTTCATTTAATTCACTCATATGACCTTCTCAGGAAGCAAGAATGAACTGAGGACCAAGAAGATTGAAGGTTCCTTGCTTTTCATGTGACATTAGAGATATTAGGCAGCTAGTATCTTGTGGTGGTGAGGGAGACAAAAAAGAGGAGAGAAAACAGAAAGGGGAAAACTTTTCTCTCTGTACTATTCATAATGGGAACTTTGATCTCATTGGTTCATGCAATCTAATGGGTTCGGGAATTTTTGGTTGGGCGGTGAGCTGTAGGCTAGAGCTTGGGAAGGGGAAGTATCAAAGCAAAGGGCAAATGGAAAGCCATTCAACTCGTGGGGTATGGAGAGGTCAGCGCAAGCCTTCCATCTGGGGGTTTATGAGGGAAATACATATTGATATGTAATGCTGACACTTGAAGACTTTCAAAGTGGAGATGAATTGACTTCCAAGGTCAGAATGGACAAGGCAGAAGCCAACATCGTGGTCCAAAAGCCAAGAAACTGGCTAGGTAGCCTACATAGGTTATGTGTGTCAGACATGCACATCCATACTTGTGCTTAGTTAGGATTCTGATGAGGAGACCTCTATCTGGGGTGTGGAAGGCATCACAAGTATAGAGCCACAAGAGGAGAGGTGTACATTTGTGTGGGGGCGTCAATACTCACATCTAGTGGGCAGAGCAGTTTGAGACCTGTGTTGCAGACTCAGCAGGCCAGGAACTGCCTCTTTTGTCTGAGAACAGGAGATAGGCCAAGGGTTGTAGGCATCTGGGATATGGCTTTGTGGAAGTCAAGAGTGTGGAGACCTAGATATGCTGTCTCAGGTGTGGCAGGTGTGCAGGGGTAGGGGGCAGCTGCATCTCAGGTGTCACAGGGAGAAGAAAAGTGACAGTAACTGCCTCTCTTGGGTGTGAAGATAAGAGGAGAGCCCAGTGTGGTGGTGGGGAAAGTGGGGACAACTGAGGATACTTGTAGAGCAAAGACCACAGGTACAGCAAGAGTAGAGAACCACAAAGGCATCTATGCTTGAGGGCTGGAGGTAGGAGAAGACTATTTGTGGATATTTTTTGCTCTGGCCTCCTGTTCTTAAACTAAAAAAAAACAATTAAGGACTTTGATGTTAGATTCACCCTGAGATCCACAAAATTGAATCTGTTATCCATGGACAAAGTAGGTAGGTGTCCTCAACAATGGTGAATGGTAGCCAGGCATGGCACAGATGTATAATTCCAGCACTTGGGAGCTGAAGCAGGAGGATCAGCATATAAAGGCCAGCCTGGACTACACAGCAAGACTCTGTCTTTGTGACAAGAAAGAAAGAAAGAAAAAGAAAGAAAGAAAGGAAGGCAGGCAGGCAGACAGAAAGAAAAGCAGACAGAAGGAAAGGGGAAAAAAACACACAAAAAAAACCCCACCAAAAACCCATGGCGAATGGCATGAGAACAGCCCTAGGAACTTCCTTTGGGAATTTCTTTTTATCTCCTTGAAGCAAGCAGTATGAGTATCTCTCTGTATGATTCAAGCTTTGGTTGTTCTAGAGTCTCATTATTTCTAACTAGCTCCTGGTAAGCTCTCTCTATACCAATGGAGAATCACCCATTTCTGAACAGATGGAACATGTTGCCCAATATTTCAACATGATAGAAGTCAAGCACTTAATAAACCACAGTTAGATGGATGATTCTTCTTCTTGAAAGAGGTATTGTTAAAAGGTCAAGCATAAGTGTATATGGGCAAAAGTTACTCTGCAGTTAAAGCATCATCCAGGGAAGATACAGAAGGTAGGTGTTGCTCAGATTTCAGGGGCTCCTTAAATCAGGCAAAGGAGCCTGCTTCTTTGGAAGGAGAACAAGATGTTGAAATCTGAGGGTAATCAGTTAAAGCAACATATAAATAGGCATTCATTTTCTTTCATTCGTTCCCAAGTATTAATGTCTTATTTAGGCATATTATATACAAAACAGACAACTATATAGACTTACATTTGCCTTAGAGGGCGTGTGACTCTTGATGAAAAGAGTAAGATCCAATACGGACTCAAAAAGGACACAAACCTTCACCGATAGAAAAAGCTCAGAAAATAAACAGGTACAACTGACTAGTGTTTTCAAACATGCTGTAGAGTAAAACTTGTAGAGCAAAGACCACAGGTACAGCAAGAGTGGAGAACCACAAAGGCATCTATGCTTGAGGGCTGGAGATAGGAGAAGACTATCTGTGGATGTTTTTTGCTCTGGTCTCAACTCTCCTGAGTTTATCAAAAGCACAGACTCTTATAGTACTTCGTGGAAATATTCATCATGAGAGTGAATACTTTTTAAAAGCTCATTACACGATCCTGATATGCAGCTTTATCTGTGAAACACCACTCTGCAGAATGCTGAGAAAATCTTACAAGAGGAGAATAGGTTTGTAGAGCAAAAGTGTGTCAGATGAGTGCTGGCAGCAGATCCACACGGGTCCTCAGAGGGCGTGTAAGAACTTTGGTGACCACAAGGACAAACAATTTCCATCTGATGGTAACATACTCCTTTAGACTAGCAGGGAGCAAGGCCTGAGCCAACACTATTCATCCCATGGTTAGAGCCTGGGATTCAAGCTGGAAGCAGGAGAGGGCTACACCAGGGCCAGTGGTTTAGCTAAGTGGCACTGTGCCTACCTTGCAAGCACAAGGTTGAGAGGCCAACATCAGCTAATCAAGGCCTAAAATCTAAAGTTGGGTGGCTTGAAAAGATAATAAGGAAATACAACAGGGGCTTGGTAAATAAATGACACTGAATAAAAAAGCCTTGTTTTGCTCCCCTACCCCTAAGCTACTATACCTTCTCTCCCTCCTTTCCCAGTCACGATTATTGAACAAATAGTTTTATGTTCACTGTGTCTACTCTGCTATGGATCAAGGAAGGCACTTTCATAAAGAAACAATACGCCAAAGCAGGGCAGTGAGCAAGAAGAGTGTATGCTAAGAATGCCCTACATGCCTTGATAGAGCATAGCAGCCACAAAAAAAGCAGTGAGGTCTAAGAAGAGCTAAGACAGAAGGAGGAAGAAGAGACCCTCAGTACTGGTGGTGGAGGAGTTGCCAATAGTTTATGATCATTATGTGACCATGCAATGTTTTTTTTTTTTAATTGAGTTTATTGGTACATTTTAGGTACACAGTACAGTTACATTTATTATTGGGATCTTGTACCTTTACATGACAGGTCTTGGTTTTCATTTTTTGCCCTTGTGACCATGCAATGTTTTTGCCCGAGGAAGCTGATTTATAGTTGGTAAGGTGCAGAAGGAGAATTGATCTTTTGCATTCTCCTGAATGTTAAGATCTGAATAAAACTTATGGTCTGTTTTTCTTGTTTTTCGTTTTTTTACCTCAAATTAGGAAGAAATAGTACATAAATGTCATGAGGGGAAAATAACTGAACTACTATCAATTGAAGTTCTAAATTTGTTCATAGCTGGGCCTTCAAGGATAATTAGAAACCTTTATTCATTTGTGGCCAAGTTCTACCTAAGTATAAATAGTAATTATCCCAAACTTTCTCCATCTCCTCCAGTGTCTAAATTTATCTCTAGCAGCAGAACTGGACTCTTAACTTTACCAAAATCAAGATTATCTGAAATGAATTCCCTTGAGTTCTCTGTTTCAAAATTCTGTATACCTTTCTTTCTTTAATCTGGTCTTGGAGGAATAGGTGTTTTCTCTCCCCATGGCAAGATGAACCCCTTTTGTACTTCTGATTTGACACTTTCCTGTCAGACTACCTCGTTTCTCTTGCTCTTTTACTCCTCTTACACTAACTCATTGAAAATAAAAACACATTCAGACAACTACATCCAAGAATATGGGTGAACCTTCAAAAGGTAGAAAAAAAGAAGAAATAAAAAAATATATATTGTATAGATCCATTTATAAAAAGGTCAAAACTGAGCACAGCTAAACTATAGTGTTTAGGGATACACGTTAAGTGGTAATCTATAAATAAAGCAAGGAAGGAACAATGAGAAAAGCAGAAGGCTCACTTTTTCCAAAAAGGAAATATGACTGGATAGGAGCAGGTCCCTGACAGCATCCTATTTCCTCACTTACACATCAAGATTCACTAAAGTACATGTTTAGTTTAGGTTCACATCACCATGACATCTCTCTCCATCCCGCTAGATAAGCTCCTTAAAATGGCAGTGCCTACTTCACTACTGCCACAACTTCAATCCCCAAGACTTCTTAAAACTTATAGTCCATCCCCACCACTGCCTAAAACCCACTAACCCAACATCCTCAGTGACTTCACCAAATCCAATGGGCTGAGCCAAGACTTCATCATACTGGAGTTCTATGTATTATGTGGCACAATTAGTATCCTGAAATTCTTCCTCAGAATGTCCCTCCTATTGTGATTTCTGTGCCCTAACATGAAATTTAACTTTTCACACATCCGTTTTACTACCAACAATTTGTTAGCTCATGTCCCAAGTTGTCGATACATCTCTTGCTCTCATTTCTCCCTGCTTACTTTCAAGGCCAGCTCCGAGCAGAAGACTCCCAGATCTTCCTCCTGCTTTGACCTTGCTCCCACATACCTGGCTCCAACTGTCTGCTAACTATCTCCAACAACCTGATGTCTCACAAATACCTTAAAATCACATGCTCAGAACTGAACCCCACTTCTAAAGTCACTCCTCCTTCTGGACTCTCTTTGTCGGCTTATGAGATGATCACTGCCACCCCCACGAGCCAGGCCTGAAATCCCTGAGTCATCATTGACTCTTACTCATGATCTTTTATTACTCATTCCCCAATTCCTATGAAGCCCTAGCTTCACTTCCTTTTCCCCAAATGCACTGCCCTCACCTTAGCTCTCGTCTTACTACATTTTATCACCAAACTAACCTCTAAAATGATCTATTTCGACCGACCTTAAATTGCCTTGAAGTTTCCTAAAGCATGGCTTTGATCGTATCATTGCCTTGCTCAGAACCTCCCCTTCCCAACGTTGCCCCTTTTTCACATGAAGTTCTCTCTTGGCCCACCTTGTCAGAATTCTCATGAAGCACACCAGGTATGATCTCTTCTTCCTCTGAATTAATTCCACAGTGCCTTACTGGCACCTCTTGTGGCCCTTAACACACTCTACCTCACGGGAAGATTTGCATATTATTTATTTGTGCAGTCTCCCTTGTGAGACTAAAATAATATCTTATATATATTTATATCCCCTCACAGATAGGAGGCAAGTTTTCTATCGCCCATCTACTACAATGGTGGGGGGCACAACAGTAGGCAAATCAGTGAATATTTATGCAATTGAACTGAAGAAAGGATGAAGGCACATGAGACCATCTCACAGGTTAGTGCTTCCTGTTATGACATACAGGTATATGTGATCTTCCTCAATTCAGAAACAAGCCAGTTTGTCAGCAAGTCACACATCTTACACATGAAAAGCAGTTTGGTCTGTGAGAGTGTGGGGTTGGAAGCAATCAAAAGAAATTAAGAAATAATCTTTAGGGAAGGAATTATATTTTATTGGAACTTTACCAGAAGTCTGCAGAAGATATGCAAACATGTATACTGGTGGCAAATCTGGTTTACATAAAGATATATGCTGCTTCATAAAGACTGAATACAACCATTTGATTAACTTCCTCAGTTCACTTAAAATATTTTGATTTGTATATATTTTAGGGACATCATTTGTGTATAGTCTAGTTAGTATTGATGGAGTTTCTATGGTCAGTGCACACATTTTAGGCCAGCATCCTATTCCCATTCACATTCACTGGGAAACTAGAACTTCAGGAAAATTAGTTTATTTTTATTAAAAATAAATAAACAAAAGGTTTAAAAATTTAAAAGCCCTAAGCAGTTCCCAGAAATTAAAAATTGGAGTGCAAGCTGTCAAAGGATGCTAAGCACTGCCTCCAAAGGAGGAAAACAATAAATAATCTGGATATTGTTTACTTTGTTCCAAGAAAGAAGCAAGCAGTGTACTTATTATACAATAAGAAAAGAGAAGACAAGCCCTTAGCTCAGATTTGCTTACATGAATCCAGCCCAGTGTGATGAGGCCCTGCTGATCCTGTATGAGGAAAAGTTCTTCTTCATTCTCTGTGTTGCAATAATCAGACCCAGCACTTTGCTTGGGGATGAGAACATGAGTAATGGTAAATTCGTTCCTCATCTGCCAAAGAAGAAAACAACTTGTCATGCTGTCCTGATACTCCTGCAATCTGCCATCCTAACAGTGAAAAGTTAAACGTCTACATAGAGGAGGCCTTTTCTCATCCCAATGTGAGTCTCTTATGTGCTCCCTGAACCCTCCACCTCAGCTGCCCATGTGCATTGCTGGCTGCTCTGTAAAGTGACAGATGCTGAGACCAACACCTGGGACTCCATCTGAGGCACAGCTTGGAAACACCACAGCCTGGGTAAATACCACAGCCCTGTTCACATCTAAAGCAATTTTCCCTTTCACTGTTATGTCCTTCTTATCCTTCAAGGCTCATGTTAAATCCCCTGCACTTCATTCATGATTCATTCAGCGTTACTAATGAGTCCTTTAAGTATTTCCATTCAATGATCTTTCCTTCCTCAAAGTTCCTAGTGCTCACACTGTACACAGTATTCGGCATGCTTTACATCTTTTGGTATGTTTTTTATCGCTCTGAAGTGAATGGACACTTTTTGTGGACATATGTGAGATTATCAAAAACTACAGTAATGTTTAAACAAAAAAAGTATTATAGCAAAAAACAATCTGCCATGAATCACTCTCAAAATACTCTCCTTTATTTTGAACACACTTAGCCATCGTTATTGTCACTTTCTGAAGCAGTTTACAGTGCATTCAAAGTGTGTGTGGGGGGGTAGTATTTTAGAGGGATAAATAGCAATATGTCTTTTATTATAATAATTTTTTAAAAATTATACATTTACTGGGTGTTTCAATCACACCTCATACTATATGCTTTACATATTTTATATTCCTATATACTACCATAAAGTAGGTGCTCAGAAGATGACAAATAGGTACAACTGGATCTTTCACTAAGGTTAGAATTTCTAACAATAGCATTAAAGTAATCAGCTCAATTCAGGAGACTCTGGAAAGCACCCAAATACAGAGTCACCAAATCTAAGGGACTATATATTACGGATAGTTCATGGCTGCTTCTGTGAAGGGACTGGCATAAAGAGTAACTGACCCTGGATATCTTCTCTGAGTCACTCAGGACAAGAAGACACAGTCTCAGTTCAGGAAAGGTTGTTTGTTTTTACCAGTTTTCCACAGAGAATTCCACATGTTTCTACTCCCCGGGAAGTATTGGCACTGGCTAACTGAAGAAACTGTGGGCACAGCCTCCCTGGTACCACCACATGGCGTAGCCCGTCGATTGTAGGAACTGTAATGGAGAAGGGAAAAAAGTCTGAGACCACAGGTCTGAATCTCCCCAAGCAGACCTCATGGCAGGCAGCCTGAAAGAGTAATTCTGTCATTGGGATTGCCCCAGCTTCAGTAAATCAGTGGGCATCTCATCCTAATGTCACCCATGGGGCATCGTAAAGTCTCTTCTTCAACTTCTGGCCATAGCTAATCAGGAGTTGTGATGGTTAATTGCAGGTATCAACCTGACTGGATTATGGAATACCTAGAGAACTGGTAAAACATTATTTCTGGGTGTGTCTGTGAGGGTGTTTCTGAAGGTAAGTGGGGTGTGGGTCTACAGACTATGGAAAAGCTGCCCTCAATATGAGTGATCACCATACAATCAGCTGGGGGCCTGGGGAGAACAAAAGAGGCAGAAGAAAGGCAATTTCTTCCTTTTCTGTCTCCCAGAACTGGGATACTCTTCTCTTGTCCTTAGCATCAGGACTCCTGGTTTCTGGACTCTAAGATTTGTAAAAGTGGCCTCTGGTTTCTCAGGCCTTAGTTTCCTTAGCTATGCTACCAGCATTCTAGGATCTCCATCTTGCATAAAGTCTGTGAAGGGGTTTTTCAGCCTCCATAATCATATAAGCCAATTTCCTTAAGAGTGACAGGGCCATGGCAGCCTCTATCTAGTCTTCAAATGATGTTGGAAAATAGCCTGGGAGACCAGGCCAAGACTTACTAAGGGCAAAGCCACCACAAGAGTCCCTCTAGGACAGCACCTATTGCAGTCTCAGATGCAGGACAGCTCTTCAAGACCCCAGAACTACAAGGCCCATCAGCATGTGAATCCAGTCTGCAAAGCTGCAAACATAAGACTCCAACTCTTGGGAGCTGCTGGGTGGACTAAGCCCAGCAAAGCCAGAGATGGGGCTGTCTGAGGCCTTAAGAGTCCAAGCCCTACCCCAGAGGGCCCAGGATGAAGGACATGGAGTCAAAGGAGACTATTCTTTAGGTTTAAGACTTAATGTTTTCTCTACTGGATTTTAGACTTAATTACAGCTAGTTAGTTACTCCTTTCTTCTAGTCTATTTCTCTTTCTGGAACAGGAGTGACTATCCTACACCTGTCCCAACACTGTATTTTGGAAGCACATAACTTGTCAATATTACATGCTCAAAGCTGAAGAAAGATGAATTGTCTTACATCTCACCTATATCTAATTCAGATGAAATTTTGAACATTAGACTTTTGAGTTAATGCTTTTGATATCACATGAAAAAAAAGAGTAAGTTTTAATCATTCACGGTAAGACAAGAATAAACTACTACTTTTGTTTTTTCTCTATGTAGTCCAGGCTGCCCTTGAACTCCCAGTGATTACTCCTGCCTCAGCCTCCCAAGTGCTGGGATGACAGGCAGGCACCACCATGCCCAGCTTAAACTACTATTTAAAAAAAGATCCTGAGATATTTGGGGATTCTCTGACAGAATCTAATATAAAGAATTTTAAAAAAAAGTTCCCATTCAACTCAACTTTTTATTTCATATCTCTCTTTTATCTCATAGGAATATCAGACTATGGCTTTCAAAGAAACATGTCAGTATATTTTTTTGATAGTAGAAAATTTGGATAGTTTTTTACTTGTGAATTTAGTCTTTTAGAAGAAAGATTAAATACTAAACTCTAAGTAACAAAACACATAGTCTGGTTTCCCTGAAAAAGCATGAATAAAACTACTCATAAATCTGCCTCAGGACACTAAGAGTGGACACAGTTCCTAAAGACCACAAAGAAGCTCTATGAGTGAGCTAGCAAGCTATGGGTAGAAAGTATTATCCACATCCATATTTTCATATTAAAAGAGGAAAATATGCTTGGGTATGGTGGTATATATCTGTAACACCAGCTACTTGGGAGACCAAAGCAGAAGCATCAGGGGGTTCAAGGCCCACTTGGGCCACATAGCAAGATTTTGTCTCAAAATAAAATAAAATAAAAAAGGATGTTCTTCTGTGAGTGTGACAGCAAGATCTGTATTGACAGAAAAGAGACAAAGACTCGGAGACTCACAGCCACGTGGCAGTTTGATGACTGCATCTCAGGAGGATGAATTAAGGTTTAGCATAGGCACAGCCCTTTCTTTTCAATTCAGTAATAGCTTACTAAGTGCGTACCAAGAAGGCACTGTGCTTAGCCCACAGGGAACACAAATATGAATGACTCAACTCTAACCTGCAGGAAGTTAAATCTAGTTATTGACAAATGACTACACTAATAGGTAAATGATCTAAATTGTATTAGCGGTAAAAAGAGCTCTGGGAGTTTTACAGAGAACAGAATCAACTGGATTAAAGGGACCTGGGAAAAACTTCAAGAAAAGCAGGGAAGGCTGAAATAGTGAATGGAGAGTCTAGACAGAAGGCAAATGTTAACAAATTTGTTTAGGTAAGACAGTCCAGGGAACATCCTGGAAACTCGACAGTCTTCTTTAAATGACTACTTGAAGGTTAATTCCTCCAAACTTTACTCTAATGATCAAGGTATACTAATCATTTTGCCCCTATTATTTTCTTAATCACCAATCATTAATGAGAGAAGCACAGACTGTCAATAGTTTTCATGGCTGAACTGAGTAATCACCCACTGTGTACACTGTTTACCTTGACTAACTAAAGTCCTTAAAGATTAGGAATGCTTTCAGGGCAAGAACAATTCAGTAGCCCATTTTTTTAAAGAGTCAGTCATTGAATTGCACAATAGTATTATACATTTAAAAATTATTTTTACAAAAAGCCAACAATGGTCTCTAATTCATGCAACATTTCAAATCTCCTATAACCCTTAAAAATCAGAGTCCAGCTGGGTGTGGTGGCACATCTGTAATTCCAGCACTGGGAAGGCTGAGGCAGGAGGATCACTGAGTTTATGGCCAGCCCTGGGTTACATAGTGAGCTCAAGGCTGTACTGGAATACATAGCCAAACCCTGTATCAAATTTAAAAAAACAAAATAAAACAAAAAAACCCAAAGTTGAGTGTCTGATTTTCAATGCTAGTGTTAACTTTTCATAAAATTAACCTGGCTCTGTCTAAATTATATGGTTTTAGCAAAGGCCACTATTATGAGATAGCCAGTGATAGGACACAGAATGACTACTTAACAAATGGGCTTCTGTGACCAAAGCCCACGAAGTGGCATCATAGGGGAACTCAGGCTCTTTAGAATGATACTCTGTCTACAAAATGGATAGAAGAGAATAGCAGAAAATGGACTCACTACTTTCAGAGTTGCTCAGTGCTCCAGGTTTCAAGGACCTGTCCACCACTGGTGGTTTGGCTGGCCTTAGAGTTGAATTACAGTCTGAAGGCTGTGTGGATGAGACAGGCGAGGTAGGGAACACATCTAAAGAGGGCTTTTCCAAGTCAGGCACCAGTGGGCCACCTAGACCAGGGTCCACTTTCCCAAACTCCTGTACAATTTTTAGTCGCTCCTTTTCCAGTTCCTGGTTCCGGATCATCTCCTCAAAGGCATGAAACTGTTCCTGTTCCAACTGTTGCTGTTTTTGTAGTGCTACCCTCTGTTTTTCCTTTTCCAGCTCTTGCTGGATGGCCATGTTCCGGGCAAATTCCTCCGCCTCCTTCTTCTACAAAGAGACAACAACGAAAAAAAGTTCATGCTAATGCTTCATACTTCAGAAGAGCAAGGCTTCTCAGCAGGGAGATTTCCAAAATGTACTACTCTGGTCTGGTTTTTAAACACTGAATTCATGCTTCTCTGGCAAGCTCTATGGCCACTAAATACAGCTCCCACCCCCTCCTACCAGGCCACTGAATATGTATCTTCAAGGACAGTGAAAGTCTTAGTCCTGTCAGTATGCTCCCTTAATGAGTCTACCTAATGTATTTTCTTCTTTACTGAAAGCTTGAAGCACCTGTACCCTGGCACCTGTATCATGTATTCTCTAACTACGCCAATGTACAGATTCCCAAGTAAGATTATAAAAGTAAGGTTATATCCAAGTAAGTTTATAAAATAGAACCAAATCCTGGGAGTGCAGACTGGTGCAATCACTGTGGAACTCAGTATGGAGTTACCTCAAAGACTAGGATTAGAGGTCCCATTTGACCCAGCTATCACTCTGTGGGGTATCTTTGCAAAAGAATTAAAAGAATCATACCACAGTGATATATGCTCATCATGTTTATAGTGTCACAGTTTGTAATAAAAACTTGGAAACAGACCAAATGCCCATCAACTGGAGACTGGATAAAGAAGATGTGGATTTTCTATAACATAGGGTACTTCTCAGCCATAAAGAAGAAAAACTAGAGAATTTATAGCTAAATGGCTATACTCTTAAGGGAAATAAATAGGACACACATGTGTAAATACCAAATAGTTTCTCTGGTGTGAAAAACTAAAAGTGTAAATAAGGTTCAAATTGTATAATTGATAATGTAAAATAGAAAGAAAAGAGCTAAAGGAGGAAGAGAAGTAGGAAAGGTAGGGGAAAGGAAAGCAAAAAGAAAAAATATGAGAAAGGAAAAAATGGAAACTAAAAGTCTTTGTAAATAGGGAAGGGTGGAGGGGGCGAAGGGAGGGCAGGGGTGCGGGGAAAAAATAAGAACCAAGATCATGTAAAGGTACAAGACTCCAATGATGAATGTAACTGTACTATATACCTAAAAAGTACCATAAACTTAATGGGGGGAAAAAAAAGAACCAAATCCAAACTTGTACCTGCTCTGTTGAGAGTCTCTACTGATTTTGAACACAAAATGAAGCCTCTAAAATCTTTCTGATCAGTTCAATATAAAGTGTGACATATAAACCAGTAAGAAATATCAAGTAATAACCTCCATTAAAATGTTCACCCAGTCAGTGCCTTAGAAATGTATGCTGTTCACTGCCCTGCTGATTCTCAGCACTAGAGTACAGTACAGTCTAGAAAATTTACAGTAACTTGTTAAAGCCTGGAGTACCCATTCACATGTGACACAACACCACTACAGTGTCCTGGGCATTTCTCCCCTAGCTTTTACTGACTCTTCCTAACAAGAATTATTGGACGATAGTTTGAAAAATCAATTATTACAAATATTTCTGAGTATAATCAAATGTGAGTCAAACCTAGGTTTTTGTGAGAACTTTTATTATTCTTGAGGTTCTTGCTCTAGGAATGGCAGACAGGCAATAGTTTTCTGTCCTTCAACTCATACTCTTGGACAAGTAGACCAAATCTGTTAGAATTCTCAGCCTAAGCACTTGTTTCCTACTTTTTTGAGTAACTAGCCTTTGCTCTCCAAAACAAATTGTTACATTAAAGCAAGAGAATCTATTGATAGCACATTATAATCCCAGGGCGCAGCTTAAGAAGACAAACAATTTCCTTTTTTTCTTTGCTGTTATATACTGACCTTTTCTTCATTATATAGTGCATATTCTTTGGTATATCGTTTTAACAACTCTGCCTTCAGCTCTTCTGCTTTGGGAAATGCGATTTCCTTTAATTTCTGAGATACAAAACAGAAACTGAGAATTAGAACAATTCTGATCCCAGTTAAATGGAGAAAAAACCCTGAAATTATAAATGGCAACAATATTTCAAAAAAGGCCCCCTACTGTAACATACTTGTTACTTCATAGCTATTCTGGTAAGATGGTCTTAGTTTCTATGGCAGAATTTGATGCTCAGATGCAAAGACTATTACTTTTATCTTAGCTTGTACTGCTTTGAGGCTTTTTGATAACCAACAATGAAAACGAAGACCCACCTTTACTGTATCTTTCTTTTCAGGAATGATAGCTGATTTGTAATCTCGATGCTTTGGTAGTTTCTCAATAAAGAGTCTATGGAAACAAATCACAGTGATTATGATGTAAAAAACTGTCCAACTATCTGTAAGACTCTGAAGAAATACAAATCCTTTTTTTTTTTGGAGAGAGGGTCTTAGGTGGGCCTCGGTCTCAGTGATCCTCCTGCCTTAGCCTTCTGACTGCTAAGAATACAGGTGTGTCCTTTACACCAGGCTTCAACGCACCTCCTTTATTCTGTGGTTTCCGGTGTTGGGGGAAAGAGAGAACAGGCACACCCGGGCACATCAAGTTGCCTAACCATCTCCATCCCTGGAAGGAGCAAGAGTCCTTTTCTTCCAAATCAGATGTGCGGCAGCAGACACTAGATGCCCACAACAAAAAGGATGGCAAAAGAGACAAAAGCCTGTTTTGCACCCAAAATGTACCTTCAAAGAAAGAGACTCTGTGGTGACATGATAGTCTTTCAAAGAAGGCCTGGGCCTCTGTCTCAAAATATTCTTCATTGGACACTTTGGCAGCTAGGGATAAGAGGCTAAGAGAAAACTATATCATTACTACTCTCATGGCCTTTAACTCTGATATTTTTTTCTTAGGATTCATATTCCTTCATAGAAAGTATTTCTTTGAATCATAACAAGTATGTAAATGCTTAGAGATAGCATGTGTTACAGGCTTGTGTTATGTGTATTCTATATGTATCCTATGCACTATGATCTTTGATGAAAAGCACTTAAACAACAGATGCTAGATTTTTTTCTTTTAGTTTTTGACTTTGGCTAGAAAGCTTAGTAGGGAAAATAAATGGCATCAATTTACAAACCTCAAAGATTTGCAGTATCTACTTAGGGACACTGAAAACAATTGTAAGCCCAGTAACTGATCATAGTAAGAAAGTGGCAGACTCAATTTCAACACCAGCAAGCTGCTTCCACAAGGCCCTGGGAATGTCTGGAATATAGATGTGTTTTAATAGAATTAACTGTAACACATAGAAACTGAGATCCAAAACAAATAAATTGAGGGTAGCTTGCCCACAGTGTTGAATGCTCTACTGCAGTTGCAATAAACTCTTTTCTACCTTCTGCCCATGGAGTAGGAGTACGGAGAGAAGCCTCAGGAAGGAAAGAGAAGACTCCCATCCAAACAAACCCTCCTTAGATAAGCCCTTCTCCTTTAGTTCTATATTAGGCACATGAAAGTTTCATTTCAATCCAACATGACCAGGTTCCTCAGGCAGGGATGAATTCTAAAAATCTTCCCTTCCCTTGGATTAATGAAAAAGACACAAAAAGTTTTCTCAAAGTCTATATTTAAAGCAAGTACAAATCATAAAATCCTGAAGAGGCTACTGAGATAAATAAAGCACAGTTCTCATATTTTAGAGCTTTATAATTTAGTATCTTTCCCAATTTGGCCCCAAAGACCAGGTTACATATTTTGTCCTGTCAGCAGGCTAAATATGCTTCGTAATGAAGCCCAAATTAACCGCAAGAGCACCACATCAAACACCACACACTCTGCTCACTTGGGCTCTCATTACAGAACTAGACTGTATACTTGGTACAGCCAGAGATTACTGTTTCATGCCTCTTTGTGAAATCCACTGGATAGCACAGTGCCCTGTAAAAAGAGGCAATCAATAAATATCTGATGTGCAAATTAAAACAATGCTGAGATTCCATCTCATTCCAGAAAGAATAGCTATTACCAAGAACAAATGCTGGAGGGACTGTGAGGAGAAAGGAACCCTTCTCTACTGCTGTGGGAGTGTAGACTGGTGCAACCACTGTGGAAATCAGTGTGCAGATTTCTCAAAAAACTAAAACTAGAGGTTTTATTTGACCCAACTATACCTCTTCTTGGATCTTCCTGAAAGAATTAAAAGCATCATACCACAGAGATATATGCACACCTATGTTTACAGCAGCACAGTTTTTAATAGCTAAATCTTGGAAACTCCTCAGATGCCAATAAATTGACAAGTGGATAAAGAAGATGTGGGGGGCTGGGGACTCAGCTCAGTGGTTCTGGCGGCTGCCTTGCAAGTTCAAGGACCTGAGTTCTGATCTCC
>NW_022900914.1:49147589-49174987 GCF_012274545.1 Fukomys damarensis | reverse complement strand
GGGGGTTTTTATACAATGGAGTACTACTCTGCCATAAAGAAGGATGAGCTTCAGATATTTATAGCTAAATGGATGGACTGTGAGATCATACTCTTAAGTGAAATAAATCAGACACACATGTTTAAATACTGCATTGTTTCTCTGGTGTGAGAAATTGAATGTGGAAATAAAGACTGAGATATATAGTGGATGTTGGGAAATGGGAAGAAAGGGTTCAAATGGAAAGTGGATCAAGGGAGGGGGAAAGGAGAAAAGAAGGAAGGAACAAGAAAAAAAAGTGAAAATAGAAGGAAAAATGGAAACAAAGCTTTTGTACATAGGTAGGGGAGGGAGCTGGGGGGATGGGATAAAATTTATTTTTTAAAAAAACATTAGAGTTATCCTTAAAAAAAAAAATCTGTTGAATGAATGGTTTTATAATCCCTGAATTAGCTGCATGAAAAGAGTATAAAAAGTGTATATGGTGTGCTACTTTATGTAGAAAATGGGGTAATACATATGTACATAAACATGCATGTATTTATCTTTCTTGTAAGTATATAAAGAAACAGAGAGTATATACAAAAACTAATAGAAGTAGAAGGCAGGGGAAATAGAGTAGATGACAAAAGAATGGGACTGAAACTTTTTACCATATATTTCTTTACACACTATTTGGACTTTAAGTAATTGGGAGCAAGTGTTTAAGTAAAGATAAAACTCCTAGGCCTGTATATGAATGAATACCTTCCCCTTATTTCAACCACTGCAGTTAATTTTTCTGAACAAGGACAGGAAGAAAGGCCCCTTGAAAACAGACAATGGGCAACATAACCACAAACCCTACTGGGTCACAGCACTTAGAGATTAGGCAGGGTGGGTATAGGGGCTTCCTACCTGAGTTCAGATCCTGGCTTTGCCATTTACTAGCTCTGTGACCTTGGGTAGGCAACTAATCTCACTATCTCTCAGTTTATACACAGGACTTACATAAAACTGGGTACAGTGATGTACACCTGTAACCCTGACACTCAGAAGGCTGAGGCAGGAGGAGGATTGCCACCAGTTCAAGGATAGCCTTGGCTACATAATGAGTTCAAGGCCACTCTGAAACACAAAGCAAGACCCTGTCTCAAAAAAACCAACCAAACAAATAAACAAATAAAAAATTTATATATGGAGACAACTAATACTCCCTAATAGGGCTGCTGTGATACATGAAGAGATAATAAAAGTGCTGAGCACAGTGCCAGGAACACTGTCAATATCTGCTATGTGCTTATGTGTTTATTTTTACTAGCAAACAAACAAACAAAAAATGCACAAGAAGAAGTAGAAAGATGCACACACTAGAACTGGAAATCTTTCTAGGCAGAGTAACAGTGGTACACATACATGCATTTCTCTGGGGTTATATCTGCTTACAACCTAGACAGAGGAAATGGACCGAAGTAAACAAAGATATGTTGGCAAAAAGTACAAGCAAAAGAGCCTAATAAAGCAATGGAAAAAGAATACTAAATGGAAAAATAAGTATAAAAGGTGAATAAATACAAGAAATGGTGCTCAGCTTCACTCATAATGAAAGAAATTAAAATGCAGATATCATTTTCATCCATCAGATTGGCAAAAGATTAAAGGTTGCTTACACCTGCTATAAACATAAGGGCATAGAGAAATGGGTCTTCATACACTGTTAGCAGAACTTTAAATTGGTATAACTTTTTTTCTTAGGGGAGGGAAATGATGGGAGAAAATTATTCAAAACTTAAAATGTCAGGCTGGGGATTTAGCTCAGTGGTTCCACGGCCTGCAAGGACCCCAGTTTGATCCCTGGTACCAAAAACAAAACAAAACAAAACAAAAACTTAAAATGTAAACACCCTCTAAATTCAAAGTCCTACCACTAGGAGATTATCTTACAATAGTACAAAGATATACACCTATGCACATATATGAGTACTCAATACAGAATTATTCATAAAATCATTTGCAAACAGGTGGGGATTAAGGGAGAAAGAGGGAGGGAACAGGGACAGTGGAAGGGGAAGTAAAAATAATTAAGATGCATTATGTACATGTACCAACTCCCCATGGTGAACATAATCATTATGTACTGCAAACACATGATAATAAAATTTTTAAAATTATTCTAAAAGTAGGAAAAACAAGAACTTAAATGTCTATCAATATGGGATAATAAATTATGGGATACTCAAATGTGAAAACAATGTAATCATTCTCTTTTCCACTCAAAAAATATTTATTAAGCATCTGCTATGGGATAAAGCATTATTCTGAGGCCAAACAGTGAGTGACTTAGTCAAAAATTTTTCCCCACTACAGAAGGTATGTTACTGCAGGGAAACAGACAATATACAAAACAAAGAATATTCACAATCAGTGCTAGGTGAGTCATTATTAATAGGGAAGGGAACAGAAAATAATAAGGAATGGGGGGATGAAATTTTAGGTAGAGCATATAAGAAATTCATCAGAAAGAAGGCAGCATTTGAGTAAGGGCTAGAAGAGAATAAACCATAAAAAGATCTGTAACCAAGACCTGTCATGTAGAGGTACAAGATTCAAACAATGAATGTAACTGTACTGTATTCCTAAAATGTACGAATAAACTCAATTAAAAAAAAAAAAAAAAAAAAGATCTGTAAGACTGTTCCAGGCAGAAAGAATAGCCCTGAATGAGATGGCTTGGCATGTCCTCATATGGAAGGGTAATACTTTTAAAAAAGCAAGTCATAGAACAGAATACAGGTATGACATTTATGTCTCAAAGAGAAAGGACACACACATGAGCCCCTTTGTACCTGCATATGCATAAATTCTGTCTTGTACACACAGGAACATGACAGTGATCACCTCTACAGGATAGGACTTCTTTTTATAATTTCCTTGTAGTGTTTGAAAAGTTGTTTTTTCTAATCATTAATTTTACATAAAAACAAGTCAGTCAAAAAAATCAAGCAGAAATTTTGGAATGTGGATAAATTAAGGACCCTTGTCCAATTTCTTCCAGTCTTAAAAGTTAATCAGCAAAATAAGCACCATCAGAGATGAACCCTTCTTCAGTGTATAAACCCTAATCCTGATAAACATTTTCAACAAGAGTAACAGTTCATTTTCAGAAAGAGGATTTGTATTATAGGAGACTCACGCAGCAGACAGGAATTGCGGGAATACTCTAGTCCTTATGTGTAGCCTAGCTGATGACCATAAAAAGCTGTGAAAGAATCCACTGCCTGGTTTACTGTCTTTGCTCATTGTCAAAATATGTACTGATTTAATGTGTTGAAGATCTTTCTTCTATACTGGGGTCTGCAAAAGGCAAAGTATTCCTACACAAGGAAAGAACTAGAGGGGTGGGGAAGATGTGTTTGAGATCGTTAAGATGCCTGAAATGCCCCAGTAAAAAGGACAGACTGCTTTTTAAATCCTGAATTAAAGTATCCACAAAAGGTGCACACCAATGATTAAAGTGGGCAAGCAGAGGAATGGTGAGGGTACATGCCTAATTTCCCTCTTCAGTTGTAGTAGCTGGCAAAAAGAGCTACTGTTAGTGATAGGAATATGCCCAGTAAAGTACAGTAGAAAAACAAGAATCACTGAGAATCACGGAGCTAGAACTTCTTTATAAATCCTGTGCCTGTCAGTTTACAGAATCAAATCACTGTCTTGAAAACAGCTATAAGAAAAGCGAAGATAGCTGTATTTATTGCTTTAGGCCAAGCTAACTCTATGAAGTCCCAAATAAAGCCCCAAATCCAACAAATCAGGTAAATTTTTCCTTTCCCCAACTCTCCTTTGGGTCTAGTTTATCATATTAAATGTCCTATAAATGGAACACCTTATATGGGTTCAGACTTTCTGCATTAATCTCAATGTTAATACTGATAATTATCTGTGTAACTAAAAGTAAACAAGGTCACATTAAAAAACCAATTTCTTAAGTAGCTCTGTATTCTTTGTTTTGGTACTGGGGATCAAACTCAGGACCTTGAGCTTATGAGGCAGGCATAGTGCCACTAAGCTAAATCCCTGGCCCAGTTCTGTATTCTTTTTGTTTGTTTGTTTTGTTTTTTGAGACAGGGTCTCACTATGTAGTTGAGACTGACCTGGAACTCACTATGTAGTCCAGGCTGGTCTCGAACTCACAGCAATCCTCCCGCTTCAGCCTCCTGAGTGTTGGGATTGGCGTGCGCCACCATGCTAGGCTCTGTATTCTTAATATTATTCCCTGTTGCCATCTTTGGAGTTTATTGCTACAGTTAAACTCACTCTTGCCAGGGATTTAGCTCAGTGGCACCATGCCTGCCCTGCAAGCACAAGGTCCTGAGTTCAATGTCTGGTACTGGGAAAAGAAAAACAAAAACTAAAAAGCAACACCTCACTCCTTCTAGACCATCAGTCTCCTTCTCCATAAGACCATTTCTTTTTTGTTGTGTTTGTTGTTGTTGTACTGGGGATTGAATCCAGGGCCTCAGGCATGTTAGGCAAATGATCTATCACTAAGTTACATCTCCAGCTCTCATTATTTTCAGACAAGGGTCTCACTAAGTTGTCTAGGTTGGCCTCAAACTTACGGTCCTTCTTCCTTGGTCTCCCAAGTAATGGGGATTCAAGTGTGTGAAAGCAATCTTGGCTCACAGGATCCTTTCTTGATAGAAATACGCTCTAGAATCTCTCATTTTCTTTTTTCTTTTTAATACAGGTTTGCAACACGTAGTGAATATATTCATTGTGGGAAGTTAGTACATGTACTGTACATATCATATCTTAATCCTTTTTACTTTTTCTTCCTTCCTTCTCCCCTCCCTCCATCTCTTGATCCTCTTCCTATCTCCAAAAGGTCTACCTCCCTGTTGACTATCATCTATCTTTTACTTTGTTCTTTATTTATACCTTGGGGCTTGGCTAAGTACAGCTAGTAGGCTAAACCGACCTAGCCATCTGTTTTTGTAAATTAAGTGTCACTGGAACCAGCCACACACTTTCATTTAAGCACTGTCTATGGCTGCTTTCATACTACAAAGGAGAAGTTGTGACAGAGATCAAATGGTTTACAAAGCCAAACATTTTTACCATCTGGCCTTTAGATAAAAAGTTTGTTAACTTCTGGTCCAACACACTGACTCCATTTTTCTATTGTCCATTCATCTTTTCTCCCACTCTGGCCTAGCATTAGCATCTCTTTAATCCTTCTAATAAAGTTGCTTATCAAAATCACCATTACATCATGTTACCAAAGGCCACTCTTCTGTCCTCACCCACCTGACACTCTCCTCAATCACTGATCCCTTTTGATTCGCATGACAACATTCTCTTCTGGATTTCCTCCTAGGTCTTGAGCTTTCCTACAAAGTCTTCTCTGTTGGCTTTCCTTCCACTAACCAACCTCAGGGTTCTGTCCTAGGCGTCTTCTCATTTCATTATGTATGATTCTTGATCTTCTTATGTTCTACAGATTCTTCTGACATATAGGAAAGCCTATGGCCCATTTCAGGATAATTTTTAGAGATATAATATAAAATACATAATACAAAAGAAACGTATTTTACTAAAATACAGTTTTCAAAATATAAAAGAATTACAATATATGCTTTTTTATTAATGTATTTATTAATGCATCTAGTCATGGGTCTAAAAATTCTTTATTACCGTAATGAAATGTACTGCAGCAATGAAAATGTAGGTGCTGTTTTGGGATCTCAGCAACAACTGTAATGTGATATAAAAATATTTTGATATCTCTGTGTGACAAAATTACAAATAATATGAATATTACTTTGGTTTGAGGCCTCCATTAAAAATGGAAGGAAATGATAAATCTTAGTCAGTGGTTAGTAAAAAGAAGAGATATTTTTCCCATTCAAGTTCACAGGCTTCCAGAATTCTACTAGTGAATTTTGTGAGGTTCCTGGACCCTAAGTTAAGAATTTCTTCATTAGAAGGTCTCAGCCTTTTGAACCATGGTTCAGAACCACCTAAGACTAAAGTCAACCTTGTTTGTATTTCCAGCCCAAATTTCTTTGAGCACACTCAGACTAGTACATACAACCTTCTATTTGACAACTCTACTTGAGTATCTCACAGATATCTCATACTAAAGAACCTATCTCTGAACTCTTGGATTAACCCCACACCCCAACCCCTTTTTGACACTACTCTCAGTAAATGGATGACCAAATCCTAAACTGCTTAAGGCAGAATCCTGAGGCCAACCTTGATACCATCTTCTTTTCCAAGCTATCAATAAATCCGCTGGACTCTACCTCCATGAATCCAATCTATCTCTTTCCATTTTGAACAATATACCAGTCCCCCAGCCTTCTGAACTGCTGTAAGAATTTCCTAGATGGTCTCTTGCCTTCCCTTAGTACTCCCTCCACCATTCATAATACAACTGCCAATATTCCCATTTTAAAAATATAAATAAATGGGCCAAAGATTTAGCTCAAGGTCCTGAGTTTGATCCCCAGTTCTGGGGGAAAAAATCTATCTATCTATCTATCTATCTATCTATCTATTTATCTAAATTTAGGCCACAACCTCACTTAAAACTTTTCAATGGTTTTCTATGTATGTTCTCAAGATAAAATGCAAACTCCTTACCACGGTTTAGAAAGGGCAGGAACCAGCCTAGCTTGCCCCTCCAACCTCATCTGGGGTTCCTTCCTCCTCACTTTCTATATTCCAAACACAACAATCATTTGATCCCCACAACATCACAACATACTAAGGTCTTTCTAAGAGGTTCCAAACACACAATTACCTCTGTTTAAGTGCTCTGCCCTATGTTCCTGGAATGACTAACTCAACTGCAACCTTTAAGTCTCAGTTTAAATTTCACCTTCTCAGGCAGACCTTCCCCTGACTACTCTACTTAATTAGATACCCATGGTGATCCTTTCACAGCACCCTTTTTGCCTTCCTACCGTCTTCCTCATCTTGTAACTATATTTATTTGCTTACCTGCTTGTCTTTTCCTTTATCTAGAAAAGAACACTAATAAGAACAACAGCCATTCTACTCATTACTGTGTATTTAAGACCCAGTAGCAGGTAGATTGTAGATATACTCAATACATATTTGTTAAACGAATATGGTCCTTGCACTTAAAGCATTTTCCCTATAGGGCCGTAGGACACACAAGAGCTTTCTGAAAATACTTGGTAGAATAAGTAATGTCATGATTCTACTGAAGTTTTTCAATTAGTGATTTTCCAAAGGAATTGTGTGCCCTGGGCTTCATTCTGAGAACATCATTCTGAGAACATTCTAAGATAACTGGAGAAAACACAAGTATATAAAGGGTATATATAAAGAGCATATAAGTATATAAAAGTATACACAGTGAAAAAAAAAAGTATATACAGTGGTCCTTGGTTCATGAACTTGATTCTTTCCAAAAGCGAGTTGGAGGAGAACCAAATCAAATTCAATGGTTATCATTCAATGGTTATCATTTCTAGTCTCGTTCTTTCATAATGCTAGGACCTTTAAAAATAAATTGCATATGGGCCGGGGATTTAGCTCAGCAGTTCAGTGGCCTGCCTCACAAGCGCAAGGACCTGAGTTCGATCCCCAGTACCAAAATAAATAAATAAATAAATAAACAAATAAATTGCATGCATGTGTTTGTGTAGCTCTTAGTAATTTACAAGGTATTTCACCTACATAATTTCATTTGACCTTCACAGTCCTATGTGCACTGAATAGGGCATATCATCTTCCCATTCTCTGTATGAGGAAAGAAGTTCAGAATTTAGTGGTAAATATTGTGATCTGCAGTGTGGAGTGATAAAACCAAGGTTTTGTAACTCCCAATTCAGGAACCTAGGACCTGGTGGGGAAATTTTATTTGGTTCTCATTCAGTTCAGTTTGTGACCAGAATCATGGAGAGAATTGAGTTCAGAACCAAGGTACCACTTAGAGTAGCCAAAGAAACTAAGGAAACTCAGAAAATAAATTTTGTGGCTAAGAATGAAAAATTCCTGCGTGGTGGCACATGCCTGTAATCCCAGCACTTGGGAGGCTGAGGCAGGAGGATCGCTGTGAGTTCGAGACCAGCCTGGGCTACATAGTAAGTTCCAGGTCAGTCTCAACTACATAGTGAGACCCTGTCTCAAAAAGCCAAAAAAAAAAAAAAAAGAATGAAAAATTCCTATCAACAAAGGAAATGTAATTATAGTTCTATTAAATATTATCAACAATGAGGCCACAGTACGTGATGGCTTTAATGATTATAAGAATTCTGAGCAAACAAGCAATATTTCTAAATTTAAAAGAGACAATAGGCCAGGTGTTGTGGTGTACGTCTGTAATCCCAGCATTTGGGAGGCTGAAGCCGGGTAACAGTGAGTTTGAATTTGAGACCAGCCTGGACTACAGACCCCTGTCTATACCCCCCGCACCGCCACCACCCAAAGACAATAGCAGTCCTTTTCTCTACTCTGAAATTACAGTATTAATCCCCAGCAGTTCACCCTTCCACATACTTTTCTCTAAAGCATTAGTTCTCAGTCACAGCAATCTTGCACCCCTGAGAGCATTCGGTAATGTTTGGATACATTTTGAGTTGTCACAGATAGGGGAGGGGTTGCTAATGGCACCTAGTGGATAGAAACCAGAGATGATGCTAAACATACAAAGCACTGGACAGCCCCAACAAAGGCTGATTCGTGGTCAAAGTTAGATCTCCTGCTTTAGGGAAGTATGTGATCCCTCCGGAGGAGTAATGTGATATAATTGCTGTGCATATGGATCTCTCTAGGAGAATATACAGAGAAATACTAAGAGTGACTGTTTCTAAAGAGAAGAACTGAAGATTGGAAGAAAAAAAGTAGGTAGGGAGATTTACTTTGTAACTACATACATGCCCCTTTATTATCTTCTGAATTCAATACAAAATGTATATGCCATCTATTTAAAAAAAAACTAATCAAAAATAGTGTGGCTCATGACTGTTTTTAGAAGAGTACAGAACACTATTAAATGGAAAACCAAAAGAACCTAGGTTCTAGAATAAATCCTAAATTGGGAGTTACAAAACCTTGGTTTTATCACCTCACACTGTAGATCACAATATTTACCATTAAATTCTGAACTTCTTTCCTCATACAGAGAATGGGAAGATGATGTGCCCTATTCAGTGCACATAGGACTGTGAAGGTCAATGAAATTATGTAGGTGAAATACCCTGTAAATTACTAAGAGCTACACAAACACATGAAATTTATTTTTAAAGGTCCTAGCATTATGAAAGAACAAGACTAGAAATGATATAAAACCTTTAACATTATTCCTATCCTAAATTACATCTTTTCTTTATTATTGGGGCTTTATGAGCTGTTCTCTATTAACAGTACTGAAATCTATTTATGCTACCTACTCTAAGATGAGAAATAACTCAAGGTAAAGGCGTTTTATGATGAAACACACCAACTATAAGTGGTCAATAATTATTTGATGACTTGCCCAATTATATCAGAGGTTAAGAAGAGAAAAATCTTTTTCTTATATCATTTGATTTGCTACAAAGTAAGTAGAAGAGAGGAATTTTGGCTCTGGTAGGCCTCAACAATAATCCTATGACTTGTTCCCTTAATAGAAAAAGGATGGTAAAAGCATTCATCAAAACATAACATGTCTAATTGAATTACCAATTTTGTCTAACAGCTGGGCCACATGGGGCATAAGCCAAAAAGCTGTCTCTTACTCATTAGATCACTGAGTCATGAAAACACCACCTTCAGTACTCATGTCTTTGAATGGCAAGGACAGTCAATACGTAGGAGCTGCCAGCAAAAAATGATTAATTCTGAGGATGCTGTAAAGTTCTCTAGTTTTAGCAATTATGAGCATAAGTGAGTGCAAAAGCAGAGAGAGGCATCAGTCACTGGAAAAGAAAAAGGAAACCGTAGGTGTCTTACGTGATATACTTGTTATAGAGGATGAAGGCATGTTCAATGTTGCCTTCTTCAGAATAAATGGATGCCATTCGAATAATCTCAACTCCAGAGCGGAAGTACCGACGGGGTGGAATGTCTTCATTCACCTCCACTGCACTCCCCAGCTGTGAGAGAGCCCTCACCCGGTCCTCAGGTGGGAGGCTCACATCTCCATGGTCAGACATCAGGACCCAGAAGTTCTGAGACAGAAAAAAGATGGCATAAAACCATGGCCCACATCATATTAGCACAGTTTAACACAGAGCATTTTATCTCACCAAACTTCACCTTAAGATGATGTTAGAGAAAAAAAATACCATATGCTGTGGCTTAGATCAAATAAGGTGTTTCTTTAACAAGATAGCTGAGACTCTCAAGGAAGCCTAAATTACTCTCTGTTAAGAGAGTTAGGAGACTCAAAACCCACAATTCTTGCACCATAATTAATAAGTACAAAGAATAAAACCACATTAGGCCATGGGGGATTCAATTCTACCCCTCAATGAGACATTCCTTGTCATTAGGTGGCCCTGCCTAGAGCATCGTATAAGAGTACACAGTACCTTATATTTTTTTCCATTATTTCTACTTTCAGCTACCTATTTCCACGGACCCCAGTACCTGGCACAGTGCAGTAAACTTTCATGATTGTTAAGTGACTTCAATTTACTAATTCTGATTTAACCTAAGAGTAAACAACTTTTGGAGCCAGGGATTTAGCTCAGTGGTTCCACTGCCTGCCTCGCAAGCTCAAGGACCCAAGTTCAATCCCTGGTACCCCCCCCCAAAAAAAAAACAAAGAGTAACCAACTTTTTCTGTGGTATACTTTTTTATATTTGAGTGCCCTGTTTACAATGTTAACTCTAATTAAACCACTATACCAATCAGTCTATAACATCATTATTATCCTGACAAGCTATTTAGATCTTGAAAAGGATATTTTTTTCATTTTCAAAAACTAAGCACTCTTAGAAAGAGCACAAAATCATCTTGCAATGAGAGAAGGGCATAGGGATGGTACTCTAATCCGGGAGTTTTCCCTCCCTGGGGGTAATTCCACAATCTTTCTAGATATTTTTGCTGTTTGAAACAGTTTCCAAATTCCAATCAGATACCATCATTTTCTATAATCTCCAAAAAGTGTAAGGGCATTTGATATGCACTGAATTATAGTACACCCTAACCAGCACACTCTTTAATAGAATTTAAGTAGCAATCATCTTGGAATTCATGGCCCCGAGTCAACTGGCCCTATCTTGTCTTTTCTATCCATATACCTTATTCCTCACCAAAAGAGATCTTTTGCTTCAGTCAGGATTCCAATCTGTCCAGGAGTCCTCACATTTCAGTTTCATTTGTTAGCCACTGTTTTCCTATCCAAACCTTTCCTCAGATAGTAATCTCCAGGCCAATTCTATCTTTGGGTTTCTTCAATATTCAGGTCACATTTCCTCTGTAAAACGTCCCCTCCGAAACCTCATCAACAGCACAAAAACTGTGGGGACCCTTGGGATGCAGAGGCATTCTATCTCCCACGAAGCCTCTTTCAGATCTAAAACCTCCCCACATTGCTTAACTGGTAAATCCAGGGCAGTCTATCAGAATTAACTGAAAAAGGGTGCTCATGGCACCCAGTACCTCTAGGGAAAAGTACAAGTGGTTTGAGAAAGAAACCCTTTCCCGGAGCCAGCAACCGGCGCTGGGAAGGCAGCACGGAGTAGAGCAGATCTCCGCAGAGGAAATGCTGCATTCACAAACAAGGGAGGATGGCCTGAAGGAGTTGGGAGGGGGAGTTCGAGGAGGCGGTGGAAGGAAGTAGCAAGAACGCGCGGAGAGGGCGTTACAGGATACAGGCTTCTGACAACTGCTTGAGGCGCCCTTTTTGATGGCACTCAAACCCAAATTGCCAATCCAGGGTAAAACCATCTAAAGTTTTCCCGTAGATCAAACGCAGTAGGCAAGGAAGCGCTGGGCCTGGCTGGGTAGGCGCCGCGGGAACCGGAGCTGTCAGGGGCCTGGGTGTGGCAGGCCAGGCAGGGGACGATGGGGAGGACTAGGATGCAGGCCCCCAAATCAGCGGCGGATCCCCTCAGAGCCCGATCACGCTCCCAGTCCCGGCCCCACCGCATTCCCGGGACCCCTTCCCCACCTTTCCTGGCTGCTGACGCTCGGAGCTTCCGGAAACGTCACTTCCGTGCCACGCCCACTCCGCCGGCTTGTCAATCATTCTCCGGAGAGTTTAGGACGAGAGGTGGGGCTGGTGGGTGGGACTAGAAGCGGCCCCTCAGGAAAATCCGGCCAATGAGGAATGAATTTTGTAGTGGCAATCTTGGT
Organism: Fukomys damarensis; assembly: GCF_012274545.1. NCBI lineage: Eukaryota > Metazoa > Chordata > Mammalia > Rodentia > Bathyergidae > Fukomys > Fukomys damarensis. Next base: position 49,162,707 of record NW_022900914.1, on the reverse strand, counting down.
AAAGGAAAATGAACCGAGAAGAAAGCTGAACCCAGCGGTTAAGGGAAAGAAACACTAAGCTCGTTTTTGTTTTTAAAATTATTTTGATTTTGGATAGAAGTTATCTTCATCACACTCACATAAATCTCATATTCGAGGGCCGGGGATTTAGCTCAGTGGTGCCGTCGCCTGCCTTGCAAGCTCAAGGTCCTCAGTTCGATCCCCAGTACAAAAAAAAAAAACCAAAACAAAAAACAAAAAAAACCTCACCTTCGGGAAGAGATTACTGAACTATGTACAACTGTAGACTTGGCAAAACTAGCCAGGATTTGTACATTGGGGGACAAAAAAGTTTTGAATTTATATTTCAGGTTATTTTCTATACGATATTGGTAATCGGAGATATTAGGCAATAGTTTTATTGCTTAGAAAAAAAACTAATGACCTAAAATGTACTGAGTGATTAATATTTAAGGGTCACTGCAAAACCAACGGGGACAGGAAGATCTGTATGATACAGTTCCTTTGTTTAGGACCAAGACAAGGTAATTATAAACCCCAATTAGAAACAAAGTGACACAGTCTACATGTGTATGTATGTGTATGTATGTATGTTTGAGTATTTACATATCTTCTTTCTGGTAGGTTCTACAAGCCTGCTGTTCATTCTATCTTAGAAGACTTTGTATGTCACCACTCTGAAACTTTATGCTTTCCTTTGCTTTGAAAGTGGCTCTGGGGACACTTTTTCAAAATGTATTTGGGCAACCTGCCTGTGAGTTTGTCAGTACGGTGATACATCCTAGCCTTCAAGATCTGGTTTAAAGCCTCAGCTTATATATTACCTCCTCCACCAAACCAGCTCCAAATCCTGTTGTGTACGTTTCTCTTGGGATTCCCTGAGGTGATACGTGGTCACTGACTTTTCATACTTACTGTTGAAAGAACTTTTTGGATCATTCTTCTACCCTCCAATAAGCATTAATGTGTATGTCGTGCTATGGTCCCCAATTAACTCATGGATTCTCTGCAGATAAATCTGGGAACACAGTCGGTACAGTATATAGTACTGTACTGTGTGCCCTATAAAGAATGCCCAGAACTACTCTGTTGACTCTTTCCACTCAGGATATAAACATGGTGGGTTGGGCCTAATGAAATTGATGCATTGGAGATGGTGGTCACAGAACATCAGGGTGGGGTCCTGGTGATATAGGAGAAATACAACTCCCAACCCACTAGATGCTAGATGTGCCATTTGTGTCCAATGAAATCAAATAATGAATTCCAAAGAACAAAGAAGATTAAAAGTAGGAAAGCTTTCCCCGGGGATTTGGCTCAGTGGTTCCGCTGCCTGACTTGCAAGTTCAAGGGCCCGAGTTCAATCCCTGGTACCTAAAAAAAAAAAAAAAAAAAAATTTTGTGAAACAAAAAAAAAAAAAAAAAAAAAAGGAAAGCTTTATTGGAGAATAAGAATAGCTCCTGAAAAACCTGGGTATCGTAGTGCACACCTATTATCCCAGCACTTGGGAGGCTGAGGCAAGAGTATCCCCTCAAGTTTGAGGCCCTGCCTCAAAAGAAAAAAAAAAAAAGGAACTAGCTTGTGAGAGAACAGGGATCCCAAATGGTCTGTGGCCGAGGTCATTTCTCCTAGAATATTTTATAGGGCAAAATCATGAGGTGAGTACAACATGGGTCAAACTATAATCAACCAATACTATCACAAGTATAGCTGCTAATCCAATAGGGAAATGGGGCACATAGCAAGGGCATGTAGCTGACATCATTAGCCTTGACTTATCTATGACTTCTACAAGAAGAACATTTGGGAGAAGGGATGGGCCTAAGTGTTCTGGTCACCCACACAGGTGTCTGATGTATATCTGGACTTAATGGACTTAATACCAATTAAATATAAACTCAAATTTCCATTCATCCCTTAGGGAAGTATTTAAGTCTGTCCGTTGTGATTTTTGTTTGCATGTTTGTTTGATACTGGGGATCGAACTTGGGATGCCAGCGGAACCACTCGGCTCAATCCCTGGCTTTTCATTGTGATTTTTAATTTTGAAGCCTTGTCCTCTTCAGATATACCTCACTGACTTCCTTCAGGTCCAGGCTGTATATTAAATTTATCAAATTTAGCTGCCTATAAAATTGACAGTAGCCAATATAAGACAAAATCCAGGCCATTCTGCCTCTTAAGTATTTACTAAGCATTGACTATATATCAGTCTGTTCTAGTGTTGGGAATACAACAGTGAACAAATCCAGCAGGTGGATCCTGTTATTATAGAAGTACTGTTACTGTGGAAGCCAAGCAGGTAGGGTAGGGAACGGGTATATCTATTTCCATTGAGCAGTCTTCAAAGTATCTCTTTTCTTTATTGTTTAACATAGTAACAGAATTTACAAACATCCTAGATGTTGAGATTATGAATAGACTTTAAGAAGCTTTAACTGTGTGTACTCACATATAAAAGGGATATGCCCAATCATAAACATAACAATCACCACATATATACTGTTCCTAAGTAAATTAAAAACTAGAATTTCTTAAAATAATTGTTAACAGGCTATAGGAAGCAGGATCTAGTCCTTTTATGGTGGAAATTGGTAAGTTGACCAAACTTTTTGGCATCTGGGGCAAGCACTAGTACTCTTGTCTTTCTAGGGACCAGAAAAAGCAAGCAAGAAAACCTTGGCCAAGGAAAACATTTGACATTCTTCATTTCTAGATTAAGTGGAAAGCAGAAAACAGAACCACTTTGTACATGCAACCAGAAATTAAGGTTACAAAAAATCCTGGTAGGTTCTTGGCATAACTGAGGAAAATTCCTTATTTATCCCTGCCCACAGGTTGGAGGCCAAGAATTGAAGGTATCCTGGGCCAGGGATTTAGCTCAGTGATGCCGCTGCCTGCCTTGCAAATGCAGGGTCCCAAGTTTGATCCCTAGTACTATTAAAAAAGAAATAAAAAGAATTGAAGATAACCTATCAGCAAAATAGATTCAGCTGTTCACCTAGTAGATCACAGCCAGGATAGAAGTTAAGATGATCTTTCTAATTTGTACCCCTACATGGCTGTGAACCCTTTCACCAAATATAGCAGCCTCCATCTGATTTCTTACAAGCTCAAATATCATAGTCTCCTGCACTCCTGCATGCTTATTCCTGGACAGCATCAAGAAATTAGAAGATGAAATTCTTAACATGTCGTAGCAGGTTCTAAAAACTTTTTTTTAAAAAATGTACACTTAGAGAAGCCTTCTGGAGGAGCTAAAAACGAAGAAGACTCTAGGCAGATGTCATTTGTCTACTTTGTACTCCTGTGGTAAATGCCATATCCAGAAGGTCAGTCAATTTCATCAGTGTAGGAAGGGTGTCCAACCTTACCTAGTACAATGTATTATTTTATTTGCTTTCCTTTTTTTTTTTTTTTTTTTTTTTTGTACCAGGGATTGAACTCGGGACCTTGTGCTTGCAAGGCAGGTGGCAAAACCTGATTCCATTTTACCTGAATTTAAAATCCTCCAATGACGTCCCATGACACTCAGAATAGAAATGCAGACTACTTACTCTGTATTGTGGTGAATTAGCTCCTGCCACCCCTCTGATCTTGTCTCCTTTCTCTGTTGCCTACTCTTCAGCCACACCATCTGCATATCTGCTGTTTTACTTAAGACCTTTGTGCAGCTGTTTCCTCTTCCTGGGGTGCTTGTCACTTGGCTGGTTCCATCTGGGCATTCACATCTCAGTTTATATCACTTCCTTGAAGAGAACTATGACCACTACTCCATTATCGTTTATCAGTTGGTCCTGTTCTCCCTTTATAGTCCTTATCACTGTCTGATAGAATTTGGATTGTTTATTGTCATTCATTCCTCACTGGAAATACAATCTGTGGTAAGACAGGAGGTTTTTTTCTTTTGTTTGCTTTGTGTTTACTTACTTACAGCTATATTGCCAGGACCTAGAATGGCTTTTGATCCTAGTTGATACAGTCTTTAGTGTTCAAGTACTGTTGACACAAATTGTTGTCTCACTGTCCCCAAAATGAATTACAGGGATGGACTAGTCTATTATGGTGATGGCTGAGATTAACAGTGAAAAACTGACAATTATATTCTTGGGACCAAGTCTTCCCTATAAGGCAAGCTACAGCTAGAAGCAGAAGGCCTCAAGGTCAGATGCCTTCATTAACTGAGTAAATATTTGTTGAGTATTTACCGTGCTCATGAATCTGTGTTAGCAGATGGATCTGTATGTAGCCCAGAAAAGGTCTGATTCAGTTCATGAAGTAGACCAGCTTGAAACTGATCTGAGCAGGCTTTACAATATTATTGAATTGGATCATAACTTGGCTTTTAATTTAGCTATTGATTAAAATTATGAGTCAATCCAAGGCCTACATGTGACTTGCTAAAACAGCCTTTGGCTGGTGTATGGAGACAGAATTCCCTATGCTAATGCTCACAGTTGAGATATCCATGATTGATAAGATTGTGATGTCTCTACTAGCAAGATAACATTACAGCTGAAGAATTATGATTCTGTGCAGCCATTCTCCTGGATCAAACATTAGCTAAAGAAAATGCAGATGGCTTGTTAGCTATGGCTGTAGGATAATACGGGTAGTTTGTTAACTATGACCTGTCCTTCACAAGAATACAGTGTTCCTTCCTGTTCCAAACTTGGCTCATTACTGCCTTAGTCCTGCTGTCCTTACATTTGCCTTTGTGGCCCCTGCCGTGTTGTAAATACTGATGAAGTCCAAAGCTCATGGTCTTAGCCAGTAAGAGCTAAGCTCAGATCCCAGCCCTACAGTAATAAATTATCATTTGTTTTTTATTAGTTCTTTGTGTATTATTCCTTCATCCTCTGCTATACCCTTAGTCAGGAGGTCGGGCATCCTCTGATACGTTCACACTTGATAAAATAATTAATTCAAGAAATAGAGCACTGGGAGAGTTTTATTCAGTGGCTAAAGAATGGAGAATTAGAAGCTTTGCTTGAAAATCAACCTCTCAACTCAAGGAGGTTGAAGAATTACAGATTCTGCATGTGATAGGAATAATGACGGAGAGAAGCTAACAAAGGGGAGGAATACTCATGTCTTTTGGGGAATGGTAGAGATCTTCCAGAAAATCAGGTGCCAATTCTTTTCACCACTATTATGAGCTGGTCTTTCTAGTCATGGTGGCTGGTAGGTATCTTTAGTTCAAAAGCTAAGGTCACAAAGGAGACAGGCAAAATATGAAGACAGAGATACTAGCCTTTTTTCTTCTGGTTTCAGTCGCCTTATCAGACATCTGCAGGCCCAAGTGAAGGGTCAGTGTTTTCAGCAAAAGTGGCCTTTAAATCCCTGAAAAGTAACCCAGGCAACCATTACCATCATAATCCACAAGGTTAAGATGTTATCTATAGCAAACCTAGTGAGAAGCTAACTGTGTGACCTTGGGGATTACTGACTTTTAAGTCAAGTGAGAGTAAGCGGAAAAGGTTTTCGAGTTTTGTATTTGGGTTTCTCCTCAGAAACAGCACCACAGTGAAAAAGAACTCAGTTTCCATTGTTTGAGGAGTTTTATATATAGGGGCTTAGAGCCACTTAAAGGGCAAACATCTTCAAACAGTTATTGAAATCCTCAACAGGATTCTAGACAAGCTTCATGCACTGTGCCTCTACCACAGTCTATCCTGAACATTGTTAGGGTGTTCAGAAAGCAGAAAAGGGATTTATACTGAAGACAAATGGTTCACCTTGTTAAAATTTCTACCTGTGAAACTAGTGGGAATGTTAAATTTGAAAAGTAAATACTTGGGAAGAAAAAGAGGTGGGATGAAATATTTCTGATATAGGTAAATGTTGTAAATGCACAGGAGTATTTTAAAGCTGTTCATTATTATTGGATGCAAATGATGCTCCTCTTCAGTAGGAGTTGAAATAGGCTACAATAAAACTAGTAACATTGAGATGAACCTCTGGTTTGGAGCTCCACCTAGAGTTTGTTGTTATCTTCTGTCACCAAGAATGACTAGCTTGGAAAAAAAGTTCTTACGCGTACTTGGAAAGATCGCGTGTGTGTGTGTGTGTGTGTGTGTGTGTGTGTGTGTGTGTGTGTGTGTGTTAATGCTAAAATGTGTGCATGAGGAATACATTTAGACACATTTCTTCCTTTGTTACCTATGAGTTAGCTGTAAGTTATATATTTTATTTCCTAACATGTAATTCAAAGCCTTTCTTTTAGGTAAGAGTGCCATTCTTAAGGTTGCAGATTTCAAATATAGTTAAATAACAGAAGTATCTTTAGAGTTATTTGTGAGGCACACTTTGGGTGAGTGATTTTACCATTTTATATTTGGTTTACATTTTTCTTTTTAAAAATACTGGCCAGACACTATAACTTTTAAGGATGAATTGCATGCCACTATATTTATGCTCTTTGAGAAAATTTATTTAGTCAGCCATTCAACGAATGTGTACTGATTACATACTACATTCCAGATACTGTTTAGGCATTGGACATATACCAGCAAACAAAGCAGACAAAGTTTCTGCCCTCAAAGAGGGCACATTTAGACAAATAAAGAGCAAAATAAAAGATAAATAATAGGAAATGGGGAGATAGATCTGCAAATGGGAAGGAGACTATGAGATGGAGGGAAGGAAAAAGAGGGAAGGGAAAGGAAACATAAAAAGAACTAACATGTTATATACATGTACCAACTTCCCATGATGAATGTAATCATTACATACTATAAACATGTACTAATAAAAATAAAAATAATCTTGTACTTAGTGATGGGCAAGAAATCATGGATTATAAACAATTAGAATAATAAAGTAAATTATATAGCATATTAGAAGGTTGAAAGAAATACAGGAGAAATGGACCGTGGTTAAGGGAATCAAACTGAGGGGGAAATACAGAGAAGTGATTAAAGAGAGAGTTAAAGAAACTCTCATTGAAAAGCTAAGATTTGAGAACAGATTTGAAGGCGGCAAAGAAAAGCATTTTAGGCAGGGAATAGTAAGTGGGCTCAGCATGACTGGAGTAAAGTGAGAGAAAGGGAGCAGAGCAGTAGATCATGAATGGCAAGTGTCAGTGAACCAATGCAACCTGTTTTTGTAAAAATGTTTCATGGGAAGTCAGCAATATTTGACATGTTAGATACCGTGTGAGCTCTGGCTAAATTAGCCTACATTCCTTTCAATCATGCCATGTCTTTGGAGAGCTGGGTTTTGGAATAAAATACAGGGGAAATCAACGTGCAACAGGAAGTGAAGTAGGCACTGTCCCATCTGATTTCAATTAGTACAATGCCCAATAAGTATACATATTGCATTAGCAAGTACTTAAGGTTATTGGAGAGTGAAATAAAATTGTTTTCCTTAAATTTACCTGTATTCTTTTTGAAATGGTTAGTAATTGTTGCGGCATTGCATTCATGTCCTCTGGCTGTTCTCACAAGTCACCACAAACTTGGTAGCTTAAAAAAACAGAAATTTATTCTCGCAGTTCTGGAGGTCAGACTGAAATCTGCACATCTGGGCAAAAATTAAGGTGTGGAGGACTATACTCTTTCTGCAGGCTTTTGGGGAGTTTTTATCCCTTGCCTCTTCTAGCTTATTGTGGCTGCTGGCAGGTGGCTGCATCATTTCAACTTTTGCCTCCATGATCCATTGCCTTCTCTTCAGTCTGATTGCCTCCATTATTAAAAGACACATAAGATTACATTTGGGGCTCATATTGATGATTCAGGATAATTTTTCCTTCTCAATATCTTTAATTCAATTGCATCTGCAAATACCCTTTTTTCAAATGTTATTATTTATAGGTTCTAGAACTTGATTTCTTTGAATGGCCACTACCCAGCCTACTATCGGCATACATTCTTATTAAATTGTTGGCACTTAACTGCTTAATAAATGAGACTATTAAGTATTTCTTTTGGCCTAATAGTGAGACACCAAAGGCTTGGTGAATCTAGAAGTTCTGGAACCTCTGAGTCAGAAGGATACTGTAGTACTCCAGGCAGGAAATGGTGGTGGTGTGGGTTACACTACAGTGGAAGTGGAGAAAAGTAGTTAGAAGTGGACAGGTGGTAGATACAATTTGAGGGAGGCAAATAGAATTTGCAGATGTGTTGGGTGAGTGGTTGGAAGGGAATGATCGGAGTCAGAGGTTTTTGTTCTGAGTAACTGAAAAGATGGCATTGTCATGAGCAGAGATAAAGAAATTGCACCTAGACCATTTTTGGGGGGCGGGGATTGGAAATTTAGTTCTGTACATATTTTAAACAGTAGATTCAAAGAGAAAGAAAACACATGTTTACAATTAGGGCCCACTTCCGGATTCTCCACCTGCCTCCCAGGCTTATTCCCTCTATTAGTGGTCAGATGTCCCTCCCAGATGAGCCCTTAGACTCCTCTCTTTGAATTTTCGTTAAAACATTTAGGGCTGGGGATTTAGCTCAATGGCACCACACCTGCCTTGAAAGCACAAGGTCCTGAGTTCCATTCCTAGTACAAAAAAAAAAAAAAAAGGTAAAAAAGTAGAAACATGAAAACACTTTATAACATATATTGTGCTAGTAGAGATATGAAGTATCATGTTAGTTAGAGGGTGCTCAAAAAGCCTTGTGAATTTCTGTGTCTTAAGTAGTCTGAGGGAAATGGAACTCTGCTTTGGAGGACTAAAGACTACAAGGCCTTAAATTTAAACCAATTATGTTAAAAAATAGCAGGATTTCAGACTGATGGAGGCAGCAGTGCTGTTTTGAATCTCTCCAAATCCTCTCACAGAAATAGGCCAAACAGAACCAAAACCCAAGCAGGGCATAGAAGTGGATGGCTGTATCCCAGCATTTGGGAAATTAAGGAAGATGTGAGGTTAGGCCACCATGGGCTATTTAGAGAAGGTTGGTCTCAAAAACAGAAAGGGGGGGAGGGGAGGGGAGAGAGAGAGAGAGAGAGAGAGAGAGAGACAGAAAGACAGACAGACAGGAGTGGTATTTACCACAAAAGTAGAGAACAAAGAACAAGGGCCAACTACCTATGAATCCCAGAACAAGGGCCAACTCCCAACAGTACACACCAGACCCCCCTGACCCTGACCCCTGCACTTGCACCAGAGCGGGCAGGAGAATGGAGCAGCTGGGGAAGTGAGCAGCAGTCTCATTAGCAAAGCTTCGTCTGTGTTTACAGCTGCTCCCCATCACTGGCATTACTGCCTGGCCCTGCCTCCTGTCGGATCAGCAGCAGCATTAGATTCTCAGGAAGTGTGAATCTTACTGTGAACTGTTTGTGAGGGATCTAGATTGTGTGATCCTTAGGAGAATCTAATTCTGAACACCCGTCCCCCAAACTTACCCTCACACTCCCTGTCTGTGGAAAAAATTGTCTTCCGTGAAAACTAGTTCCTGAAGACAAATGGGTTGGAGACTGTTGTTCTAGGGGAAGGAAGTTTGGGACTGATAATATTAAGCACAGGCCAACAGGAATTGGGCAGTTGGAGGGGGTATAAAAATGAGGAAAGAGAAAATAAAAGAATGAAAGATGTACAGAGCATGGAGATGTTCTCAAGAAAAAGGTAGTTTAGGGTAGAATGTAGAAAAAGACTAAAGATTTCAAATGAATGCAGAAAGAGCACCTAGTGAAACCTCAAAACAAGGAGGGTTTACAAAATATTTAGATTACTGGATTAAGAAGAAAACTAAGGCCAGAATAGGATATCACTAGGAAAAAGCAGCTTATCAAAAAAAACACATTCAGTTGTTTGGTTAATTTTATGTTGTCTCTAAATACAGATGGCAGTTGACATTTTAAAATTTGAACATTTTAGAAATGATTCATTCTATAAACATGCTAATGTAAGTGGTTACTTAATGCAATGAAGAAACAGAGTTTTCAGTTTTCTATTTCATTCTGATTTTTAAACTACATAGATTTCTTTTTAATGATGTGTCCTAACATGCATCAGAAGGACAAATTCCCTTGAATTTTTAAATTTCAGGTAAATACTACCTTTATCTTTGCAATAGGTTTCTTCCTAAACAGAACACGTACTGCCTATAAACAATACATAATAATTAGTATATACATTATTAGTAGCTTGTAGACCTAAGAATCAAAATAACCTGCCTAAGACTAAGATGACAAGCTCCATATCTCTAATTCCACATTTACCTAAAACAATTTTGCTGTCTTCTAACACTTTCGCAGTTTTCTACATTACAATTGTTGAAAGCTGAGCTATAGCTCAGTGGCAGAGCACATGTTTACCATCCACAGTACAAGGCTCTGGGCTCAATCCCCAGCACGAAAAACCAAATCAAATCAAACCAAACCGAAACAGAACAAAAACCTACATTCTAGAACTGATGTTTCTGTTAGGAGTGCCATTTTCCTGCAGGTTGAAGATGTTGTTAAACTAATTTTTTAAATCAAACTTAAACATGTTTTACTTTTCTTTCCTCACAAGAACTTAAAAATTACAAAGGGGAACTTAACAGGGAAATTTTTAAAAAGTAACACAATTTTCCTTTTAGTAGTCCTAGGGTAGTCACAACAGAATAGTTTCCACTTTTGTTTGTTTCTTGGAATGGGGATTTTGTCCAATGTTTTGCTTGTTCCTAGTATCTGCTTCTGCCTCCCCCTCTATCAGATCGGCTTCCTCCACGACCACCACCTCTTGGTGCTCCGCGGCTTGAACTGCTGTAGGAATCACGTGGAGGAGGGTACCCCCTTTCCATAGAAGGGGGAAGCCCTCGTTCTTGTCTGCCAACCCGATCGCGACCACTTGAGTAGAGATCACTTCGGCTGCTTGAGTAACTGTCTCGACTTCCACCATATCCATCCCGTGAGCTGCTGTAATCATCATAGCGACTGCTTCCACCGTAAGATGGTGGGGGCCCTCTTGTAGGTGGAGCATTACGTGAGTTACCGTAACTCTCATATGAATCTCTGTAGGACCCTCCACTCGGGTGGTCTGAATAGTCACGATCCCGACCATAGCCATCTCTATCACTATAGCCTCTTGATGGATAGTCATCGCGTGAACTGGAATGACCGTAATCACGGTAAGTGTAATCTCTTGGTGGTGGGGCATAATCTCTTGTATCACGAGAACTTGGGTAATCTCTGCTTGAATAGCTGTCTTTAGTGGAATAGCCATCGTCTCTTGGAGACAAATAAACATCTCTACGAGAGGGCAGGGGCTCCCTTCGAGGCGGGCCTCCGTAACTATCTCTTCCACGTGATATAGGGGCTCTTCCGCCCATGCCACTGCTGCTGCGAACTGGTCCTGAAGGGGCTGATCTTTTAGGAGGAGGACCCCCACTTCGTGGTGGTGGCCCTCTTTTCACGGGAAGGGGTCCTCTGGAAGAACTCATGTTAAAATTCATGGAGTAGCCACCATCATCCATGTGCCCTCCATGTGAGGGAGGCCCCCTAGTTCCTCCGCTTCCTCCTCTTCCTCCTCTAAGACCTCTCGGGGGGCCTCTGCTTCTTGGAGGTGGAGGTGGCCCACGTCTACCACTTTCAAATGATGGTTTGGTGGCTTGTTCCACCTTGATGGCTTTTCCATCTAAGGACTTTCCATTCATGTCCCGAGCTGCATCCTTAGCATCTGCTGGGCTTTCAAACGTAACAAAAGCAAATCCTCTTGATTTATTGGTTTCTCGGTCTTTCATCAAGAGTACTTCCACGATTCGTCCATATTTTCCAAATACTGCTTCAAGGGCTTTCTCATTTGTTTCTGTATTAAGCCCACCAATAAAGAGCTTTCCTGGGCGATCTGCTTCAACCATGTTTTTTCCCCTGGTGAGTCTGCAGAAAGGTAGTGACAGTCTCAAGCTCCTACAAGCTCGTGGATAAGGACTGACCACACAGTCTGGGACAAGTGACAGTTACTGGGTAGGGGCACAGAAGTGAGGAACTGTGCAACAAAATAAACCAGGTTTTGATGATAAATGAAAATTTTCCTGATCCCGTTTAAGTATATTTTTCTTGTCTGTAATTTGGCTATATTAATTAAAATACCTAGAACAAAACAAAAATACAAAAAATTAAAATACTTAACAGTTATACATGCATACCCATGTTTGTAGCAGCAGAATTCACAATAGCTAACTCTTAGAAGCAACCTATATGTCCATCAATAGTTGAATGGTTAGATAAAATATGTTTTAAAAATATATACAGTAGAGTACTACTCTGCCACAAAGAAGGTTATACCTGGGTCATTTGTAGGAAAATGGTTGCAGCTTGAGACCATAATGTTAAGTGAAATAAATCAGACAAACAAGCTTAAACATTGTATGGTTTCTCGTATAAGAGAAATCCAAGGTATAAATGAAGAGCAAAGATAAAGAGCAAATAAAAGATAGATAATAGGAAGTAGAAAAGTAGATCTTTCTAAAAGGGAAAAGGATCAAGAGATAGAGAGGGAGGAGCAAGAAGGAGAGGGAAAATGGATGAAAAAAAGAATTGAGGCCTGGTGTGGCGGTGCATGCCTCTAATCCCAGCACTAGGGAGGCTAAAGCAGGAGCATCACTGCAAGTTTGAGGCAAGCTTGGGCTACATAGTGAATTCAAGGCCAGTGTGACTCTGTCTCAGGAAACCAAAGGGAATAAAAAAGAATAAAGGAATTAAGATGTGTTATGTAGCCAGGTGTGGTGGCACATTCTGTAATCCTAGCACTCAGGAAGCTGATGTAGGAGTCTGAGGCCAACCTGGGTTACATAGTGAGTTAAAGTCCAGCCTAAACTACACAGTGAGACCCTGTCTCACCTCCCTCCTAAAGATGTTATGTACATGTACTAACTCTACACAAGGGATGTAAACTTTATGTATTGCAAATATGTACAAAAAATGGAAGTAATCAAGAGCTCAATGGGGTGAGGGGAAGGGGATAAAAAGAATTAAAATGTATTTTGTACATGAACCAATTCCCCACAAAGAATGTAAATGTAATATACTACAAACATATACTAAAAATACCTGTCTAGTGTGATTAATATTTGATCCTTGGTGGGTAGAGAACTATGAATGATCATAATAATGGAAGTTCTTAACACTTGTTTTGCTCTCCAGTGTGAACCAGATTTTCTTTGCCTTCTTTTGTTCTTGGTTTCTTTTTGAGATAAAATATCCCTGTGTTACGATGGCCTTAAAATTCTGGGCAGAAGCAATCCTGCCTCAGACTCCCCAAGGGACTGACTACAGACATGCCATGCCCAGGTTCCTAAAAGTTTTATCGAAATATTGTCCACTTGAACTGCAGCTACCTATATGTTTTCATTTACTGTCTTTTGCTCCTAGTCACACATTTTTAAAACTGATATGATTTCTCTGTGTGTACTGGTTAGAAATTCACTAAAGTCACTTTCTATTTTGGGCTGTTTTTGGTTAATAGTACTTAATAAAATGAAATAGATAATGGCCTCTTGCCTAAAATTGCATGTATAATAGTACTTCTTTTATGAGTAAACTTTCTGTGCTTTGATGCTTGTTGAATTGGTAACTATATTATGCTTTGCTGTTTTTATCCTCAATTTTCACTAATATCTATATATTGTTGCAGAGAAAGATTAAAGGGACATAGCCAGGGACTCAGCAAGATTGGGATAGTTGATGATGAAGTCATCACATGCTTATTTGTTATTTTTTGGGAATTGAACTGTGGACCTTGCATTTGCCAGGAGCCATCATGCCGCTGAGCTACATCTCTGGCCTTCATCACATGCTTATATATGGCTGACAACGATTGTAAATTTATCACATGCTTGTCTGTGTACCATGTGCTTGAAAAAAAGCATGCTATTATATTCTTATGAAAATATTACTTATGCTTAAGGAACACCTAATTGACCTTGTCCCCTTCCCAGAAACAAAGGCTAAGACCCTTATTGGCCTAACCAATGTCAATCAAAAAAACAAGTTGGCCTTATAAATACATACACATCTCATATTCACCCGCCATCCTGAGCAGGAAGCCCCCTATCTCGCAGCACCACTCTGCTGCAAAAACAGCTCCTCTGCTTTCTCTGCATTCGCCACACTTTAAATAAACGTTTGTTTGTACTGTATCAGTCTTGACCCCCCCTTTCCCTAAGAGCCCCCCACTTCATCCTTCGCTGGAGTGAGGACAAGGATTTGGAAGAGAGGTGGAGGGTCATTACAGGGGATGCCTCGCCCACTAGCTCAGGCCCAACGCAACATTGGTGGCAGGAGAGGCTTTTTCTTTCTTTCTTTCTGTATTAGGGATTGAACCCAGGGCCTTCTCATTGAGCTTTGTTCTCTAGCTCGTTTTAAAAGTTTTTATTTTAAGAGAGGGTCTCAGTAAATTGTTAAGTTGCCCGGGCTGCGCTCAAGCTCCCAGTCCTCCTTCTGGAGCCCAGAGTGCTGGGATCACAGGCATGTGCCACCACACTGAATTTATTCTTTTTAGTTCTGTGATGTTTTGTCTATCTTTCCAGAACTTACTGTACCTTCTTCCACACAAATCATAGGTAATATGTGACTTTCAGTCATGGATTACTTATCACTGATTATTATTATAATCCTTTATAAATGAGTAAACTTAGAGTCAGAAAGTTTAAACATCTTTTTTCTTCCAAAAACCATTTCTTGAGAAACTGAATTCTCAGGTAGTCATTTTGACTTAACGATCAAAAGCTAGGCTTGAAGAAGGTGCTGTGGTCGCCTGATGTCCTGTTTACAAACCTCGCACCTACTGGCAGCAGGAGTGGCCGGGACGCATGCGTGGTAGTGGCACCGGAGCTTTTTCAATCCAGCCTCTAGCTCAGGCTTTGAGGTCTCGAGAGCTGAGGCTCTGACCCCGAGTGAACTCATGGCATCACGCCTGCAGGGGCTAAGGCCGCTGAACGGGACTTTTCTGTACATCCCTCACCCTAAAGGAAGGGCAGAAGCCACATCCCGGAAGGGCAAAAAGCCTTGGCTCCCGGGCTTGGCCTTTCGGGCTGGTAGCGTCTGTGCGCGGGCTCCATCTCTCGCGCTGGCCTTTCCGTCCTCTGCTGACAGGCCTTGGGTCTCTCGGCCTCGCCGCCAGCCTTGGCTGAAAGAACAGTGTCGGCCACAGCAGCGTCGAGAACCAGACAAGCGTTGGGGGAAGGA
>NW_022900914.1:49139988-49147181 GCF_012274545.1 Fukomys damarensis | reverse complement strand
GTCCAGCTCACAAGCACGGTGACACCACACACACACACACACACACACACACACACACACACACACACACACACATATTTTAATGCAACAAGCTATGAAATTATTTTAATGGATTAAAAAAAGAAAAATCCTAGCAACAGAACATGAATTTTAAGTTGGCATTTTCTACAACTGTATATATTCCAAAGTAATTGACTAATATTTTCTTACTGTTGGCATTTCAATATAGTCCTAAGGAAATGGTTAAAAAATATTTAGTACACAAAATCTGAAACAGAATTTGTATTTCTGATTTACAGCGTGAAAGGCAATCAACTTCTACTTAAAACCTTAACCAGTGATGAAATACACTTCAAAAACATAAGCATTTGGACTGACAGTCTTTACTATCGGTTAAAAATGTTCTGATGTCTGTTGCTGATGGCATTTAATCCAACGTGCAAAAAAAGTGCAACTACTTTTTCTTGAAATATGTAAGACCAACACCACTATTTACACACTTAAAGGATTTTAAATTTATTAATTTAAGTAAGCATGTTGCATCTTCTTTACGGATAAATCAGGTGCTTCAGGGAGCCCAAAAGCTTAATGACATTCTGTGAAGTTACATTAATGTAACTGAAAAAGCAGATCTGTTTCTTGTTCTAACTTTGATCCTAAATATAAATCTCACTTCAAAAATCAGTTGAGAATTATTTTGGTCTAGGAAATCCTGGAACTGCTGCACATGTGGGAATCTTGTCGCTGAGGACCTTTTCTACTCTTCTCACCCTGGTCCCACGGTGACACTATTTTAAAATTCATGCAAGTGAAATAAAGCTGGACCCAGCACTTGGAAGGCTGAGGCTGGAGGATTGCCGCGAGTTTGAGGCCAGCTGGGGCTGCACAAGATCAGACTGAGCTACACAGTGAGACCCTGTCTCGAAAAAAAAAAAAAAAAAAGATACACAAGCTTAAATATCATGTGGTTCTCTTACATGAGGAACCCAAAATAAAAAGATCATAGAAAATAAGCAGATAGCTCTTTCCCAAATGGGAAGATTGCGGTGAGGGGATGAAAAAAGAATTAAAATGCCTTATGTATATGTACCAGCTCCCATCAGGAGGAATGAAATCATTATGTAATAAAAAATGAAACCACAAAGAATGGCTGCTATCAAGAAATCACACAATAACAAATGTTGGCAGGGTTGTAGGGAGAAAGGAACCCTTCTCCATTGTTGGTGGGAGTGCAGACTGGTGCAACCACTATGGAAATCAATATGGAGATACCTCAAAAAGCTGGGACTAGAGGTTCCACTTGACCCAGCTGTCCCTCTGCTGGGTATCTTTCCAAAAGAATTAAAAGAATCATATCACAGTGACATATGTGCACCCATGTTTATAGTGGCACAGTTTGTAATAGCTAAAACTTAGAATACAGCCCATTTGCCCATCAGTTGGAAACTGGATAAAGAAGATGTGGTTTTTTGATACAATGGAATACTACTCAGCCATTAAGAATGATAAATTACATTCATTCATAGGAAAATGGATACATATTGAGGATATACTCCTAAGTGAAATAAATAAGTCACACATGTGTAAATACCAAATAGTTTCTCTAGTGTGAAAAACTATAATAGTACACAAGATCCTTATGAGATAATTAACAATGTGAAATAGGAAGTAAAGGGCTAAAGGTGTAGGGAAAGCGGGAAGGGTAAGGGAAAGGGAATAAGGGAAAAGAAAAAAATATGAGAAAATAAAAAATGGAAATAAAATATTTGTAAATGGGGAGGGAGGAGCGGGTAAAGGGAGGGCAGGGACAAGGGGAAAAAATGAGAACCAAGACCTGTCATGTAAAGGTACAAGATCCCAGTAGTGAATGTACGGTACAGTACACCTAGAATGTACCAAAAAACTCTATAAAAAGAAAAAAATGAAAAAAAGATATTCTGTTAATGTATTTTTGAATAGTGTAAAATAAAGATAATGCTGTTTTGGTTTTTTAAAACCTGAACTTTGCATTTTGTTGTTCTTTTTTTTTTTTTGGTACTGATGATCAAACTTGGGTCCTTGTACTTGCAAGGCAGGTGGCAGAACCACTGAGCTAAATCCCTGGCCCTGAACTTTGCATTTTGAGTAATTTTGGGCTTTCTTGATATTTTTAATATTTTTGACATTAAACTCATTTTTGATGGTGTTAAGGTTGAAACGTCAGATGGTGATCACAGAATAGCAATTTTCCTTCTGTTAATCACAAATAATGTACTTTGGAAAGTGATTTTTAGTGAGAAAGATGAACTAACCATTCATATTTAAAAAAATAGAAATCTTTGGTCTTATATATTGATTAAGAAATGAGAAGAATAAATTAGGAAAACTCAGGGTGTGAGGGTTACATAAAAGAGCAAAAGACAAAGCTTATGAGTGAGGCAGACCTAAATAGAACCAAAATAAAACAGTGGGCCAGTGGAATTGTGTCTTTGTTTTACATATTTAAGGTGTATGTGTCTTTTTTCCACTTTGATTACAGTTGTACTTGTGTTCAGTATCGATAGTGAAGATCGGAGGGGCCAGGGATTTAGCTCAGTGGCACTGCACCTGCCTCAGAAGTGCAAGATCCTGAGTTCATCCTAAGTATCCCTCCCCCCGCCCCAAAATTGAAGACTGGTCTGGCCTGTAGTTCAGTGGTGGAGTGATTGCCTTGTGAGGCTCTGGGTTTCATCTCGAATACTACAAGAATATAGTAAAAAAAGGCATTTCATTTGTTTCATTCAGAAACAAATTTTATTCTTATAGCTTATTTTCTCCCTTTTGTCTATGATTAAACCAATTCCAATGGGCACTGTATATTAAGACAAATGAGTTTGTGTGCAATTTTAGCTGTTAATGCCTGATTAAGCCTTTTGCAGTTTACATCATTGAGTCTAAGGAGGAGGGGGCTATGCAACTTTTCCTGAAAGCAATGAATACTGGTTTTCTGGTTGGTGATTCTGTATGTGACTGAAAAACATTTTTTGGGGGGGTAACAGTAATGTTGTAGTAATTTGTACATGTTACTTTTCACAAAATTGTGACTTACTTTCAGTATATCTATTTTATTTACTTAACTCTACATTTCTTGTTTTGTAGACAAACTCGCTGATATCCACAATACTAGTTGTTTAAACAGGACTAATTACCTCATCTGCAGGTGAGTTGCCAACTCCAGAGGTAAATTATGTTTAACTTTTTATTTTTTGCTGGATTAAAATACTAATGTAAGCTTGTTGGAAAAAGACAATAAGTATAGAAACATGTGATGTAGAAAGTAATCTTTTCCCTCATTCAGAAGTTACCATCATTAACAATTAGTCACTTTTTCATCTCTGGGACAAACTATCCCAACACATACAACTTAAAGGAGATTATGTAGTTCACAGTTTGAGTGGGTTCAGTCCATGGTAGGCTAGCTCCATGGTAGAAGGGCACAGAAAAGAAAAGCTGCTCATACTATAGGGACTAGGAAGGAGAGAAAGAACAGAGGAGCCAGAGACAAAAATACAGCCTTCCACATTGAACACCCCAGTGACCCAACTTTTCCACCTAGACCCCACCTCTGAACAGCACCTTCAGCTATGAACTTATCAGTGGATTAATGCTTTGATGAGTAGAGTGCCCCTGTGATCCAGTCATCACCTTATGCTGAACACTTAAGACTCTGGGGGGATATTTTAGAGCTAAACCATAACAATAATTTTGTATATATCCTTTTAGATTTCAAAAAAGGAAATACAAGCATGTGTATGTAGTTTATAGTATAGTAAACCTTCTGTTTAAGGTAATGTGTTGTAGATAAGTTTCTATGAAAGTACTTAGAAACCTCATTCTCTTTAAAGGCTGTATTTTTTTCTCCATATACTGGTGAACTTGAAAGTCAGAAATTTTTATTTTTTATTTTTTCAATGCTGGGAATCAAACTCAGAACCTTGTGCTTGTGAGGCAGGCGTGGTGCCCCTGAGCTATATAACTGGCCCAGAAATGTTTAACATTGTAAATTTAAAGTAGTAAGCATTCCTCCATGAACATCTTTGAATACATATGCAATGAAGCAAAGAGTATGCATTCTTTTTTTTGTTTTTTCTGTACCAGGGATCAAACTTAGGATCTTGCACTTGCAAGATAGGCATGGTGCCACTGAGCTAAATCCCTGAATTCTTTCATTTTTGTGGATATTGTTACACTGTGCCTTTCTGTTTGTTTATTCAGAAAATACTCGTTGAACATCTGGTATGTGGGGGTACTGTGCTTAGTGTGAGCAGAGAGACTATAACCATCCTCTGTGAAGGAATATATATGAAAGAATCACACAAGTACATATAGAATTATAACTCTGACAGGTGTTATGGAAAAGGATATGGTATTGTGAAGGCATTTATTAAAAAAGATTTGACCTCGGCTTGGGCCCACCCCCACTGCCGGGCCACTGCCATTGCTCCAGCGCCAGGAAGGTAGCTAGCTGTGCAGGCGCCCTTGATCCCCCCGCCCCGAACTCTCAGACCTCCTGATTGTGCCAGTCTTTGGACCCACTCTGCAGAGGCAGAGGTGGTCATAAAGGGTATTTTTCTGAGTTCCCAACATTGAACATCTTTAAAGAAAGGGCATGGGAAACCTGTAGTAGAACTGTGTGGAGTTCAACCATTCAGGAGGTCGGGGAACTCAATCTGGGCCTTGCAGCCTGAGGTCAGTCTGTTTCGTGGAGTTCTACCATCAGCTAGCTGCGCATGTTGTATACTATGACAGCAGAAATATAGTCTGAACTTTCAAATCCATATTTTTCTTTCTTTTCCTCATTCCACTCTGCAAAGTTTTTTTTCTGTCCTTTCTCCAACTCAGTCTCTTGCTCCACCATATTATCCCTCATCTCCCTTTCTGTTTCTGCTCCTGCCCTAACTCAGATATCTTCTTCTTTTATCATTTTTTCTCTTTTCTTTATGTTCTTTTCTTCTGTCATTCTACCTCAAACAGGGGTCAGTGGTTTCAAGGGAAAGTGAGCCCCTATTACTGTTAAGGGGATATATTCTTGTCTTTATACTTCTACTCTGTCTATCCCTTTTGAATTTAACAGTTTCCTGAAGATTGTATGATCATTCTATGTCCTCTGGCTTCACTTGAAACCTTCTCCAATTCTTTTACTTATCTACTCCTCTCGTCCTAGCTCTGTCTGAGCCCCCATCCTAAATGGTAAATATATTATGTTGAAAAGTTTGTTCACTGCAGACATGTTTGGGACTGCTTCTTTGATTTTTTTATTAAAGATTGTAAACATAGATGATAAGAAATGAAGATACTAAATAAAAATTTCAAATATACATATATATATGACAGCAAAAAAAGGATATGAAATAAGATTTATGTAACAGACTAATTTAAATACATTAGTTTGATATGATCTTCAAACATTATGTTCTTTCTTATTTTCTTATAATATTTTTGAAATAATGTAATTATAAATAAAAGAAAGTTATATATTATAGTTGAGAAACTGTCCTCAAAATTTTATGATTTATAAACTCCTTGGTTTTTTAATTGATAAATATCATATACTTGTTGATTGTACCACTTACATTTTCTAACAAAACTTCCCACAGAAAAAAATGTACTTATATATTTGAAATCCAAAAGCAACTAAAAAAATTCACATTTTTAAGATCAGATTTTTCTGTTTCTATTTTATTATATCCCATACTTATTTTTATTATATTTTTATAAGCATAATGATAGAATTTAACACCAATAGATATGTAATATTCTTCCCAAATGAATGACTGTGAATTAAGTCAAGCATGTAAGTTAAAGAAATCATAAGGTTGCCAGAGAAACTATCAATATGCCAAATGTGCACAATCCTACCACATTCATGCCCATGTTTCTCATTTAATAGTGCACACACATATGTAAAAACATACCCCCCACACATATATACAATGCATATTTTCTACAACACAATATATACTTAGGTATAATAAAACAGTGCAGTGATGTGTGGAATGTTGGTGATTTGTATAATTTGAGAAAAAACAAATATCATCTTTAAGGGAGTTGGAGAATTTGTAATATGTACCAGATACTAAATGATATTAATGATTAGGTATAGTTATAATAAAATTTACTTAAAAATTAATATTCATCATCAGTAGAAAATAGGTACAAAGATATATTGATAACATAACAACATTTGTCTTAACAAATTTTGAAAGAAACTGTAGTGACAGAAAAGGAAGTTTGTAGAAAGCAGAGATGAAAGAAGAAAATGACAGATGGACCTTAATACTTTTCATGCTACTCATCTATATAGATTTCATAAATTCTCAAATAAAAAGCAAAGAAAATGAGAACCAAAATAACTCATCAATTTGGTAGACCAACATACAGAGACAAGGATTAATGTATTGATAAATTTTAAAAATATAAATGTAAAGCCTGAGATTTAGCTCAATAGTGCTGCACCTGCCTAGCCAGAACAATATGCCGAGTTTAATCCCCAGCATCAGAGGAAGAAAAAGAAAAAGAAAAAAAAAGAAGAAAAGAGGGGAAAAAAAGCATATATACTTTCTGATATACTCAATAAATTAAAAATAAATTATTTGTTATCTCTTCCTCTTGAATTGTTCCCTTCACAAGGATGTAGTGAATTTCTTTGTCTCTTTCAATCAGTTTAAGTTTGAAACTTATTTTGTCTGTGAATAAGATTGCTACCCCTGCGTTTTTGGAGGGGAGGGAGCTCCTGTTACATGAAGAAGTTTTCTGTCCTTTCACTTTAGGTCTATGGGCTTCTTTTACACTACACCTGTCTTGTATACAACATATTATTGAATCTTGCTTCTTAATCCATTCTGCTGGTCTATTTCTCTTGATTGGTGAATTGAGGCCATTAATATTGATGGTTATAACTGATATGTACTAACTTATTATTATCATGTTTTTTTTCACCTTCTCCTTTTAGTTTCTTGGCTTGCCTATGTGATTTGCTCTGTTGGGCCTCATTATGTTGTTACCTTCATTGTCTTTTTCTAGGATATTGTTTAGAATTCATTGTAGTGCTGGTTTGGTATTCATAAAGTTTCTCAGGTGTTTTCTCATTTTATTTTTTTAAATTTTAAATTGAATTTATTGGTACACTCTAAGTAGACAGTACAGTTACATTCATTACTGGGATCTTGTACCTT
>NW_022900914.1:49136568-49139945 GCF_012274545.1 Fukomys damarensis | reverse complement strand
TCACCCCCTCCTCCCCTCCCCACCTTCAAACACTTTAATTTCATTTTTACATTTTCTCATATTTTTTTTCCTTTTCCCTTATTCCCCTTTTCCTATCCTTCTCACTGTCCCTACACCTTTGGTCCTTTTCTTCCTATTTCACGTTGCTAATTGTCCCGTTAGGATCTTGAGTACTATTTTAGTTTTTCACACCAGAGAAAGTATTTGGTACTTGCATATGTGTGACTTATTTATTTCACTTAGGAGTATATCCTCAAAATGTACCCATTTACCTATGAATGAATCTATTTTCTCATTCTTTATAGCTGAGTAGTATTCTATTTTATAGAAAAAGCACATCTTTTTTATCTAGTTTCCAACTGATGGGCAGATGGGCTGTTTCCAAGTTTTAGCTATTACAAACTGTGCCACTATAAACATTGGTGCACATATATCACTGTGGTATGATTCTTTTAATTCTTTTGGAAAGATACCCAACAGAGGGATGGCTGGGTCAAATGGAACCTCTAATCCTAGTTTTTTGAGGTATCTCCATATTGACTTCCATAGTGGTTGCACCAGTCTGCACTCCCATCAACAATGGAGATGGGTTCCTTTCTCCCCACAACAGCACCAACATTTGTTGTGTGATTTCGTGACAGCAGCCATTCTTAGTGGGGTAAGGTGAAATCTCAGTGTTGTTTTCATCTGCATCTCTCGAATGACCACTGATGTCATATATTTACTTGCTGCTTTTACTTCTTTGTTTGAGAAATGTCTATTCATTTCAGATGTCCATTTTAGAATTGGGTCTTTATATTTGGGGGGGCTGGTTGTTTTGAGTTCTTTATATATTTTAGATAATAGTTCTTTGTCTGAGGAGCAGCTGGTAAAAAGTTTTTCCCACATTGTAGGATGTCTCTTAGTTCTGTTGATGGTTTCTTTTGCAGTGCAGAAGCTTTTTAATAAGATGAGATCCCAGTTGTTGCTTCTTTCTGATAGTTCCCGTGCTACTGAGGATTTGTTCATAAAGTCTTTTCCTATGCCAATGTCTTCCAGAGTTCTGCCTAATTTATCTTCCAGCAGGTTTAGTGTTTCTGTTTTAATATTTAGATCTTTAATCCACTTGGATTTTAATTTAGTGCATCGTGACAGATAAGGGTCTAGTTTTAATCTTTTGCAGGTTGAGATCCAGTTTTTCCAACTCTCAGGTGTTCTTTATCATGGAAATATCTTATTTTCCCATTTATTTTAAAAGAAAGTTTTGCAGGATACATCAGTCTAAGTTGGAGGTTGTTTTCTTTTAGTATTTGAAATATCTCATTCCAGGCTCTCCTTAACCTAAGAGTTTGTATTGAAAAATCTGCTGTGATTCTGGTAGACTTTCCTTTGCATGTAATTTGTTTCTTTTCTCTTACTGCTTGTAGTATTTTGTTCTTCTGTTGGGTTTCTGGGATCTTGATTATTATATGTCTAGGTGTAGATTTTTTTTTGATCATGGCTATTTGGAGTCCTATATGCCTCACTTATCTGTATGTCAAATTCTTCCCCTCTCTTTAGGAAGTTTTCTATAATTAATTCTGTGAATAGCTTTTTAAGTCATTTGTTGTATCAATTTCTCATGATCCCCTACTGTTTTTAAGAGGCCTCTCTTTTCACGGTCACTGACTGCAATTTTATCTTCTATATCTGAGATTCTATCTTTGGACACTTTTATTCTTTTGTGAACACTCTCAATGGAGTTTTTAATCTCCTGGATATCAGTTTGAATCTGTCCTATGGGTTCCATTTCTTTCTTGTATTGGGCATTTATTGTTTCCAATTCTTTCTTATGCTGGGCATTCATGGCTTCTATCATGGTCCTGAGCTCATCTATTTTTCTCTCAGTTTCTGTTCTGGAGTCATGAATTATAACTTTCATTTTACTCATCATCTCTATGATTATCTGGGAAATTACTTTGTTTTATATTTCTCTAGAGCCTGACTAATCAGTTTTGTTATTTCCTGTGCCTTGAGTTCAGGGTTTCCTGATGATTCACTATCAGATTTTTCATCCTCATCTGCCCCACTGTATAACATTGGTGAACTGGAAGTCTGTCCCTATATCTTGCCTAAGCATTTTCTCATTTTTACTATTGTTGTTGGGTTGTCCTTAGTTTAACCTTTAGGTTATTACTTACATCTTCCCGATATAGTTGGGCTGCAGCCCATGGGTCTCTAATGACTCATAGACATTCTCATTTTCATAATACTGAAGAAATCAGCTCATTGAATCAATCACAATCCTTTATCCTAATTGATACAATCAGCACCACAATATAATGAAGCACAATTTGCAAATTGACTACTTATGGTAGTCATCAATCTAGCACCTTCAAACCATGTGAATTTAATTAAAATCAAGAAGCAATCCAAAATGTGCTTACAGTAAATAAACTTTTCAATAAGGATATTTACCATTTACAA
Organism: Fukomys damarensis; assembly: GCF_012274545.1. Classification (NCBI taxonomy): domain Eukaryota; kingdom Metazoa; phylum Chordata; class Mammalia; order Rodentia; family Bathyergidae; genus Fukomys; species Fukomys damarensis. Next base: position 49,137,500 of record NW_022900914.1, on the reverse strand, counting down.
TGGAGGCTTAAAACAAAGTTAAGACAAGAGGAGTAGACAAGTATAAGAATTAGAGAAGGTTTCATATGAAGCCGAAAGACGTAGAATGACCTGACAATCGTCAGGAAATTGTTATATTCAAAAAGAACAAACCAAATAGAAATATAATAACCCTTGAGTGAGGTAGAATAACATAAGAAAAGAACATAAAGAAAAGAGAAAAAAATAATAAAAGAAGAAATCTGAATTAGGACAAGAGCAGAAACAAAAAGGGAGATGAGGGATACTATCGTGGTGTAAGAGACTGAGTTAGAGAAAAAAAAAAAGAAAAAAAAGAATTTGCAGAGTAGGATAAAAAAAGAAAGAAACAAACAAAAATGAGTTTGAAGGGCCTCTTTCAGACTGCATCACTGCTGTCATAATATACAATATGTGCTGTCATTTGCAGAGCTGAGTCCCCTGATCTCAGCTAGCTGGTGGCAGAACCCCACAAAACAGACTAAGCTCAGGATATAAGGCCCAGACTGAGTTCCCCAACCTCCTAAAGGGTTGAACTCCACTATAAGTTTACCCCATACCTCTTTAAAAATGTTCAAAGTTGAAAGTGCCAGATAATACTCTTTATGATCGCCTCTGTCTCTACAGACCTACTGGTCCAAAGACTGGTACAATCAGGAGGTCTAAAAGCGCGAGGGAGAAGGTTGTGGGGGGTTAGGGGTGCCCGCGCAGCTACCTGTCTGGCACTGAAGATGAGGCCAGTGGCGTCAGCAGGGGAGGGCCTGGCTGAGAAGACCCTCTGGCACTGAAGATGGTGGGAATGCTGCTGGGGAGGGCGCAGCTGAGAAGACTCTCTGGCGCTGAAGATGTTGGAAGGCAGCCAGGGAGGGCACCTGGACTGCTTCTTGATTTCAATTTAATTCACATGGTTTAAGGGTGATAGACTAGTGACTACC
>NW_022900914.1:49129620-49136068 GCF_012274545.1 Fukomys damarensis | reverse complement strand
ATTGTATCAGTTGGGATAAAGGATTGTGGTTGATTTGATGAGCTGTTTTCTCTGATGTTATGACGATGAGAATGTCTATGGGTTGTAGAGACCCAGAAGCTAGGGCGCAACTATATCAGGAAGATTTGGTGATAACCCAAAGATTAAACCAAGGACAGTCCGACAACAAAAATAAAAATGAGAAAACACTTAAGCAACACACAAAGACAGACTTCCAGTGCACCAATGGCAAACAGTAGGGTAAAAGAGGATGAAAAGACTGATAGTGAACCACCAGGACACCCTGAACTCAAAGCACAGGAAGTAAAAAAACAGATCAATCAGGCTCTAGAAAAATTCATAACAGAAATAATTTCCCAAATAACCATAGAGATGGTGAGCAAAATGAAAGTCATGATTTGAGGCTCTAGATCAGAAACTGACAAAAAAAATAGATGAGCTCAGGACCATGATAGAAGCCATGAAAGCCCAGTATAAGAAAGAAATGGAAACAATAAATGCCCAATATAGGAAAGAAATAGAATCCATAAAACAGATTCAAACAGATATCCAGGAGAGTAAACCCTCCACTGAAAGTGTACGCAACAGAATAAAATGCAAAGATAGAATCTTTGATATAGAAGATAAGATTGTAGTCAGTGACCATGAAAAGAGAGGTCTCTTAAAAACAGTAGAGGATCATGAGAAATTGATCCAACAACTCCTAGATGATGAAAAGAAGAATAACATAAAACTTATAGGAATCCATGAAGTAGCAGGAGAAAATACAAAGGACTTAAAAAAGCTGTTCACAGAATTAATGACAGAAAACCTCCCAGAGGGGAAGAATTTGACATACAGATAAGTGAGGCATATAGGACGCCAACTAGCCACAATAAAAAAAAAATCTACACCTAGACATATAATAATCAAGATCCCAAAACCCAACAGAAGATCAAAATACTACAAGCAGTAAGAGAAAAGAAACAAATTACATACAAAGGAAAGCCCATCAGAATCACAGCAGACTTTTCAACACAAACCCTTAGGACAAGGACAGCCTGGAGTGAGGTATTTCAAGTACTAAAAGAAAATAACCTCCAACCTAGACTGATGCATCCTGCAAAACTCTCTTTCAAAATGGATGGGGAAATAAGATACATCCTTGACAAAGAACACCTCAGAAACTACATGAATACCAAACAAGCACTACAAACAATTCTAAACAATATTGTAGAAAAAGACAATGAAGGTGACAACACCATGAGGCCCAGCAGACCAAGTCAAATAGGCAAGGCAAGAAACTAAAGGGAGAAGGCGAAAAAGTAAAAAGAGTCAACAAAAAGCCAATAATATGACAATAATAAGTCAGTGTATATCAGTTATAACCTTCAGTGTCAATGGCCTCAACTCACCAATCAAGAGAAATACACTGGCAGAATGGATTAAGAAGCAAAATCCAATAATATGTTGTATACAAGAAGCACACCTAGTGCAAAAAGAAGCCCATAGACTAAAAGTGAAAGGATGGAAAACAATTCTCCATGCCAAAGGAGCCCAGAAAAAAGCAGGGGTAGCAATCTTATTTGCAGACAAAGTAAATTTCAAACCAAAACTCATTAAAAGACAAAGAAGGCCACTACATCCTTGTAAAGGGAACAATTCAAGAGGAAGAGATGACAATCATAAATATATATGCACAAAATATTAATGTCCCCAACTATATAAAAGAAATATTAAGAAACATGAAAAACTAAATAAGCAATAATACAATTATACTGGGGGATCTAAATACCCCACTTTCACAAATAGACAGGTCATCTAGGCAAAAAATCAACAACAAAATACTAGAATTGAACCTAGCTTTTGAAAGCATGGACTTATTAGACGTCTACAGAGTGTTCCACCCCACAAAATTAGAATATACATTCTTTTTGGCTGCACATGGGTCATTCTCCAAGATAAATCACATACTAGCTCACAGAACAGGTTTGAATAAATGCAAAAGAATTGAAGTTATTCCCTGTATATTACCAGATCATAGCGCGATGAAGCTGGAGATCAATAGCACAAGAAACCATAGGAACTTCACAAACACATGGAAATTGAACAACACTCTCCTGAACAATCAATGGATCAGAGAGGAAATTAAAGAAGAAATTAGACAGTTTTTACAAATAAATGAAAATGCCAATACAACATACAGGAATCTATGGGACACAATGAAAGCAGTTCTACGTGGAAAATTCATAGCACTGAATGCCCACACTAGGAAAACAGAGCGAGCTCAAATAAACAACCTGATGATGAATCTTAGACTCCTAGAAAAAACAAGAGAAAGAAAAATCCAAAGCTCAAACAAGAGAGGAAATTATAAAGATAAGAGCAGAAATCAATGCAATGGAAACTAAGAAAACAACACAAAAAAATAAATGAATCGAAGAGTTGGTTTTTTGAAAGAATAAATAAAATTGATAAACCCTTTGCAAACCTTATCAAAAAAAGGAAAGAAAAGGCTATGATCCATGCAATTAGGAATGAAAAAGGTGAAGTCACAAGAAACCCAACAGAAATCCAGAGGATAATCAATACCTACTTTGAGAACCTGTACTCTAATGAAATGGAAAACACAGAAGAAATGGACAGATTTTGAGATACTTATGAATTACCAAAGTTGAACAAAGAAGATAAAAACATTTTAAACACCCCAATTACAATCAATGAAATTGAAAATGTAATTAAAAATTTACCAACAAAGAAAAGCCCAGGTCCTGATGGATTCACAGCTGAATTTTACAAGACATTTAGAGAAGAACTACTGCCATTACTCTTCAAACTTTTCAATGAAATTGAAAGGGAAGCAATACTTCCAAACTCATTCCTGGAAGCAGGTATCACTTTGATTCCCAAACCAGGGAATACCTAACTAAAAGAGAGAACTACAGGCCAATCTCCTTAATGAATATAGATGCAAACATCCTGAATAAGATACTAACAAACAGAATACAGAGGATCATCAAGAAGATCATACATCCTGACCAAGTCGCATTTATTCCAGGGATGCAAGGATGGTTCAACATACGTAAGTCAATAAATGTAATACACTATATTAACAGAGTCAAGGACAAAAATCATATGATCCTCTCGATAGATGCAGAAAAGCATTTGACAAAATTCAATACCCATTCATGATAAAAACCCTGCAAAAAATTGGAATAGATAGTCTATAGCTCAACTTAATAAAGGCTAAACCAACAGCCAACATCATATTAAATGGCCAAAAACTGAAAACCTTCACGTTAAAATCAGGAACAAGACAAGGATGCCCACTATCACCACTCCTCTTCGATATAGTTCTGGAAACATTAGCCATAGCAATTAGACAAGAGAAAGAAATTAAAGCAATAAAGATAGGAAAGGAAGAAGTTAAACTATTATTTGCTGATGATATGATACTCTACATTGAAGACTCAAAAAACTCTACCAAAAGACTCCTGCACTTAATTGACACTTTTAGCAGAGTAGCTGGATACAAGATCCATACCCAAAAATCAATAGCCTTCTTGTACACAAATAACAGACTCAGTGAGAGAAAAATTAGGAAAACAATTCCTTTCACAATAGCATCCACAAAATGAAATATCTAGGAATCAATCTAACAGAAGAAGCAAAAGACCTATACACTGAAAACTACAGCACTCTGAAAAATGAGATCAAAGAGGATATAAGAAAATGGAAAGACATCCCCTGCTCCTGGGTAGGAAGAATCAACATAGTGAAAATGGCCATACTACCAAAACTGCTATACAGATTCAATGCAATTGAAATTCCAACACTATATTTTACAGAACTAGAAAGAAGAATCCAAAAATTCATTTGGAACCATAAGAGACCTAGAATAGCTAAAGCCATCCTAGGGAACAGAGACATGGCAGCGGGTATAACAATTCCCAATTTGAAACTATACTACAAAGCCACTGTGATAAAAACAGCATGGTACTGGCAAAGAAACAGACCTGTGGATCAGTGGAGCAGACTGGAAGACACAAAAACAACTCCAGATGTACTCAGCTACCTCATCTTTGACAAAAGAGCTGACCATTACCACTGGAGGAAAGATAGCCTCTTTAATAAATGGTATTGGAAAAACTGGATCTCAACATGCCAAAGATTAAAACTAGACCCTTATCTCTCACCATTCACTAAATTAAAATTCAAGTGGATTAAAGATCTAAATATTAAAACAGAAACACTAAACCTGCTGGAAGATAAATTAGGCAGAACTCTGGAAGACATTGGCATAGGAAAAGACTTTATGAACAAATCCTCAGTAGCACGGGAACTATCAGAAAGAAGCAACAACTGGGATCTCTTATTAAAAAGCTTCTGCACTGCAAAAGAAACCATCAACAGAACTAAGAGACAACCTACAATGTGGGAAAAACTTTTTACCAGCTGCTCCTCAGACAAAGGACTATTATCTAGAATATATAAAGAACTCAAAACAATTGGCACCCCAAATATAAAGACCCATTTCAAAAATGGGCATCTGAAATGAATAGACATTTCTCAAACAAAGAAGTAAAAGCAGCAAGTAAATATATGAAAAAATGTTACACATCTCTGGTCATTCGAGAGATGCAGATGAAAACAACACTGAGATTCCACCTCACCTCCCAAAGAATGGCTGCTATCAGGAAATCACAAAACAAATGTTGGCAGAGTTGTGGGGAGAAAGGAACCTTTCTCCCTTGTTGGTGGGAGTGCAGACTGGTGCAACCACTATGGAAATCAATATGGAGATACCTCAAAGTGCTGGGACTAGAGGTTCCATTTGACCCAGCCATCCCTCTGCTGGGTATCTTTCCAAAAGAATTAAAAGATCATACCACAGTAGCATATGTGCACCTGTGTTTAGAGCAGCACAGTTTGTAATAGCTAAAACTTGGAAACAGCCCATCTGCCCATCAGTTGGAAACTGGATAAAAAGATTTGGTTTTTCTATACAATGGAATATTACTCAGCCATGAAGAATCAGATATTAGATTCATTCATAGGAAAATGGATACATATTGAGGATATACTCCTAAGTGAAATAAATAAGTCACACATGTGTAAATCCCAAATAGTTTCTCTGTTGTGAAAAACTATAATAGTACCTAAAATCCTAATGAGATAACTGACATTGTGAAATAGGAAGTAAAGGGCTAAAGGTGTAGGGAAAGTGGGAAGGGTAGGGGAAAGGTAATAAGGGAAAAGAAAAAATATGAGAAAATGAAAAAATGTAAATAAAGTGTTTGTAAATGGGGAGGGGAGGAGGGGGTGAAGAGAGGGCACAGATAAAGGGAAAAAAATGAGAACCAAGACATGTCATGTAAAGATACAAGATCCCAATAATGAATGTAATTGTACTGCATATCTAAAATGTACCAATAAACTCAATGAAAGAAAAAAAAAACAATTTGACCTCATCAAGGGGGCTAGAGGTTTCTGTGGGGGGAAGTTTGAGGCAAATACTTGAAGGTTGAATTGGTACTAACTACACTGAGAGGCTGTGGAGAGCATTGTGGTCATAATAAATAGCAAAGACCCTATGACAGGTTAACATATACTGTGTAGGGGGAATTGAACCATGAGGTATGACATTAAAATGGAGCTGATAGTATAGGTAGGAAGTGATGTTTTAGTATTTCTCTATCTTACAAACAATGGAAGCCCATTGGATTTTTTGGGGGTGTGATTGTATAGAACATAATCAAATTTGCACTTTCAACCTTTCGTTTTACTGCTGAGTGGAGAATGCAGTGCAAAGAAATGAAGTAGAAACAAGTTCAGTACAGAGGCTTTTGTAGGAATTGAAGCATAATAGTACTTTAGACCAATATGTGGTCATTTTGGTGGGAAGATATGGTCATATTCTACAGATATTTAGATATTATTGTTAGAACTTGGTGGGGTGACGATGAGACTAAGAAATGGCAGCTGGGTGTGTGGTGCACACCTGTAATCCCAGCACTTGAGAGGCTGAGGCAGGAGGAAGGCTTTGAGTTCAAGGCCAGGCTGAAAAAAAAAAGAAAAAGAAAAAGAAATGGCTCACAGTGATGGTGATGCCTGTTTCTTATGCATGTGGGATTTTTAAGATATGATTTATATTTTCCTCAATTTATCATTTGCTTGTTGTTGGTTCACAGTAAGTATTCAGTCATATTAAGGAATTATTCCTCTGTTTAAATATATAAATATTTTAAGATAAAAAATGACTTAAATTTTTTCAAATGCTTTTTAAACATCTGCCAGTTTGAATGTGCATTTTCTTTTTTTAGTTAAATGATTATATTAATATATGCCCTTTAAAAGTTGGATCATCCTGGGCCAGGGATATAGCTTAGTTGTTCCACCACCTGCATCATAAGCGCAAGGTCCCGAGCTTGATCCCTTTTACAAAAAAAAAAAAAAAAAAAAAAAAAAA
>NW_022900914.1:49087817-49129606 GCF_012274545.1 Fukomys damarensis | reverse complement strand
AAAAAAAAAAAAAAAAAAAAAAAAAAAAAGTTGGATCATCCTTACATTCTTGGAATAAAATCTTTTAGGATTTTTGTCTCCATTCTTAAGTGATTTTTTTTTCAGTACCAGGGAGCAAACTCAAGACTTAGTGCTTGCCAGGCGGGTGCAGTGCCACTGAGCTAAATCCCTGGCCCTAAGTGAAAAATTTTTTGAGACAGAGTCTTGCTATATAGTTCAGGCTGGCTTTGAACTCACTATGTAGTCTAAATTAGCCTTGAATTCATAGGTGACCCTCCTGCCTCAGCCTTCCAAGTGCTGGAATAACAGGCATGTGGCCACTTTGCCTGGAAACTGGTTTTTTGAAAAAAAATTTTTTTCATAGATATAAATGACTCAAAGTTTATTGTTTTGTTAGATATTTAACTGATGTAGACAGCATGAGATCAGCAGATACAATTGAATGTAAGTATGAGGATTGTCACTATTTTTCCTTTTTTATAAAAGTTAAAGGTAAAAATGTAATGAATTTCTCAAATTTTGGAAAAAATTTATATTTGTTCTAGCATAAGATACAACTGCCCCTCTTATCATGCACATACTCCCCAGAGAAAAACTCTTCGGGCTCTGTTGTAACTTATTGGTAGCATATATGCCCAGCACAAACACAAAAAACTAAAAATAAAAATAAAAAAGATTTTAGAGACAAGAGAAAAACCCTGAAACTATAATAAGGTAATCTTTTGCCAAAAGTTTATAAAGGGTTGTATCTGGAAATATTGCTATAAAACAGCCCACATAGTGGGCTTTCTTTGAGAAATATTTGTTTTTCATATAACTATTTGTAGCAGTTCATTTACTCCTCAGCATTCAGTATGTTCCTGGGATATTGCATAGAAGGATAAAACTATATTGAAGATCTTTACAATGGCCCTGTTTTTTATATTTCATATGTGAGATTTGTGGTTAAGAAAAATGTCTTTTTTAAATAAAATTGAGGTTGCATATATCCATTCTTCTTATAGTGTGTATGTTTGCTGGGGGAAACCTAAACAAATAGGAATGGGAGAAATAAGACACTGTTGTTTTCATAGGAGAAAATACAAAGCAACTAAATTGGCTATTAAATTTTTTTTTGGTACTGGGGATCAAACTCAGGACCTTGTGAGCTAGACATGGTGCCACTGAGCTAAATTCCCTGCCCTAGATATTACATTTTGAAACCAGTTGATTTCTATTCCAGGCCGTGTTCTGGATGGGCCTTATGTGACTGCACCTCACTTGGCCAGGTCTCAGCGTATCTGCTGCCCCCAGGATTGCTGTGAACCCCAGCCACTCTCCTTGCACCTTCCCCAGGGAGTCACCTTTCCCGACTATAATTGTAGGTGACCCAAGCATGTCAGAGATGTGTGTCCCAAATTGTATTTTCTGAAATGCCTGCCTGGTTGGTTGGGAGACCCTTTTCCATGATAGATTTGTTTTGCCATTCCTCTGATCAACCCACACCCTTTTTATGTCTTGCACCTTTTTCAGATTGTCTTCTTTTTGCCCTGGCACCAAACTTTGTCTCCTGCCATTTTAACCCATTCCTGATTTTTCTAAGCCTATGTGATCTCTCTTCTTTGGCCTTCCTAGGCTAGAATCTTATTTCTTTCTCTTTAGTTCTTAGCCTGTGTGCTCATGTGTTCCTATCTAGCTTTAAGTTTGTCCTTTCTAATGCAGCCTTTGATCCTCATCTGTGCCAAAAGCTTCATATTGTACAGAATCTCAGAACTCAGAAAGGGGCTTTATTCCTTATCTATTACTTCTTCTACACTTCTCTCTTGAATGGTATATGATCATATTAATCTTAAACAGTACATAAAAATAAACATGTTTCTATCCATCTCTCTGATATGTCTATGTGGAAAGCCATATGGTACTCGATGTGCCATGGACAGCCTTAGCAGCTCTCACCTTTTATTATTTTTAAACTAATTTTATTGGTATATATTAGATATAAAATATAATGACATTCATCACTGTAAATTTGTACTTTTACATAATCCATCTTGGTTCTTATCTTTTCCCCATTCCCCTGCCCTCCGTTCAAACCCTCCATCTCTCCCTACCTCATCTTGTGTACTGGAGGTACCAAACAACTTCCCTGTCTTTCTCCCTCTGTTTTTTAGCCTCTGCCTGCAAAACTGCAGTTTCCCTAGAGAGATGTGTTTGGTGGCCAGCTCCAGCTCTTGCTGAGCCTGTCTCTTCATGGTTTCGTGTTTTGGCCTCTGTCCTTTTGTGATGGGGCTTGACATTACTGGTTCAGGAACATTGGGTGCCTTTCTGGGAAGTGGTTGTTAGTGGAAATCTTGGAGGAGAAATTGGCTTTGCAGCTTAGTCAGGGACCAATGCTTGGTCACAGCAGTGGCAACAGGCTCTGGCCAGAAAGAGGCAGATGTTTCATGGGGCACAGGCCTAGAAGTCGCAGATTGAGGAAAGCCTAGCTGGGTCCAGGTGGTTGAGCTCAGTTGGCTGACATTGCCGGGATGGCTGAGCTGGTGTGACTGGACCCACTGGAGAGGTGTTAGCAGCAGCTGGTTGGGATGACTGAGCCGTGCTTGTAACAGTAGGTCAGGCAGAGTAAGCTGCAGTGGGCCAATGTGAGGCTAGGGGCTGTGGCCTTCCAGACATGGGTCACATCTGAGGCTTGTCTGGGCTGGGAAAAGGCAAAGGTATTAACTTCACCTTCCCAGGTGGAGGTAGCTGACACAGGGATGGAGATGGAGCCTTTTTTTCAGCATTAACATGTGGTTTCAGAGAACTGATCTGAGCCCTGTCATGCCCTTCCCTTCACAAGCGTGCCCAGCTACTGTTTGGTTGTTGGCAATGCCTTGGGGTCTTTGGTGCTGCTCAAGGTTCCTAGGGCCTGAGAGGAGAAGAGCCAGCTCTCTTGGCAGTCTTCTTGCTCTCTGCGTCGAAAACCTGCACCAGCTCCAGCATGTGTGTGCCTACACAGCTGTGAGGCTTTTGAAAGACCTTTTGGTCAAGTGCAGGTTGATTTCTCTTGTGCTTTGTGCTGGGAATGGTTGGCTTCTCTTCTCCTTTGACTTTATGCCCCAATTGCTTCATCTCTTATGCTTTCCTGCACTTGTCTTCTTTGGTCCTCTTGTCCTTCCTTGCTCACAGCCCTTAGTTTTCTTGGTCCGGCTGAATAATGCTCTCAGAGGTTTGCTGTTGGAATACTTAGCAGTGTTCATAAAAGGCCTGTCACTGGTCACTGCACTGCAAACAAGTATTTCTTCCTCAGTGTCTTTCAGCTGGATTTTAGCCTCGGGAGCTCTAGTGATTGGCCTAGAGGCTTTTTTCTTCTTCCTTATTTGGTGAGAGGGACTCTTTATGACACCTGATTTCTGCACTCAATTCACCTTGATGGCTCCAGCATCTTTGACTTCAATGGCTGTGGGATGACTGGATTGGTCAAGAGTGAAAAATTGGGGAAAGTGAATGTCTTCCACCAGGGCAGCAAAGTCTGCCCAACCTGGGTTGGACTCAGTTCCCTTGTCAAGTGTTCCTGTGTCCTTGAGGGTCAGGAAGTTCTTTCTCTAGTTGGCATTCTTCAGACCAGGCATCTCTTGGCTCAGAGGTTTAATAGGGGCAGCATCTTGTAAAGGTCAGGGACTGCTAAGGGAAGCAGCAGCAGATTCTGTTTACCTGTCAGGATCTGTGGGCATCCAGAGTTTTTGAAAGCTTAGTTTCCATCTCATCCCTGTTCTTCTCTGATTGTACCTGGCTTGGAACAAGTGCCAAGAAATGAGAAGAACTTTGTACTGGGGCCTTTGTTAAACTTTCCCCAGCCTCAGGTGGTAGACTCCTCTCAAGAATCTAGATAACTTCTGCTACCTTGAAACATGGGGAATCCTGCAGGTTGTGACCAACACTGTTTGGGGCTTGCAGTCACAAATGATGTTTCCATCTCTAGGGGAAATTTCTCTCACTGAAATGGAATAAAGGAAAAAAATCCCTGCCAAGTGAGGTGCTTCTCCTACACACCAGTACAATCGGAATCCTACCAGACTCAGCAAGGCATTTCCATGAGCTCTCCTTAAGGACCACAGACAAGACCCTGCATTAGGTGCTAGGAGGTTATTCTTTTGCTTCTTTTTGCTTATTACCTGATGTCTTTGTTTCATGGCTTTCCTTTTATGTAATAAGATAGTTGTCAGTCAAAGGAAACATGAAAGTGATTTTTAGAACATTACATGTGGGCACAGTGGTAGAGCACTGCCTACTATGCACCAGGCCCTGGGCTCCATCCCAAGCATACCATACCCAACCCATATACATACACATGCACATGCACACAGCCCTATGTGTGCAAGCACTCACACACAGACACCCTCAGAGACTATTTCTCTAGTGAAGTGCTCTCCATTCAGGTCCACTCAGTGCCTTCCATGCCCTGGCCAGTGTAAAAAAAACCTCTTTCTGTAGACTAGGAGAGACAGCAGAGGTCTTCCTTATGAAACATGTGAACAGGACAGATACTGAACCACATATTTTGTACAGCATCTCTGGAACACAGAGTCTTAAAACTTGTTGAAAATGAAAGCAAATGAAACTGTCCTTACCACTATAAGTTTTATAGTGTCTTCCTAAGGGACACAGCAGTGGATGAAAAAAAGAGAATTGTTTAGGGAGTGGTATAAAAGGGAGACTGATCCCCATGAGGGTGCTGAAAAGTGTGGCCTGTCTCAGTCTGTTCCTGGGAGTCATTTCCATTCCAGGGATGGCCATTGTGGTGTTGTGCATTCCCACCTTACAGACTCTGGAAGTGGAGTGAGCTGACCAAAGGTGGTAGTAGTGGGTGAAGTCTCAGGACTGAATTCTGCCTATTTGTGTATTCATTACTACCCAGCTGCAGATTGGACCTTCTAGGGCCTGAGGCTAGGAATCAAACTAGCTTGATTCTTTCCCCTTCTTGCTCTTGGTACTCCTTGGAAACTTTTCTGTTCTGGCTTGTGCAGACCCAGACTAGTACAGGGCAAAGAAGTGGAGACTAGTGTGGAAGACATTTGTGGGCCGAGCCTCCTTTAGCACCATCACTATTTCTGGTTGAGGGCAGAGGTCCCTCGCTCCATGTGTACGACACACAGCCATAGGTTTGCAGGCAGAGGCCAAGTTCTCCAGATGGCACAGGCCTTATCACACCCTGATTGTAGTAGTTCACCTGACTTCCTTGTTGGTAGGCAAGGTGCAGGCTGTCCCTGACTCAGAATGTGTGGTGGTGTCCCCTGAACCAGGCTGGCAGACAGTAATGGATACCCTGGGGTGATGGCATTGGCATGGGCCATCTTGGGTGTGGAGGCACCTGCTGTGCTGTGGTCAGTGTCAGTGTGAAGGCCTCCAGGGAGGGAGACTTGTTTTCAGAGCTTCCTGTGATATCCCATTGCCAAATACCTGGATAGGAGACAGCTGGAGCAGACATCTGGCTATGCCCAGTAACCCCTGAAAACCTAGCTGTGCTAGAATGTTGGTGAAGATAGGCACTAGCTAGGACTGGCTGGGATGAGATGGTAGAGGCTGAGGGCTGGAGCTGAGACTCTGGAGGAGTTGCAGGCACTTGCCATTAAGGAAGTGGCTTTGCTCACCACAGGAAGTGAGAGCTGCAGAGAACTGGTGGTTTCAAGGGATGGTGGGTTTTGGACATTTTCTATAGGAAGCTAGAGGGCCATGGAGATATAGTTAAGAAAGCCAAATTTTCAGTATATTTAGTACCAGCATTATCTAATTAAGGTCCTTGCTGTCAGGAAGCCTTTGAGATTCCAGCTGTGAAATATTCTGTCAGATTCCAGCAGCTAAACAGCTCAGTTGCTGCTAAGTGCTGGCAGTTTGGATTCTTCCGATGAATTGCCTTTTCTCCCATCTTGGGCACCAAAGACCTAAGGGGTCCTGGTTGTACATGCTCCCTTGGCCAGAAACATCCTCTCTCTACCCAGTGCTACCCTCGGACCTGTACTTGCCCCAAGTTGTAAGTACAGGTTGTGGAGTTGAAACCTTCAGACCTGTGAGGTCCATAGAGTAGTTGTGACTTTATCAGTTTAGGAGTGAGGAAACAGTCAGAGAGGTCCCGTTGACCTGTCCAAATTCTCCCATAATTTATGTTTTGCGACCAGGTTATAGAACCTGTCTCACTTGCCAGGACTTTGTGCTGAGCAAAGACTTAAAACTGAAAAAAAAAAGAACTTTTAACAATGGCATTTTTGTTGTTCATTAGAAAATAGTATTGCTATTGTCAGTGTTATCTTCCATTTTTCATTTTGTTCATGTTTGTGTGGTCCCTGATTAAAATTTGGCACCATGTTCCTGAAAACCTGTTTTCCATTCCCAAGACCCTTGTTGAGTCAAAGGGGCATTCATTCCAAGTGGATATGGACCAGAATGTCAGGGGAATTGTTATGTGAATGATGCTGTGAACTGGACAAAGTAATATTCAGTGTAGGAGCTGCTTCCTGCCTATTCTCTAAGTCAGCTGTTCTTGAAATGCTGGTCATACAATAAAGCAAAGAAAGCTAATAATTTCACTGCTATGAAGTTTAATCTGTAAAACTTCTTCCCTGAAGTAACCTCAACAGCCATTGATTGATTCATGTAACTTGGCACCACTACACCTGCTGAGTGACACTTTGGTACATGTCCCATGAATTTAGGCAAGCACATCTATTGACCTGTACAGAACCTGCTGTGGGATTTTAGCAGGGTTGGGCTCTTGATTTGTACACATCTGGCATGGGATTTGCCCAGGTATGGCTGTTAATCTTTGCCCGCTTCCTGTGGGATTTTGGCTGGGTGGAACTGTAGTCCTTGTGTGTACCTTACGTGGGTTTTGGCCAAAAAGTGTGTCTTGTAGATCCTCCCTCATCAGTGATTCATAACTACCACCGTGATTCTTTGTTAATGTCCATTATTTTTTTAGCCTTACTCAACCTTATCTCTCTCAAAATCTGTCTCTGGCTATTTTCCCTGCTCTCTTGGAAACCTCCATAGTCTCAGCATGTTTTGTCTATGGCTGACACAACTGGTTCACCAGTCAGGATGCCAGAGAAATTCCTGTGAGTGCTGAGATTATGGTCATTATAAAAGCTGGGAGAAAAATCCTGGGATATTTGTCTACTTCCATGTGATAAGAGATGGCAGCCATTATGTTTGTTTGGGAACTATTGTGTATGGTGATGTCCCGAAAAGTCCCCTGAAACTAGGGAAAATGTTAGCAAGCAATAGGATTTATAGAAAAAGAAAGATCTGTGTGAGATTGCAGTGGCCATGAAGTGACCCCTGCTCATGGCAGTAGAGTATGAGCTTTGAGCTCAAACATTTCCCAAGTACAGGTGAAAGAGAACTGGGAAAAAGTTATTACAGTGCCAGTGCTAGGGGTGACACTGCCATAAAGATGGAGACAGAGGAGGAAGGCCCAGACTACCAGACTGAGCTGTAGCTGGAGCCTGACCCTAAACTGCTGTGGAGAATAAGTTAGGCTGGATCACAAGTAGAAATATATTTTCCTGGTTGCACACAAATTTCACTGGTTCCTGGTGCCTATTAAAACTGGGGCTGCCAGGTGTGGTAGCACATGCTTGTAATCCCAGCACTCAGGAGGCTGAGGCAGGAGGGTTGCTGAGATTGAGGTTAGTCTGGGATACACAGTGAGTTCAAGTCCAGCCTAAACTACAGAGTGAGACTCTGTCTCAAGATTAAATGAATGAATGAATAAATAAATAAATAAGTAAGAAAAAGAAAAAAAGAAAGCTGGGGTTGATTTTTGCCTTAGGTTGCCAAAGGAGGAGAAGCAAACTTTCCTGGAATCCTGTGAAGAGTTAACAAGAGGCCTTTGGGGAACATGTCACCTGCGTTCTGTTTTGAAAGTTGATGTTTTTGTTTAGATGACATGATAAACATTTATGAACATCTTGGGATTATTTTTAAACTGCTTTTATATGGTTAACTTGCTCTTCTGCTGCATTCTGTTTGTACTAAGATATTGTTCTCATTCAAGAGCATGTAAAGACTCAAAGGCTTGCCAGTTCTAGCTAAAATGTAACATCTAGGAGACTGCAGGGAGAGAAGAAGGAGAAGGAAGAGGAGGAAGAGGAAGGGGAAGGGGAAGAGGAAGGGGAAGGAAAAGGAGGAGAAGAAAAAGAAGAAGGAGAAGAAGAAGGAGGAGAAGGCCTGTCCTTTTACAATCCAAGTAGCTGCAAGGTTACAACGGAAAACCATTAAGTTTGAGGATACATTTTTGGTAAGGAAAGATTTTGTGTAGTAAAATACTTATTTGTCCTAGAGTAAAATGATTAGTTGGCTCCAAAAAAGACAAGGAAAGCTAAGGACAAAATTTGGAGATTGCATTAAGTCATAGAAAATTTGTAGAGAATGAAACATAGGAGAAAAAAATTTATGTGTGATTAAGTTGGTTATAATTCGAGTATTAGAGAGTTTTCTAAAATTGACTTTTGATGCACTGATATGGTACTAGAATCTAATTATCTATGTTTAACATTGATCTGCTTGTATAAAATTTACAAGACCTGCCCTAGGAAACATACTTTTGTGATTTTTTTCAAGATGATAAATTTTTAATTACCTGGGGGAAAATTTGCCATTTGAACAGTTTTGCCACCTAAAACCTGATTTGTGCCTTTTTGATTTAAGTAAGTTCATCAGGTAATAACTCTGTAGTCATTAATATAGTTTCCTAAATTTATGAAAAGTCTAAAATTATCTCTTATTTGTTGGTGATGTTAGCCTGCATAGAATTATTGCAGTGACACGCTGATTATAAAAAAGACTGAATATTATTCATCTGAAGAATATTCTGTAAATAAAAGAAAACCCATTGGTCCTGATGTAATATTGACAGTCATGATTGTTATCTTAAAATATTGTATAAAATAGAAATGTTCACCATTTAATGACCTACCTGTTTAACAACTGTTTGGGCTTATGACACACTGCTAGGACTTAGGACTTGTCTTTTTTTTTCATACAATTCTGTACATCTTATTTATAGAACCTCAGTGTCTTTTTAAAATATATCTGTTTATGTAGTATAGAACTGTAATTTTTCTGCCTGTACTGTCCAGTACTGTTGTTTAATGCTCTTTATACATTACAGTACTGTATGCAAGAGTTATGTAAATAAATGCCATCATCAAATTGGAGTTTTCTTTGACCATTTCTTTGTTCTGAATATTATAATGTATATGTTATATATAGTTCTTCATTTAGCAACTGATTCACTTAATGACCCGGTTGCAGGCACAGAACTTAGTTGTCAAACAAAGAATGTCTATAAGTAACTGAATTATCCTATCAGTTACTAAATTCATCAGAATTCTAACCATGGCTGTTCTAAGTCATTTTTTCATTCACAGTTTTGTTTCTTCTCTGAAGCTTTTACTATCAGATTAATGGTAAAGACTCTTAAGTACTACTGACAAATTGGTTCTTTCTTTGATTATCTTTGGTAAAAATTGGTCTTAACAAAACTTGTTTCTTGGTTCAAAACCATTTATACAAACTGAATTGATTTTGCTCTTGTTAGTTTTATGTCCTACTCCAGGTAGACTTAGCTTAAGAGCTCCTCCTTTGAAACCTCTTTGTTGTTCAAACATGGTGGAAAGAGTTATGACCCTGACTCTCAACCATCAATCACTTCCCCTCCAGTGTGGGACTTATTAAAAACAATAACCAGAACAGTATTCTGGCAACAGGGACAATTTTTTTAAAAAGTAACTACAGGATGATTGATTAGTGATGCCTTCAAAAAGAATCTCATAGAGACAAGAGAGGACATAGGGAAAGCACGAGCACTGTCAAAATCAAGTGAAATTGGAAATCAGTGGCAAAAGAAACCACAAAAACCTCATAAACATATGGAAATTAAATGACACCCTCCTGAGCAACCAATGGGTCACAGATGAAATTAAAGAAGAAATTAGATAGTTTTTACAATCAAATGACAGTGCCACCACAACATACAAGAACCTATGGACAATGAAACCAGCCCTTTGAAGGAAATTTATAGTGGTGAATTCCCACATCAGGAAACAGAACAAGCTCAAATAAATAACCTAATGTTGTACCTCAAGCTTGTAGAAAAGAGCAAGTCAAGCCCAAAGCTAGCACAAGGGAGGAAATCATAAAGAATAGAGCAACTGAGCCAAAGAAAACAATATAAAGAATCAATGAACCAAAGAGTTGGTTCTTTGAAAAATTAAATAAAATTGACAAAACCTTAGACAAGCTTATCAAAAAAGGCAAAGAAAGGACTCATATTCATGGAATTAGGAATGAAAAGAGCAAAATCACAACAAACCTTGCAGAAAATCAGAAGATCAGTAACTATTTCAAGAACTTGTACTGTAATAAGATGGAAAAGGAAAAATTGCTAGATATATATGAATTACCAAAGCTGAATCAAGAAAACATAAAAATTCTAAATAACCCAACAACAGTGAATGAAATTGAAGAAGTAATTTAAAAACTACCAACAAAATAAAGCCAAAGTCCTGACAAATGTACTGCTACTGCCACTACTTCTCAAATTCTTTAATGAAATTGAAAGGGAAGCAACACACACAAAATCATTCCTGAAAGCAGGCATTATCCAGATACCAAATCAAAGAAGGACCTAACCAAAAAAGAGACAGCTACAGGCCAATCTCCCTCATGAACATAGATGCAAAAATCCTCAATATAATAGGGAAAACTTTTATAAATAGTAAAAACCTATAAAGTGTTACATTGTAAAACGGTTTTGCTCAGAACTAATAGGCACCAAAGGCTCTAATTGCTGAATGAGGCATTTGGTCTTACCCTGAGATAACAGCGCACATCAAGACCTTGAGCTCTGAAAAGACTAGAGCCACGTGATCGTAAGAGTGTCTAGATGAAAGAACCTATTACTAACATTTGCTCCCCTGACCCTGAACAGCCTCCTTCCTATGGACTAGAATAGATAACTAGGCAAATCTTAAAGGTAAACTCCCCAACTGCAAAGAACTGTTAAGTCTGGATTCAAACTTAACTATCCTGTGACTGTGATTTGAACTGTGAGAATGAAACATAACCACCCAAATGAAGTCAAGGCTGTAAAACCCTATAAAAGGAGGAGTTGTAACCCACTGCATCGTCTATCCAGGCATGGCTTATGTGCGATTGACCCTTATTGATGTGTAAATTTGTTATTTTACTTCCATTCTCCTGCCTTTCTGTGTGTCACTTACAGATTCCTTCCGTAGAAAATAAGACAGAGGAACAGAATTCAGTAAATCATCAAAAAGATTACATACCATAACAAAGTAGGATTCATCCCAGGGATGCAGGGATGGTTTACCATGTGCAAATCAATACATGTAATGTACCATATTAACAGAGCCAAGGATAAAACCACATGATTATATCAGTAGATGCAAAAACATATGTGACAAAAGTCTAACATTGATTTATGATAAAACACTGCAGAAAATTGGAATAGATGGTCTTTATCTCAATCTGATAAAAGCCATCAAGGACAAAGCAACAGCCAATATCAAACTAAATGGACAAAAACTGAAACTTTTTATTCTAAAATCAGGAACAAGACAAGGATATCTACAATTACCACTCTTATTCAATATAGTTTTGGAAAAAGACAGACCACTTAGACAAGAGAAAGAAATAAAAGGAATAAGGTAGGAAAGGAAGAAGTTAAACTATCAATATTTGCAGATGACCTGCTACTCTATACAGAAGAACCCAAAAGCTCCACCAAAAGGCTTCTAAATTTAATAACCAATTTCAGTAGAACAGCAGGATACAAAGTTGACCCTCAAAATTCAATAGCATTCAGAGCTATTGTTGGTGGGAGTGCAGACTGGTGCAACCGCTATGGAAATCAATATGGAGATACCTCAAAGAGCTGGGACTAGAGGTTCCATTTGGAGCAGCCATCCCTCTGCTGGGTATCTTTCCAAAAGAATATTTAAAAATCATATCACAGTGATATATGCACACCAATGTTTATAGCGGCACAGTTTGTAATAGCTAAAACTTGGAAACAGCCCATTTGCCCATCAGTTGGAAACTGGATAAAGAAGATGTGGTTTTTCGATACAATGGAATACTACTCAGCCATAAAGAATGAGAAATTAGATTCATTCATAGGAAAATGGATACATATTGAGGATATACTCCTAAGTGAAATAAATAAGTCACACATGTGTAAATCTCAAATAATTTCTCTGGTGTGAAAATTTATAATAGTACATAAGATCATAATGAGGTAATTGACAATGTGAAATAGGAAGAAAGGGGCTAAAGGTGTAGGGAAAGTGGGAAGGGTAGGGGAAAGGTAATAAGGGAAAAAGAAAAATATGAGAAAATGAAAAAAATGGAAATAAAGTGTTTGTAAATGGGGAGGGGAGAAGGGGGTGAAGGGAGGGCAGGGACAAGGGAAAAAATTGAGAACCAAGACCTGTCATGTAAAGATACAAGATCCCAATAATGAATGTAACTGTACTGTATATTTAAAATGTACCAATACACTTAATGAGAACAAAAATCAATAGCATTCTGGTACACAAATAATAAGCTCACAGAGAAATTAGGGAAACCATATCTTTCACAATAGCATTCCAAAAATGAAATACTTAGGAGTCAGTCTAGTGAAGGAAGTAAAAGACCTTGAAAAAAGAGATAGAAAAGGATATCAGAAAATGGAAAGATATCCATTGTTCTTGAGTAGGAAGACCTATTATAATGAAAATGGCCATACTCCCAAAATTGTTATACAGATTTAATGGAATCCCAATCAATATATCAATATCATACCTCACAAATTAAAGAAAACAATCCTATAAAATTATATTACCAAACACATAATAACTAGTTTACACAAGGTAAAAGAATTCCCTCAAAACAATGGATCACAGAGTCATTGTTAAGAACTATATTTCATAGTTAAAAGCTAGTAAAAGCAGAAAATCCAATTATTGAAGTAATACAAATCTTTCTTATGTAGATGAAAATGGTTGTCCATGAGATCAAAACATAATGCACATCATACATGACACTCTTTTTAAACTGATAAATCAAACTTAAAGTTGTAACTCTATTTTGTATTTGTTGTACCCAGTTCTCAGTTTCCCCAAGGACCACCAGAAAAACGAGTCTGCTGCAAATACAAGAGAAGTTTATTTCAGGTTCGAACCTGGACCCTTGTCCACCAGGGAGCAAGAGCCCAGAATTGTGATTACAACAAGGTTATATAGGGTTAAGGTGGCTTGAAATCCTCTCTATTCTATTGGATGTTGCTGGGGTGTTAGCGAAAGCGGGAAGAAACATTGAGTCTAGGGGAGGGGGAGTTTGGTGAAGGTTAGGGAGTTTGGCTCATCTCCTGTGGGTGGTGGTTATCTGCACAGACTGTCCTGTTTTTTTCTCCTTCTTTTCAAGGTTGGAATGGCCTTCCTCACCCACTTGGTTCTGCTCTTATCTCAACTAAGCAAGCTAAACAAATTTCTGCTGCTTGAGCCTGTGACGGGGGCCAGTTTGACACCGGATGGCTTTTTACCTCAAAATGGAGTAACTTTGGCTCCTCAGTATTAAGTCCTTTTTTCCTACACTTACTTGGTTTCAATGTATGTGAAATATCTTTTAATTATTGAAAGCTACCAAGTGATATAATATTTAAAAGTCTTAGAAATGCTGTCCTTTCATATGTTCTTAATTATGTAATATATTCTTAAATTTTATGTTAACATTGATTTCTCCTGATTTAGTTCATATACATTAATATTCAAACTGTCGATCTTTTACTCTTTTTTTTTCTGGTACTAGAGATCGAACTCAGAACCTTATCCTTGCAAGGCAGGCGTGGTGCCATTGAGCTAAAGGCCCAGCCCTCAATCTCTTACCTGTTGCCTTGAACCAATGGATATTTTCACTTTTTGTAATCTTGTCACATATTTGGTACAGAAATGAGAATAAAATTTCTTTTTTTTGTTTGTTTTATGTTTTTTGAGACAGGGTCTCACTATGTAGTTCAGACTGCCCTGGAACTCACTGTGTAGCCCAGGTTGGTCTCAAACTCACAGTGATTCTCCTACCTCAGCCTCCCAAGTGCTGGGATTACAGGCATGTGCCACCACACCCAGCAAGAATAAAATTTTTGATACTCATGTTTTTTTAAACAATCCTAAAATTAATTTGGAGGCAGAAGAGACAGAATAGCAAAAGCAGTTCCTGACATCACAATTCCTGACTTGAAATTATACTACAGAACTACAGTGATAAAAACAGCATGATACTGGCAAAACAAAACAACAACAAAACCAGACCTGAAGATCAATAGAACAGACTAGAAGATGCAGAAACAACTCTAGTCACACTCAGCCACTTTATCTTTGACAAATGGGACAAACACCTTCAATGGAAGAAAGCCTCTTTAATGGTGCTGGAAAAACTGGCTTACCACACGCTGAAGGCTAAAGCTAGACCCATGTCTCTTACCATGCACTAAACTAAAATCAAAATGTATCAAAGATCTAAATATTAAAAAAGAAACATTAAGTCTTCTGGAAGATAGAATAGGTAGAACTCTTGGAAACCTAGGTGTAGGCAAAGAGTTTATGAACAAAAGCCCAGTGCCACAGGAAATACTACAAAGAATCAACAACTGGGATCTCATCTTATTAAAAAGCTTCTGCACAGAAAAAAAAATCCACCAGTAGAGTGAAGAGACAACCCAAAGTGTAAATATATTTTTGCTACCTGTTCCTTAGACAAAGGACTAATATCTAGAATATATAAAGAACCAAAAAAAGTCCTCTCAAATTTAAAGATTCAATCCAAAATGGACATCTGAAATGAATAGACACTTCTCAGATGAAGAAGTACAAACAGCAAATACAGATATGATAATGTTCAATATCACTGGTCATTCTAGAGATACAAATTAAAACAACACTGAGATTCCATCTCACTCCAGAAAGAATGGATACTTCCAAGAAATCGACCAATAACAAATGCTGGTGAGGGTGTGGGGAAAATGGAATCCTTCTCCACTGTTGGTGGGAGTGTGGACTGGGGCAACCATTGTAGAAATCAATGTGGAGATTCCTCAGAAAACTAAAACTAGAGTTCCATTTGACCCAGCTATTCCCCTTCTGAAAGGGAACAGCAACACTTAGCAACTAAGGCCACACACACCGAGAGGTCTGACTGGAGATTTTATTCAGGGAGTGGGAGCAGAGAGGGAGGAAGGGAAGGAGGAGGGGGAGAAGGAGGAGGGGGAGGGAGAAAGGAAGGTCCTTTTATCAGTTTTGGGCTGGACTATTGGTTATTTATGAGGAGTGAGCTACTTTTAACCTATCACAGGCCAGGTTGCCTTTTATGGGTCCAGCCCTGCAGAAACAGGTTTCAACTTCTCCGGACCACTGTGGCCTTGGGTGGGTGGGGGGACTAGAGATAAGGGCATGAGGTCATTTTAAGAGTGAAGAAGGACCAGGAAAATGCAGCCTGCAATGGCGGTGTCACAAAATACTTTAACGTGATCAATTCCCTAACACCTTCTTTGTATATTCTCAAAAGAATTAAAAGCATCATACCACAGCAATATATGTATATGCATGTTTATTGCAGCACAGTTTGTAATAGATAAATATTGAAAGCAGCCCAAATGACCATCAACCAATGAATGGATTAAGAAAATGTGTGTGTGTTTTTTTTAAATACAGTGGAGTGCTACTCTGCCATAAAAAAGGATAAATGAGGGCTGGGGATTTAGCTCAGCGTTTCGGTGGGCTGCCTCACAAGTGCAAGGACCCGAGTTTGATCCCCAGTACAAAAAAAAAAAAGAAGGATAAATGAGACATTTCTAGGTAAATGGATGCACCTTGAGACCATACTCTTAAGTGAAATAAATCAGATACACATGGAAATATTGCATTGTTTCTCTGGTGTGAGAAACTGAAAGTGTAAATAAGGACCAAAATGTATAACTGATTTCGGGAAACGAGATGAAAATTCTTAAATGGGAAAGGTTAACTAGGGAGGAGTAGGGGATGGAAGGAAGGGAAAAGGAAAAAAGAGAATAGAAGGGAAAAATAGAAAAAATGTTGATGGGAGAAATTCTACATAATTCTGGGTAAAAATCATTTGATTAGGCCTAGTTCTCCTGCCTATAGGCCAGCTATAGCATGTCCAGACATAACTCCATTTTGGCTTTGAGTCACAGCTAAGACCTCAATGGTCTGGTGATGCTGTGATGCTCCAGGACAAGATTACACCAGCTGAAGACATCCTGGAAGAAACAAAATCTTCATCTGCATAGTTCCTCATTGTTCTAGGATTTCTGCTGCACCCCCCCAGTCATCTGTTATACTTGTTTGTCCCAATGCACTGAAGCCTCTGTCCAGAGACATTTGTTACATTTGTTTCTCCTGATGTACTGAATAAGGGTGCGACAAGCTGGGTCAGGAGGTTTTGGTCTTTGCTGCCCAGGGCAGCACTGAGTAGGCCCAAAGCTCAGCTTTTTCTCTAAGTCTCATTTTTTTCTACCTTTTCTGTCTGATAAACTAACTTGCCTTGTGCTGCCATGGCTCACAGGAGACTAGGACTTACTGCAGAAGTTCTAGTAATATCCCTTTTCCCTGTTCCCTACACAAAGTGTTTGTGAATAAGGAGGGGAGGAAAGGTTGAAGGGAGAGGAGGGAAATGGGAAATAGGAAAAAATGATGAAGATATATAACATACAGGTACACATTCCCTATGATGAATGTTATCATTATGTATATCTAAGATGTCCCAATAAAATTAATTTAAAAACCCAAAATTATAGTGGATACATTGAAAGACAAGATTGCTGCAATCAAATATGCTGTCTGGATAAATTTTCTTTGTAGTATTTTGCAGGTTGTTTACATCTTTTATTGGAGTGAATTCATTAAAATTTCAAATGGCAAAAAAATAGTACTTGATAATTTCAAAAACTTTATAAGCTATGTTGTGCTAACTTATGTCTTTTCCCAATTAGCAACTTAGTAATGTTGACCTATAGTGCCCCTTATTATTATCATTATCATTATTATTATTATTGGTAGTAGCCATCAAAGCAGAGGTGCTTTACCAGTGAGGGGCACTTCACCAATTTTTTTATTCTGTTTGTGTGAGACAGAGTCACACTAAGTTACTAAGAGGGGGATTGAACTTGTGATCTTCTTTCCTCAGTTTCCCAAGTAGGTAGTATTACAGTTGTATAGTACCATGGCCAACCAGACTTGTAAATTCTTGTGGATTTAAATCTAATTGCAATATGATGGCTTCAAAATATTAAAAAAATACTTTTAATGCATTCACTTACTCATTTAATAATGCTGCCCTTTCTGATTGTTGGTTTGCCCAGCTCTATAATTGTGAAGATTATTGAAAGTATATGCAAGGGCCATGGATTTAGCTCAATGGCACAGCACCTGCCTGGCAAGTGCAAGGTTCTGAGTTCAATCCTCAGTACAAAAAAAAAAAAAGAAAGAAAGTATATGCAAATAACTTTCAGAAATTAGAAACTAAAATGTAAGTAGTGTAAAAATTGCTATTACAACTATATACATTTTAATCTGCAATTTAGTATACCATTTTGTCTCTAAATCCACTGTTTTTTGCCCTTCTACCTGTAGCAATATGGTATTCAGAGTTTTTCTTACAGGTACTGTAAGACTTAAGTCTCACTTTTACTCCTGGAGCATGACCAGCCAACAGGCTTCCACGATGCTGGGCTCAGAAGCTCAGCGAGGCTCCAGGAGCTTGTCGGACAGCGAGAGTCACCCAGGAAGGAACACACCAGGCAAGTTGGCAAATAGACCTTTATCAGTCTGGCCAGACGGCACTCCCCAAGCCAAGTACCTCAGAGAGGAGGCCAGCTCAGAAACAGAGGCCATTTTATAATAGGGCTAGGGAGGGGGTTTACACTCAAAACTTACAGGAAGGGGGCAAAGGCAAAGAATCAGTTGCTCTGAGCTGGTGGTCATCAAGCATATACTCGACCGTCACATAGTAATGATCAGCAGAGTACTAATGATCAGCAGATCAATTATCCATTATTCCATTTACAATTTAGATTATAATGTTCAGAACATTCAACTACAGGCAAGCAAGGAGTGGCGTGATTGATGTTGGGTCTCTATGTTCACTACAGTTTCCATTTATTTAGTTTACCAGCTACTTCAAAGCAGTTACCTAACAATTCACAATGAATCATTAGTTATCCTATAAGGGATGGGGGAGTGACAGTCTTTAGGTCGTTTGCTGGTCAACATGGAGTCGCTCTAGTTCAGTTAGACTCTTACAGTACAAGTCTCTTTATTTGATACTATGTGGAAATCTTGCCCTTGAGTTCCAGTGTTATCTCTCTCAGGTATTTTTTTGTTTTTGACAAAATAAATCCATGCTCTCCACTTGTAGCATGATACCTAGCATGTGCTGGAAACCAGTAAAAGGCTGTCATGTGACTGTAGGTTGATAAAATTTTTGGTGGGTAATTAGCTAGTGTTTTTCAAAGTTTGAGTTTGTGTGTCTTCCATTCCACTAATTCTACTTGTATGAATGAGATATAGTTGTGTATGTGTATAAGCATGTTCACATTAAGAATAAAACCAAAATTGAAACAAAACTGGAACGAGCTCTTGGTCTATCAAGTTAGTTTGGTTAAATAAATTATGGTACTTTTCACTGTGTTATTTATAACGAATGAAATGTCTTCCTGCCATTAAAAAATAGGGAGATAGATATATGTATAAATTCACTAGGAAAATCAACATTAAATCAATATATTTACAAAATATATTTACAAAATGGAGCATAGGCTGCTTTTATATAAGAGTTTAAATGTAAGTGTAAACACTTGGAAACATGTCGAAGAAAACATAAAGACCCAGGGCGGCGGGTTTTACCTTTTATTTCCTGCCTTGTACAGAATTTAAATTCTGAAGGGTGCACACACCAACGGATCGACATGTGCTCCCGGCCTCCGGCTAAGGAGGGCGCTGTGGACACTTGAGTCCTGTTTACCATCCTGGCGTCTAAAACGACGTGGCGACGTAAACGTGACGGGCAGGGGCGCAGGCGCAGTAGCGAGGCACCCGAGCGCTTTAGTTCCGGTTCGCTTCTGTGGTACGGAGGGCGCCGGCGCTACGGCTCTGACTCGTTTGGTGTCGGGAGGGCGGTTTTTCTGGGCCCACATGAACCAATGGCATCACGCCCGCAGCGGCTGGGGCCGCGGACGCGACGCCTCTGGACGTCCTTCAACCAAGAAGAAGGGTGGAAACCGCATCCCGGAAAGGTAATGGGGCTTAGGTCGGGATCTTGGCCCTCCAGGCTTGTAGCTTCTGAGCGCGGCACAGTCTCGCGCTCTCGGCCTCACCCTGAGCCCCGCCGCGCTGGCCCGGGCGTCCCAGGTGACGGGCCTGTCCCCTCCCTGCGCCGCCTCCCCCGGTATCCGAAAGGACCTGTGTGGTGTTGTGGTTTCTCCTCGTCCGTAAAAAGAGCTTTGTCCTCCTCGGGTAAAGTACAGAAGGACTGCCCTAATGCGGGAGTATTTGTGTTGGGGACAGTCCTAAATTACTAAAATGCTTCTTAGCCTCAGCTACTCAAGTTATGTTATTTTGCCACAGAAATTCGAGTCAGAGGTTTAAAGGGAGCCCCGCCCGAACGGCCTCACAGTCGACCTGAAGTCTCACTTGAAGAGTTTGTTGGAGTGTTCCCAGGGATGACAGAGAACCTGGCGCTTCCTAACATGTGTCCTTTGAGAAATGTACTTTAAAATAGTTTTTAAAACTTGGCTCGCCGGGTGTGGTGGTACACACTTGTAATCCCAGCACTTGGGAGGATCTCCATGAATTCAAGGCCAGCCTGAAACCCCCCAAAACAAGAAAGACTTTGCATGTGTGTTTGGTGACCCCCTTCTACTCCGTCAGACCTTCTGCCATCTTATACTTGAAGTGTGTTTCATTTTGTTTCCCCCCTTAATTTTTGTATCTTTTTTTTTTCTTTTTTCCCCGTACGAAGATTGAACTCGGAACCTTGCGCTTTCGAGGCAGGCACGGTGCCACTGAACTAAATCCCCCGCCCTCCCCAATAATTTTTTAATCTGTCACCTCACCTTTAGTGTCCTAATGCAGATCTTGACTGACCTATTGTAGTTAATTGTGAGTAGCGTCCATATATCTGCTCTTTACTTCCTTACAGTCCATGAATAACACAAGAACTCTTTTAGATAATTATTAAAAAATGAAATGGAACTGTCATTGGAAGGTAGATCATAGACATTTCTGTAAAGCATTGTTTTAAGCATAGAAATGAAAGTCAGGTGTGCCTATAATGCACTGGGGAGGCTGAAGGAGGATTCCTGCCATTTCGCGTTTAGCCTGGTCTACATAGTGAGTTCAGGGACAGTCTGAACTACGTAACAATGGTCTATCTAAAAAAAACCCAAAAAAACAAAAACCTAAAACTTTACCTTAAACAAAACTACAAAATAACTCCTTTTTATGGCCTGTAATATAAGGGTTTGCATGGTTGGGATCCTTTCTACTTCTACAGTCCCATCTCTTGCCACTCTTTTTTTTTTTCTTGCCACACTTGTCCTCGCTTTTTTTAAAAATTGTAAAATATACTTGACTAAACTTACTTAATTCTCACTCATTCTACAGAAGTCAGCTCAAGTATTACTTTTTTCACTGTAATTCTTAGCATCACTAAATGAAGTTCACAGTTGCTGGTTTTTTTTGTGTGTGTGGCTTTTACTTTTTAACTTTTATTTTGAAACTTTTAGTACAGTTACTGTTTTTATCAGCTGTTCTCTTCAAATATGGATTTGAAGTTCTGATTGAATTTAATTGTCTAAGTTGTATAAAGAAAAACTTAGGAAGTGTATGTATTAGTGATACCTTCTTCTTTGGTACTGAGTTATATTTTTATCGAAGATATAGACGTTCTCCAGCTTTTTATATTCCTTAAGTATGCAGACTTTTGTGCTTTTTTTTTTTTTTTTCAAAACAGCTGTTTTCTAGATGGCATGGGAAGGAGAGTATCTGTTTTTACAGGGTAGGGATGAATAAGTTGAGTGGCAAAATGCAAAGACATTCTGGGTATGCTGTAACTCCTGTTTTCAAGGAGCGTTCGTTCTATGCGGGGTGACAAGGTTAAAATACAATTTGGTTGGGCCAGGGATTTGGCTCAGTGGTTCTGCAGCCTGCCTCACAAACACAAGGGCCCGAGTTCGATCCCCGGTACCAAAAAACAAAACAAAACAAAACAAATACAATTTGGTTGACAAAAGACATATCTACTAGGTGGAAAGACTATCTTCCAGTTGGACAGCGGATGCCTGGGACTCGTTTCATTGCTTTCAAAGTACCTTTGCAAAAGGTAAGCAGAAGTTAGTTCAGTATTCTTTTAGAAACCTAAATTCACCCTGTATAACACTGATTCTCAATCTTTTCGCATTCCACTTCCTGTTTTTGTAGCAAATATATTGTAATGTCCTGGAATTAACTTCATAAGTGTGTATGATCTACTTCCATATGTAACTTTAAAGAAAAGAAACCAGGTAACATTTTCTGTAGAATATGAAGGATAAAATGGGTTCATAATAAAAATATGTTTTTAGTATATAAATACTTGCGTATGACTACGCTAGAAGATATAAAGAAATGGTTGATTGCATCATCAGTGGAAGAACTATGAATGCAGACTGGTCTAGGTGAGTTATATTTCAGTGGTGGAGGCTTCCGTGATAGCAAACAACTCTTAGTAGATTGCTAAACAAAACAAAGTACAACCTTTGTTGATAAAACAATTACTATCCTGGGAAATTTAATATACATTAAAATTGTGCGAAAAATACTTTAGTTGTGAAATGAAGTCAAGTTCTAAGGCTTAGATAAGTAGGAACAGTTTTTGCTTTTTAAACCTCTTTAATGTTTTGTTTTGTTTCGTTTTTTTGTACTGGGAATTGAACTCAGAGCCTCTGCTTGCCAGGCATGCACTATACTTGCTGAGCTACATCCTAGGCCCTAACCTATATTATTGTTGACTAGGATGTTCAAAGTCGTTTATGAGATGGAACATACAGACGTATGTATATATCTGTATATATTTATTGCAAGTGCCTTTTTTTCTTCCTTTCAATCACTAGAAGACAGATTTATAATATAGCTTCCGGAAGAATGGAAACTTTCCTTTGAGTCTCGCTATGTTAGTGTCGTATGCCTTGGAGTAGCTACGTAATACAGTTAGAATATAGCATACATTTGCTTTCTCTCATTTCTCTCAGAATTTTGAAGTGAATCTTGCTCCAGAAGAACGCTTTTCTCTTTTGGATCTTTTTAACAAAATCCAAGAGCAAAATGAAGAGCTTGGACTGATTATTGATTTAACATATACTCAGCGCTATTACAAACCAGAGGTAAATACTTAATTGTGTTTATTCTGATACTTAAATTACTCATAGTAATTCAGTAATAAATGAGTAGTTTTCATCTTGTGCTAATATAAAGTCTGGCCATTCATGGGTAATAGTAAATTTTAAAAGAGAACAACTAAATGGTTTCCTTAGCTACATGTTTAAATTGTCTCAAAATGGGATTGGAGACATGACTTAAAATATAACATTTGGTCATCATTACCACTATCTATATGGAAATTATTTCATCATCCTCAACAAGAACTTTTTAACCATTAAACAATAATTCCCTTGTTCCTTTGTTCACTCCTTAGCCCCTTGTAACCTCTAATCTTCACTTTCTAGTTCTATAAATTTGCCTATTTGTAGGTACCTCATGCAAGCATGTGATACAATGTTTTCCTTCTATTTCTGGCTATTTCGCTTGCTGTATTTTCAAACTTCATTCATTGTACCCCATATCAGATTCTTTTCCTTTTTATGGCCAAATATTCTATTGTGTATACATGCCAGGTTTTATCTATTCATTTATTGGTAGACACTTGGATGATTCCTTTGGCTATTGTGAGTAATGCTGCTATGAAGATTGGTGTACAAATACTTGTTCAGATCCTTGCTTTCAGTTGTTTTAGAGGTATCGTAGGAGTGAAATTGCTGGGTTATATGATAGTTTAACCTTGTGAGAAATTGCCAGAGCTTGACAATGTCATATTCTTGCTTTTAAGCTATTCTAAACATATACATTCTGAACATATACAGAAAGAAGTATACTTATTAGTGTTCATTGTACACCCATTAATTCAACTTTTTTGTTTGTTTTTTGAGTCAGGATCTCACTAGTTCAGGCTGGACTTGAACTTACTGTGTAGCCCATGCTGGACTCAAACTTGCAGCAATCTTCATGCCTCAGCCTCCTGAGTGCTAGGATTATAGTCATGTGCCACCTCACCTAGCTCATTCAACTTTAATATATATCAAGTGTGGACTATTGTGTTTAGATATACCCTTGCCTCTACTCATTATTATTTTAGAACAAATCTCATATCGTATAACTTTGTCTCTGTATCTTTAGTATATATATTTAAAATATAGTACTTTTATTCCTTACTATTAATTCTTCAGTATCAAATACCCAGTCTGTAGTACAACTTGGAATTATCTCCTAAATGTCATAAAAAGTTGTCACCGGGCATTTAAGTTGGTTATGTCTTAATTTATAGATTGCCCTTCATGTCTGTGTCATTCTTTTATTCCCCTCCTTGTTGAATTACATGTTTTGAAAAAAACAAGTAGTGTTTGTCCTCTTGATATGTTGTTAACTGCATCTCCGTGAGTTATTAACTTACTTTCTAGTCCTTTTATTTTCTGCAGATTGGTAGTTGAACCTAGTTTAATTGGAGTTCAAGCTTTTTTTTTTTTTTTTGGCAAGATATTTTATAGGTATTATATGTTTCCTTTTCTTATAAGGCTTATAAATGAGTGGTTTTCTCTATAATATAAGTAGTCATTGATTGACCAAGTAGTTTTTGGGGCACATAAAAATGATAAATTGTGTGTTTTTTTTTAAATTCATTAGCCTAGGTATAGTTCTGCAAAGAGGAATTTCTCCTCAACAGCTATTTGGTTGTCCAGTTATGCAGGCATGATTCTTTTTATTAAATAGTGTTTGAAATAATGAGTTGATTCACTAATACCTTCTAGTGATAGTTAGATTTTATTTAACTAATTTAGATTTTGTGTTATACACTCCATTGCGGTTGTCTCTTATTAAGGCACAGTTGAGGCTTTGTCTTTTAGACATTTGGAGCATCTCATTTTGGCTCCTTTTGGTACAATCTTAGTAGTCTTTGATCACTTTTTTGGTATTTGTATGAAAAAAGTTCCAGCACATCTTGTAATACATCCAGCCTCAACCCAAATCATCCATTGTAACAAGCTGCTTTGATTTTTTTTTTTAGTGGGAGTATTTTGAGACTACAGTCTGAGTGCTAAGTTTGTACTGGGCTCACCATTTTCCTAGGCTTTTTCTGTGGGTAGGCCTGTGAACTGTGTTTGTAATGTAAATTACATCATGGATTCACGCTTATACTTTCCATTTAAACTTAGAGCTACAGGATTTTCAGTTACCTTTTCTGTCTCTTAACTGTGCTTCATTTATCCTTGCCCCAAGAATATTTGTGCTTAACAGCTGATTTATGGAGGCATTGACCCTTAAAATGTGAAATATTAGGTAGAACTGCTCATAGAATTCTTAGTTATTCTTTATTTGTATTCATTTACCTGGAATTAGCTATGTCTTGTATTCTTGTTGACTATCTGTCCTTGAATTTTATCAGGTAATATGTATTGGTTGAATCAGCCTTGGAAAAAATAGCTTTTTCATCAGAATTGCTGATATTCAGAATTTATTATAGTCTTTTGGCTTATCATCTGATTGTTCTTTAATTAATCTTTAATTATTTTTCTACAAGTAAAATTATGTATATTTTTCTTGTTTTACTTTGTAGGATTTGCCAGAAACTATTCCTTATTTTAAAATTTTTACAGTTGGGCATCAGGTGCCTGATGATGACACTATTTTTAAATTCAAATGTGCTGTTAATAAATTTTTGAAAGAAAATAGAGATAATGGTAAGTTTTTATATTTTAAAAAATTAAATTTTGATTACATTTTGAATGGCGTTGGAGGGTTTTTTTTTTTGGTTTGTTTTGTTTTTTTGGTACTGGGGATCAAACTTGTTGGAGATTTTTGATAGTTTTAAATTTGACATTAAGTCTGTAATCATTTTTCCTGTTAAGGTGAAAATGTGAGAAGTTGATAATACAGTGTTTTCATTTTGTTGGTCAGAAAAAGTTTGCTTTGGTAAGTGGTTTTAGCGAGAAAGTGAACTGAACTAGCTTACTTATATAACAAAAAAATCTTGTTTTATCTTCTTTGTTTGTTAAGAGAAGACAGATTAAAAAAAAAAACAGAAAAGTCTCAAGATCTGAGAGTTACAGAAAAGAAACAGCAAAAGGCAAATGTTAGGAGTTAATCTCAATTACAACCAAAATAAGATAGTGTGGCCATTAAATTGTACACTTGTTTTACATATTTAAGGCATGTCCGTTTTTTTTTCACTTTGATTACAGTTTTGTTTGTGTTCAGTATCAGAAGTGAAGACTGGTCTGGTCTGCTCTGTAGCTCAGTGTTTAGAGTATTTGCCTCTAGTACTGCAAAAGAAAAAAAGAGGGAGGCATTGAGACATGGACAGAAGGAGAGAGAGGGGAATCAATAGATGAATGAACAGAAAGAAAATTAAGGCATTTCATTTGTTTCATTCCAAAACAAGTTTCATTCTTTTTGACACCTTTTGTTTGCTTTACTTGCTTCCTCTGTAATTAAATCAATTCTAGGGCTGGGGATTTAGCCCAGCGGTTCAGTGGTCTGCCTTGCAAGCACAAGTACCAATCCCTGGTACCAAAAAAAAAAGAAAGAAAGAAAGAAAGAAAAAAAAATCAATTCTAATGAATACTTTATAGTAAGATAAATGATTTTGTCTTAGTGCAGTTTTAGCTGTTAATACCTGACCAGGCCTTCTGCAGTTTACATCACTGGGTCTTAGTAGGGGCTATGCACATTTTCTTATAGAAAGTAAAT
This sequence comes from Fukomys damarensis, assembly GCF_012274545.1. Taxonomy (NCBI): domain Eukaryota; kingdom Metazoa; phylum Chordata; class Mammalia; order Rodentia; family Bathyergidae; genus Fukomys; species Fukomys damarensis. The sequence continues at coordinate 49,103,516 of NW_022900914.1, read as the reverse complement.
AAATATTGGTTTTCTGGTAGGTGATTCTGTATATGTTCCTGAAAAAGGCATTCCTTTTCAGGGTATTGGTAATATTATAGTAACTTGTACATGCTACTCGAGAAAATTGTCTAATTTTAGTATATCTATTTCAGTTATTTCACTCCATTTCTTGCTTTATAGACAAACTTATTGGTGTCCACTGTACCCATGGTTTAAACAGGACTGGCTACCTCATCTGCAGGTGAGTTGCCAACCCTAGAGGTAAACCATGTTTTAAGTTATTTTTGTTTGATTACAGTGATACTGTAAGCTTGATCAGTATAGAAATATGTGAAGCAGAAAGCATTCTTGTCTGCCACCGAGAAGTTACCATCTTTAATATTTTAATATATATCTTTTTTAAGTTTTCCGAAATGTAGATAAAAGCATATATGTGCTATAATATGCTATTTAATGCAAAGTGTTGTAGACATGTTTCTGTGAAAGCTCGTATTCTTTTTAAAAGCTGCCTTTTTCACATACTGATGAGCATGAAAGAAGTCTTTAATATTAAAGTAGTGTATATTCCTCTGTGAACATCTTTGAATACATATGGAGTTGTTCAGAGATAATTTCACTTAGAATGGATTTTGTTTGTTTGTTTTTGAGACAGAGTTTCACTTTGTAGTTCAGGCTGGCTCTGAACTCACTGAGTAGCCCACACTAGCTTTGAACGCACAGTGATCCTCCTGCCTCTACCTCCCTAGTGCTGGGACTACAGGTGCGCCACCATGCCCAGCTCGAATGGAATTTACTTTTCATGGATATTTTATGGACATTGTGCCTATTTATGTTTCTTCATTCAGAAGATGTAGAACTACCCTTTGTGAAGGAATAGGTATGAGTCACACACATGCATATAAAATTATAACTGACAAGTGTTGTGTGAAGAGACATGGTGTTAGGAGAGATTATAATGGAAAAGATTCATCAAGGGTAGGGACTACAGGTTTCCATGAGGAAGGTTGAATTGATACTAATCAGGTAGGACACTGGAGAGAATTGTGGCTATAAAGAACAGCACAAACCCTAAAACAGGTCAATATACACTGTGTTGGAGGGTATCTGGGGTAAGTATGATACTAGAAAGAAGGTGGCAGTATAAGTAGGAGATAGATCAGGCAGAACTGTTTTAAGGCTTTGTTTTAAAGACAAAGAAAAACCACTGAATTTTTTGTTAATGGTCTTTGGAACATAATAAAGTTTTGTGTTTTTAACCTATCATTTTACTTCTGAGTGGAGAATGCACCACAGAGGAAAGAAGTAGAAACAAGGAGTCAGATTAGGGAACTTACAGGAAATGAGGCATAATGGTATCTTGGAGCAAGATGTGGTAGGTATTTTGGTGGAAAATGTGATTATACTCCAGAAATTATTTAGGTAATATCTTGTCACAATTTGATGGTGGGGTAAAGATGAGAATGAGAGGAAATGGCTGACAGTGATGATGACTCCTATTTCTGGCCTGTACAGTTGGTTACAATATTTTTTAGATATGATCTTATTATTTTTCCCAGTTTGTCTTTTGCATGTTGTTGGTTCCTGATAAATATTCTGTCATATTGAGGAAGTCTTTTGTTTTTTAGTGTACATAACATTTTGTTCAAAAATGCCTCATGAACTTTTTCAGGTACCTATTAAATACCTGCCATTTTGGGCCTGTATTTTCTTTCCTTTCCACTTTTAAATTATTTTATATTAATAAATATGTACTTTTATTAGTAGATTTTCTAAAGTTGGGTCATCCTTGCATTCTTGGAATAGTCTTTTTGTTGTTATGGCATATCATTCTTTAATAATAGTTGAATTAGATGTGCTGATATTTCCTTAGCATTTTTATGTCTCCATTTATAAGTGAAATTGGACCTTTTTTGAAAAAACTTTTTCTTTTTGTATATATAAATGACCCAAATTATGTTGTTTTGTTAGATATTTGATTGATGTAGAAGGCATGAGGCCAGATGATGCAATTGAATGTAAGTATGAGGGTTGTCACTATTTTTCCTTTTTATAAAAATTAAAGGTAAAAATGTAAATGAATTTCTCAAATTTTGAAAAATTCGTAATTCATTTGCTCCAATGTAAGATATTAAAAACAACAACAAAAAAAAAACTCTTGGGGCTGGGGGTGTAGCTCAGTGATAGAGTGCATGCCCAGCACCAAAAAAAAGAAAAACCCCAAAACCATATAAGATAATCTTTCACCGAAAGTTATATAGGGATGTATCTGGAAGTGATGAGCTGTAATAGCCTAAGCAATTAGTCAGTGATTTTGTTTTTATCTCTCTGGGAAAGATTTGGTTTTTCTACAATAATTTCTAACAATTCATCCACTCCTCAGTATTCAGTAGGTGCCGAGGACATTGCATAGAAAGACAAAACTACATTGAAGATCTTCAGAATGGTCCTGTCAGAAAGTGAGTCTTTAATTTCATATGTGAAGTTTGTGGTTCAGGAGATCTCTTTTTTTTCTTTTTATTGAGTTTATTGGTACATTTTAGGTATACAGTACAGTTACATTCATTATTGGGATCTTGTACCTTTACGTGACAGGTCTTGGTTCTCATTTTTTCCCCTTGTCCCTACCCTCCCTTCACCCCCTCCTCCCCTCCCCATTAGGAGATCTTTTTTTTATATAATTCAAGTTGGATATATCCATTCGTCTCATAGGGTGTTCCTTACTGGGAGAAACCTAAACAAATAAGAATGAGAAGAGGAAGAGATTATTACTTATATAGGTAAAAAATGGAGTAATTAAATTGGATCCTAAATTTGGAAATTAATAATTCTGTGTGGAAATGTTTTCTTTGAGGAACTGGAATTCCAGTGTATCCCGATCAAGTGGTTTTGAAGACTCTGTGGAACCAGTCAATAGCAATAACAAGTCTGTTAACCATGGACTGAGGTACAACCTGCAAAATCCACCTCCTTTCCGGCGTTTTCACACCCAGTACTGGCAACAATCAGTCAGGTACCTCTGCTTTCCCTTTGTCTAGAACTGAAACAGAAATTAATACTATTAATCAATGAAAATATATTATGATAATGATGAGGAATTAATACATTCTTGTTGGTCCATATCAACAAGCAGTTATCATCCCCCTCTGTATTTTGGAAAATCAAATACAGGATAGACAATTAGGAAGAGAATTTAAAAACTCTTAGTGATTTTAAACTTAGTTTAAGCCAACAGTTTGATATGGCTTCCAGGGATAATCTTGCATTCTTAGGCTATTTTAATTTTGGTAAATTTTCAGAATGAGAAAGGCTGTTATTTAAAGAGTAAATGCAAATTAAGAAAAATAATGAAATCCTAATAGAGACATTTGCAAAGCATTTAAACAGATTAATCACATTTGTGAAAATGGAGCAATCTCAGTTCAGTGAAAGTAGTTTATTAGAGTTATCCAGAAAAGCCAGGTCTAGTGGTACACACCTGTAATCCCAGCACTCTTAGAGGCTGAGGCAGGAGGAACACAAGTTAGATCTCAGTCTGAACAACATAGCAAGTTAGTGAGACCCTGTCTAAAATGAAAAAAGGGGTTGGGAACATAGATCAGTGTAAGGCCCTGAATTCAATATTGTATCTATATCTATGTCTGTGTCTATTTGTCTAGAGAGAGGGAGGGGAAAAAGAGATATGAGAAGGGCTTTATTAGGGTAATTGGCTCAAGCAATTACAGAGGCAGAGAAGTTCCACAGCTGGCTATATACAAGCTAGACACCCAAGGATGCCTATAGTATAACTGTCCAAGTGAGAAAGGCTCCACGCCAAGCCACCTTGTAACTTGTAGTTCAAGTTCTGAGGCCAAAACCCTGACAGAACCCTTTGGGCCAGGGCGAGTGTTATGTGGGAGAGGGGAAGGTGCAATGCTGGTGCAAGTCCTAGAGTCCAGAAGCTGAGTTTTAATATCCAGAGGCAAGAGAAGAATATCCCAGCTGCAGCAGAGAGGGCAGATTTCTGTTCAACTCGAGCTATTTGATTGGTCCTCTCCCACACTGATGGCTAATCTTCCATCATTAGTCCACCAGCTCAAACATGAGTCTTTTCCAGAAATACTTGTCACAGATATACCCACAAAAAAATCCTTTTCCATATATCTGAGCATTCTTTAATTCAGTCTGATTGATTCCTAAAACTTAGGATCACAAAAGAAAAACCTTATTCTTTGACTATATAGCAACAAGTTTTGATGAGAAGTCCAGTGGAATATTTATCAGACTGGATCTGGATTTGCCTCCTGGCTCTGCCATTCACCTACTTTGTGGTTTTGGGTGAGAAACTTAACTTCTCTAAATTTCCATTTCTTGTCAGGTGGAGATTTTAATAATACACAACCCATAACGGGTTGTTGTCAACTGCATTATTAGTTAAAACAGTTTAGCACATTGTAAATACTTTCATGAAGATTTTGGCATTTTTAAGAGATGTAAACATTTGAAAAAAGTGGTAGTGGCGTAGAAAACTGATTTAACTCTTTTGAAAAATAATTTTAATAGCCATAATTATACCTGTAATTTCATCTTGATCTAAGGAAATACTTCAAGAACATGGAAAAGGCTGTATTCATTCAGTCACTTAGTACTTTTGTAAAACTCCCCAGTATGTCTCAGATACTGGGTTAGGTACTCAGATACAATAGTATATATTCCTGGATATTAATCTCAGAAGTGTTAATTGTAGTTGCCTGTATTCCTAACAATGGAAAATAAAGTAATTACAGTATATCCATACTACAACATTTTGTAAAATGTTAGTGATTGCTCACTTATGATAAGCAAAAATAATACTGTGATTCAACATCAAAAAAAAATGCAGTGAGAAAAAGTAAAAGGAAATGTTAACAAGTTGAATTAGATTAAATGGGATTGAGAAGTTTTGGAGGTTTCATTTTATCTGATTTCTAAATTTTTATATGATTATATATATTTGCTAATCTTGGTTTTGAAAGAATTAAACCCTGATTGTCCTAATTTGTTGCAGATATCATGGCTACACTTTTAAAATATTTATTTATTGATTGATTGATAAAATAAAAATAGTTCTGTTAATATTGAATAGCTTATTCTGTTTAACATCAACCATGCTAAAGTTTTGGAGGGAATGTAATCACTTCACCTAGTATGGGCATGCGTTCATCTCTGTAGGGAAGAGCGGACAGCTGCTAGGAAACTGTTTGTGCCAGCGTATTGTAGGAAACTTAAAATATATTGTCTTAATTTATCTTTATAAGAGCCTGTGAAGAGAGGTTAAGAGGTCCATTTTATAAAGAATGAAGAGATAATGGAATTAATATGAGAAAAAGAAAAAAATGGAAACAAAACTTTGTAAATAGGGAGGGGTGGAGGGCTTGAAGGGAAGGCAGAGGAAGGGGAAAAAATAAGAACCAAGATATATTATGTAAAGGTACAAATTTCCAATGATGAATGTCATTGTGTACTTAAAATGTACCAATAAAGTTAATAATAAAAAAGAGTGAAGGGATAGAAGGATAAGTAATTTATCTACAAATGTCAGGCAGGAAACATTAGAACCACAATATGGATTGTTTTATAAGGCTTACTGTATTTTATTCTAATAATGGTTTATTACTTCTTGTTTAAGAAAATTTTCACAAACTCAGAATGTTTACCAGAGATGTCCTGTGCCCCCTCCTGGCCCTGCTGGAGAGGACTATTCACAAAGGAGATACTTTTGGAATATGAAGCCAAATGGTAGTCAAGCAGCTCAGAATAAGAGGTGGTATTCTGGTGGTTACCAACGTCTATCTTCTCCAGCCTATTGGGGATGGAACAAGTGATAGAGGCTTGTCCTGGAATTCTACCTGCTGAACAGAGCTGGACTGAAGATTGCTGGAGTTATTTTCAGTAAAAATCAGGTCAAATTATTTTTCAGGTCAAATGAGGTTTTTTAAAATAACTTTATTGCCTCTTATGTGTTCCAGCTTAAAGGAAAATTGTGAAAATTTTACCTCATTGCTGATAAATTTACATTAATTATAGCAATGCAAAAAACAAAACAAAACAAAACCTGGTCATTCCAGTCTTAAATTTTTCTAAAGGAAGACATTTTAGATCTGATAAAAATATTAAGATCTTCCCTTGCAAATTATTTTTTAAAATTCTATCCTTTTTTCTATATATTCTCTTCTGGTTAGACTTGTGTTGATACACTGATATATATATCTATATATGTATATATAGATATATATATATACCCCATCATTAAGGGTATCTTTTTTTCCCCTAATTGTTAAAAGTTTTACTAAAATCTACATAGAAAGACAGTTTCTTTAGAACCTAGTCACTATCTGTATTAGTTCTGATATTTTTTGTGGTTAGGTATTTCTTTCTTTGGCAATCAGTATTTGGATTTAATCAACTTCCTTTTGCTGAATTGCCAGATGTGCCGTTAAAACACAAAGATGGATGAAAACATTAGGGATTGTTAATTGGGCAGTAGAGATAGACTAACTGGAGTGCAGGTTAATCAAAGGATAATTTTCCTGACAGGGTTAATGTCATCAAAGGGGTTGAACTATCCAGAAAACTTGAAAACTTTTATAGATTTATAGAAGTTGCTTGGTGAATGGAGTAAGATATGACCACAGATTTCCTGGAATATCTGGGAAGACTGTTATTCCTCCTCTTTTGAACATAACTCTGGGATCTTTCTCCAGTTGCCTCTTACACTGGAGTGGTGCTTTACCTCAGGAATACACAGGTAGATCACTTGAGAGAATGTTAATAATTTTTAGTTGCAGAGGAAGTTAGAAATCTTGGCTTGCTTAAGAAAGTATCTAAACATGACACATAGTAAACCTCAGTGAATATTTGAGGAATACTTGGGCAACTCAGATTCATTTTTTAAAGCCTCTTAATTTTGAGTATCATAGAATGTCTAGTACTGTATATGATAGTTGTTTTATATATGAACAGTGTGTGGAACCTGATCTTAAGGAAGTACTGTAACCCAACTGTTCTCTTTGCCTGTATCTAATTCGGTCATGTCGTTCTACTTCAGCTAAACAATAGCCATAAAGTTTTCTCTGCTTGCTATATTTAACAGAGATACAGAAGTTCTTTATGTTACAAGCCTACTCTTGTAAAATTATTCTCCAAGCAATATGAAGGCTCACATTGGAAGATGTTCAATCAAAACAACTATGAGGCATAAAAACAAAACAAAACCATGGATGCATATGGGAATTTACCTAGTTCTATAATTGTAAAGAAGGGTTTGGCAAAGTGGGCATGGTAGTGCACACCTGTAATCCTAGCACTTGGGAGACTGTGGCAGGAGGATCACAAGTTTGATTCCTACCTGGGCAACTCAGCAATAAATAAAAAAGTTTGGAGATTTAGCTCAGTGGGAATTTTCTTGATTATGTTGCCCCCTTTATATGGCCTCATTCAGTTATCAGCATGACTTCTTAAAAATCTGCCGTTTTATATCTTGTTCCCATTTATTATTATTTTTTTTTTTTTTTTGTACCTGGGATTGAATTTAAGACATTGTGCTTATGAGGCAGGCAGCGGAGCCACTGAACTAAATCTCCGGCCTTATCCCATTTATTCAATACACTGGTTCTGGTTCTACTCACACTATACCATTGAAAAAGCTAAAGGCCTCTGGCTAAAGGGATGAGTAGCTCCCTCTTTGCGTTTTTTAGTGGTCTATTTAGGTTTTTTATTTTATTTTTATTTAAAGGCACATATGAATAGTTTAAAGTTCATATAGCTGTATTGAGATTACCATGAAAAAGAGCAGTACTCTGCCCTAATCCTGATTATTATTTTTCAAAGACAAACACCTTAAGTATTCTTTTATTACCTTCTGGTATTTGCCTCCATTATTTATATAATATGCCTATTCTTAATATTTCAGTTGTGATACTATCTTATCTGTCAAGGAATTTTTACTATGGTAAATGAGGATTTAGCTCTTCCACATCACACTACAATAGTTTTCCAGCTTTTGGTTAAATCAGTATTCTGAGTTCATGGTACTAGCTAAATGTCATTCCTCATAGTGTACCATAGTTTTCTTTCTTATATGCCTTTTTTCCCCCTCTCAGTTTTGCCTAATTTGTTTGCTGCTTTTCCTATAGACCTTATCATTAATTCCCCAAATCTCTAATCACAAACTATTTCAATATGTATAAATATATAGTTGTTTTTTCTTTGAAATATTATTTTTCTCTGCTGAGGTACAGGAGACTAAACCCAGAGCATTGTTCCTACCAGGCAAGTGCTATACCACTGATCTATACCTCCCACTCCTCTGTGTGTGTGTGTGTGTGTGTGTGTGTGTGTGTGTGTGTGTGTGTGTATGTCTTTTTTTAAAGGAGATGAGGTCTCCCTATGTTTCCCAGGTTGGCCCTAAACTCCCAGTTTCAAGCAGCCCTCTGCTTTGCCTCAGTCTCCTGACTAGGACCACAGAATATGCCTCCACACCTAGCTCTATATTCTTAACTTCTAAGAGCTAGCTCTTACATTCTGAATGGCACTTTTTTTTAGAAAAAAAAATATAATTTTATATCCTTAATGTTATCAGTTTTTAAAGTTTCTTTGCATCAATTTTTTCCTCGTTTACACCTTTGTCTCATATCAGAGATGTTCTTGAAACATGTGGTGTTTATTTTTCATCTACCTGTACTTAAGATTGAGCACTAAAAGCTGGTGGAAACTATTCTTGTTTGTGGATTTAGAATGAGATAGCTAATCAGTTTAGTACCTGAGTCAGGTCTCACTATGTAGCTCAGGCTGGCCTTGAACTGAAACTCAGGAATTCTGCCTCACCCTTCCAAGTGCCAGGATTACAGGTGTGTGTCGCCCCCACCCATTTGACAGATACCATCTAAAATTTTTATTCTAACTGCTCATCTACCATGTTTTATCTCCCCCACCCTGGGGAGTTTTTAATCTTTAAAAAATCCTTAAATGTCATTTGATAGAGTTTGGATAGGGGCTAGAAATTTTTGGCATGAAAGACAATGTAATGAGAATTTCATTACCAAATAAATTACTTTTGGGGTTTATCCATAGGTAATTGTTTTTATGCCTCACATCCCTGGAGTGTAAGCCATGGAGTGTCCTAAGTCATTATTTTGGCCTGTAATGCCAGCCACAAGTGCTCCTCCTATGGAGGGAGACTTATCTAGGATGCTATCTAAACCTCCTTTCCAAAGACTTTCTAACAACAGTTTTAATTATATCCTAAAAACAGGCTTGTTCCTGTTACTGTCCTCTTGGAAATCTTGAATGGCTTCTGGCCTTCATATTCCATTTTCAACTAACTCCTCATCAGGGCTTCTGTATCTGACTGCAAGCTGACTTTTACATGCACTTTGTTCCCTTCCATATCTGCATGTGGGCTGTTTCATGAGTACTCTCTTCCATGGGCACTTACGACACCGCACCCTTGGTCTTCCAGGTTCCCTTGACTGTAGGGCCTCTCCTGTGGTCTTTGTGAACCAATTATTCTCATTGTTTGAGCCATTTCTCCTCCAGAAAGTCTTCTCTCCCAACACTGTACTCAAGTAAATAATCCTTTTTTCTAAAGGCACCTTGTGGCATTAGTGATTACATTTGTGTCTCATGCTCTATGAACACAGGATCTAAGGTATCACCTGAGGTACTCTCAACCCCCTGCTCCTTTTTGGCAGCTCTGTTTGTCTCTGGATCCACAATGCCCTTTTTATCCATTGCCAGCAGACCTTATTGAGATCCCCAAGCTGATCAGAATACAAGTTAACTCTGGGCCTGTGTGGTCTTTCTCACACCAACACCAAGCCTTTCCACTCATAGATCTGTCCTAATTGTTAGAGGAAATGTTATTACCCCACAGACCTTGGGATCTGGCTTACTAAGTTGCCGTGGAAGGCTGGGACGATGATCCAGAAGTGTGGAGTCATCTCCCTTATGAGCCTTCTAGAAAAGGTCCAGCATCCTAAGTGTGAACGCAAAGCCAAACCTCTTGCATGCCTTCCTGGCTTATTGCAAACCCTGCCAGTAGAGTAGCACATTACATCACATTGTTGTCCATCGTTTTTACTTAACATTTTCCTTATCCTTTCTACTCTATTGTTAATATCTCAAATAAAATACCAGTGACTGAATCCTTGTTTCTGGCTGTGATTTATAGAGGATCTGAGAAATATTCAGAAACCAAGTAGTCATAAGACTTCAGTTGTTCAACCACACAGAGGGCAAGTAACTGCTGATCTCTTCCACTGATTTGACACGAAATTCTGCAAATATTTGTATCCTTTAAGAACAAATGTCACTTAGAACCAAGTAACAATATATCAAGAATTACAAGCCAGGCGTGGTGGTGCACTCGGGAGGCTGAGGCAGGAGAATTGCTGTGAGTTTGAGACCAGCCTGGGCTACACAATGAGTTCCAGGTCAGTCTCAACTACATAGTGAGACTCTGTCTCAAAAAAACAAACAAACAAACAAAAAACAAATTTCCATATCCCCAAGAGTAATGTAATCATGATGTACTGAAAACATGTACTAATGCAAAATAATTTAAAAAAGTATATGTGGTAAGTGGGTGATTAGAGTACCGTCTCTAGTTTGGCAAGAAAAAAAAGTTTTGGACAGAATGAGTCAAAAGATGGTGTTAACTACTCTGTACTTAAATGAGTACTGAATAGAGGATAAAGACAAGCTGAAGCAGCAGATACTTCCCAGAACATTGCAAATTGTCAAATTCACAGAATAAAGCAATACAATAACTAGTTTGACTTTTTTTTTTTTTTTTTTTTTTTTTTTGAGACAGGGTCTCACTATGTAGTTGAGACTGAGCTGGAACTTACTATGTAGCCCAGGCTGTTCTCAACTCACAGCATCCTTCTGCCTCAGCCTCCCGAGTGCTGGGATTACAGGCATGTGCCACCACGCCTGGCCAAATTTGACTTTTTAAAAAATGACAGATTTCACGATTATATTCACATGATAGAGGAATCTGTATTAACACTTCCAAGGTTAGACTAATTTTAAGACAAGTACAAATATTCATGTAAGTCTGTGTATAATGTTGGTAGGACGGTATTGATATCCTTATGAAAGTTCTCATTTAACACCTTGTCAAATTAGAGCTTTTGAACCATCTTGCCTGTGATGCATGATATAGCTAACCCTATAGGTACACGTAAAGGGATCATTACCTCTGAGATGACTTAAACAATATAATGCATCCCTTAGCATACAAGTCAGGAGTTGGACGTACACACGGGTTTGTAACCACCAGTGCAGTCAAATATCAACCCCTCCCCCCAATCTCACCACTGCTCTTGACAACTGCTAATCTGTTTTGTTTGTTTTTTGGTACTGGGGAGTAAACTCAGGCAGGACCTTGTACTTGCGAGGCAGGTGTGGCACCACTGAGCCAATTCCCCCAGCCCTGCTAATCTGATTCTGATCTCTAGTTTTGCCATATCTTACAATGTTATGTAAGTAGAAAAACTAGTGTGTATCCTTCCAAATGTGACTTCTATGATTTAGCATACTGTTTTTGAGATTCATCCACATCACTTAAGTGGATCAGCCATCCATTCCCTTTTTTGTTTTTTTTGGGGGGGTGTTTGAGACAGGGTCTCACTATGTAGCACAGGCTGGTCTTGAATTCACAGTGATCCTCCTGCCTTAGCCTCCCGAGTGCTGGGATTACAGGTGTGCGCCACCATGCCCGGCTTCATCCATTCCCTTTTTTGTTTTTTTTGGGGGGGTGTTTGAGACAGGGTCTCACTATGTAGCACAGGCTGGTCTTGAATTCACAGTGATCCTCCTGCCTTAGCCTCCCGAGTGCTGGGATTACAGGTGTGCGCCACCATGCCCGGCTTCATCCATTCCCTTTTGTTGCTAAATTAGTATTCCCTTATATGCCATGACGTGTTACCCATTTACCAGCTGAAGGATATTAGGTTTCCATTTTTGAATTTTGAACAAAGCTGCTATAAACATTTTTTGCATTTGAGTTTTTACCTGAGCATCTCTTTATTTCTCCTGGAGTAAGTTGCTGCAAGATTGTTGTGTTTTGTTTCTTTGTTTTTGTTTTGTTTGCCAATATGAAGATTGAACCCAGGGCCTTCACACGGGGCTGCATCCCCATCCCTTGTTATTTTTTTATTTTGATAAAGAGTCTCACTAAGTTTCCCAGGCTGTTTTAACTTGCCATTCTCCTGCTTCAATTTCACAGAGTACAGGGATTTATTTTAGCCATTGTCATAAAGAGATGTAGTGTCTTACTGTTTTAAAAACAGCTTTAGAGACGTAGTTGACAATATAATACACTGTACCTATTGGTACAGTAATCAGTTAGATACATTGACCTGTATGCGTCCATTACCACAATCAAAGTAGAAGATATCTACTACCCCAATGTTTCCTCATGCTCCTTTGTAAGCCCTTTTCACACCAGGTCCCCTATCCCAGCAACCACTGATCTGCTGTCACTATAGATGAACTTTATATAAATGGAATCATATTGTATATACTCCTGTTTGTGTGTGTGTGTGGTTGTTTTGGTGCCAAGAATTGAACTCAGACCTTGTACTTGACAGACAGGTTGGGTGTCACTGAGCTACATTCCCAGCCCTGTATGTGCTCTCCTTAGTTCAAGTGCTTTTATTCAGCATTTTGAGATTTATCCATGTTACTGTATGTAGCAATAGCAGATTCCTTTTATTAATAAATTGTATTTTATTGTAGGTACCTTTGTATACATGACAGTTTATCCATTCACTTGATGAACATGTGCGATTTTTCCAGCTGTTTATTTTGAGACAGGATCTCACGATGTAGCCCAGGCTGGCCTCAAACTCTTGGAGATCCTCCGCCTCAGCCTCCCAAGTGCTGGGATTATAGGCATGTGTCACTACACCCAGCATTCCAGCTTTTGAAGTTACAAATGAGCTGTTATGTATGCACTGAAGACTTTTTTAGTGTGCTTCAACTTTATCGAGGCACAGTTTATAAAATGTACTTTTCTAAAGGGCTTTGACATGTTCCTGAGACTGTTAACACATCAAGATACAGAATGCTGTCTTCACCGTAAAGTTTCATTCCACCATTCCACACAATCAGTAATTTGCTTTTAGTCACTCTAAAATTGTCATTCTGAGAATTTTGTGGAAATTGAGCCCTACAGTACTGTAATTTATTTTCTCACTGGTTTTGATGAGCATATTTTTGTAGATTCATTGATGTTTGAACAATCTGTAGTTCATTTTCTTTTTATTACTGAGTAGTATTTCATTGTATGAATTTTCTACAATTTATCCATTGACAAACTGTTGGGCTTTTATAAATCTCATCTGTTACAAGTAAAGTTGATATGAACATTCATATATAAGCAGCAGGACAGTTCATTGTTTCAAATGACCCTTCTTTGTTCGATGTTTCTAAACCATCCTATTTAGAGGAGTTGCACCTGCAGCCTCGCCTTGTCCCTCATTTTCCTATTTTTTTCCATAGTACATATGCACCAGACAGCTATATTTTTATTTACCTTTCCTTGCAAAGTATTAAGAGAAGCCCCAACCATAATTAAAGGGACATTACTTCCTAGCCTCTTTACCCTCCCTTGGAGGCTTATACAAAGATTACACATCAAATTTCAAAGTCTACTCTAAAAGAAGAGGCTGGCTTCATCCCTGTTTGCGTCTTATGTCCCAGAAGCAAATCACTGAGTGGAGGCAGCTCTATGACTCTCCTTAAGTGACTGGCTGCTGGGAAAGCACTAAGCAAACTTGAGTCCAGTCTGTCTCGACAACGAATTGTGGGATCTCGAGAAATGGAAACATAGTAGAGTCTATCAACACTTCGTTTTTTTGTTTTCTTTTTCGTACCGGGGATCGAACTCAGGACCTCGCCTTTGCGAGGCAGGCGGCGGCACCACTAAGCTAAACTCTCGGCCCAACACTGCTTTATATAGGAAGGACTCGAGGCGTCTCGCCAGCCACAGAAATTAAACCCTCAGTTTCCGGCTGGGGCAGGAGGGTCCTTTCCGCCTCCGCCGGAAGTGATGGAATAGCACCTGCTATTCTTCCAGTCGGCTAACAGGACTCAGACAGACTTGTAGGTTGGGTCAGGGAACGGACCAATGGGACTATGACTGCAGCGATCTAGAATGTGATCACAGCCGGCTTCTCCGGAAATAAGATCCGGGAGGGCGGGAACTGGGCACCACTTCCGGAAGTTGAGGGATTTGTTTCCGAGGGAAACAGTCTTCAGTAAGGACCGGGATCGGACCGTGAGTTTTGCGTCCGATGTAGCGGGCGGGGTTGTGGGGGAGGCCTCAGTCCCCGTAGCTTTAACAGTTTTCTGGGGGTGATACCAGCGTTTCTTCAGCCGTTATTCACCACCTGCTTACCAAGATGCCCTGGGAATGCACACGGAAATGATGGCGTCTTCCCTCCGAGAAACAACAGTTTAGCGAGGAGACAAACGAATAGGCCCATAGGGCGCCGTGGCTGTGAACCTAGGAGTTCGAGGCCAGCCTGTATCACACAGTGAGACATTGTCTCAAACGGAACAACACGAATAGGCACATGATTAACGTGCTCGGTATTAAAAAGGAGCTGGTATAACAGATAGGAAGCCCGGGCTCTTGTTGCTCTAGTAAATGGACTCTGAAGGAGGGAGGAAGGCATAAGTCATCAAAAGACTTGAAAGAACACAGGAACTACCTTACCTGTTCAATGAGTTTGTGACTGGAGTCTGATCGTGGTAGAAGAGGTAAACAACGCCCAGATCCTAGAGACGGAATAACAACATAAAGTTGGGACTTAGGTCGAGAACACCAGAACTTCACAGTCTGAAATATGTTTTGAAACATATCACTATGACTGCGGAGGAGGACTCTACCGCTATAGAGGAGGAAGTGGTAGAGGGAGGTGTGGCAGAGAAATGGATAGATCAAAATTTATTTAGGAGGTAAACATTCAGGACTACAGGTATTAGATATGGGGTTTGAAAGGTGTATCTGTCCATTTTCTGTTGCTAATAACATCTTGGAGTGAATTATAAAATGGTTAATTTTGTCTAGTGGTTGTGGTGCAGGGACAGCATTTAGTTGTGGCATTGCTGAACATAGCCTTGAGGGAAGCTGCTTAGGGTGTCACATGGCAAGAGACAGGAGTACACGAGGTGACCTAGCCAAATTGGCTTTTAGAGCTGACCCACTGGGGAGATAAACCATCGATGCATTTATGAGGGCACAGTCCTATCACCTTTTGTGTCTGTGTGTGTGTGTGTGTGTGTGTGTGTGTGTGTGTGTTTTGTACCAGGAATTGGACTTGGGCCCTTAGCTTGTGAGGCATGCGGAGGAACCACTGAGCTAAATCCCCAGCTCCCTAATCACCTTTTGAAAGCTCCACCTGTTCCCACCTCTAAATATATCTTATGATGGAAATTAAATTTCAACATGAGTTTCACAGAGGAGAAACCATATATTATCCAGCAGTAATTCTAAATTTTCTTGCCTAAGTAAGTGAATATTTACACTAAGCCAAAACAAACTATTGTGGGGTTTTCTAGGATTAAAAGAATAGACAAGAGCTGGTGATTTACCTCAGTGGTGCTGCACTTGCCTTACAAACAAGCCCTGAGTTTGAGCCCCAGTACCAAAAAAAAAAAAAAAAAAAAAAAAAAAAAAAAAATTTTTCC
>NW_022900914.1:48927987-49087804 GCF_012274545.1 Fukomys damarensis | reverse complement strand
AAAAAAAGAAAAAATTTTCTCCCTCCCTGATTGCAAATACTTATGTTTTGTATGCTCTCTGTTGAAAATTCAGAACAGACACAACAAAATTTATTTTGGGGGGTTTGTTTGTTTTGAGACACGGTTTGACTCTGTAGCCCAAACTAGCCTTGGACTTACAGCGATCTTCCTGCCTCAGCCTCCCAAGTGCTGGGGATTACAAGTGTGGGCCACTATGGCTAGGCCAGCCAAAATATATATGTATTTTTATCCAGACTGTAAAAATCACCTAGTAAGCCAGGCCTGTGGTGCATGCCTGTAATCTCAGCCCTCTGGGAGGCTGAAGAAGGGAGATAAGAAAATTCAAGCCTAGCCTGGGCAATTTACTGACTTAGAAGACCCTGTCTGAAAAAAAAAAAAAAAGTCCAGGGGGATGTAGCTCAGTGTGAAGGCCCTGGGTTCAACTCTCAGTACTTCCAATAGGGGAAAGAAAATCACCTAGTAATCTCACTAATCAAGATGATATTGTTTAGATATTTCCTTCAAATCTTTTTTTTTTACCCCGTATATCTTTTTGTATAATTGGTATTATACTTAATATAATTTAGTATCCATGTGTTTTTCATTAGACATGAATATGACTAAAGATTGCACTTGATCTTCGCCAAAAGGCTGAGAAGCGATATGACTAAAGATTGAACTACTGTGTGCCAGGATATTATTTACAAATATTCTTTTTCCCCTTTTCAGAACAATCCACATGTACTTTCAGCAAATTAAATAACTTTTTACTTTTTTGCTTTGTTTTCTTTTCAATCTTTTTCTTTATATGCAGCTTTTCAAAATCCAGAAGTTCAGCCACATTTTGTTTCATTTTCCATCAAAGTGTTTAATGTTACTGCTGTTTTCACACATCATCAAGAGTAAAGTTTTTCATTTTGTGTTCAGTAGTGGACATTGACTCCATGGCCTTTGTGCTGAGCTATATCCTCAGCTTTTAATTTTATTTTATTTGGTACTAGGGATCAAACTCGGGACCTTGTGCTTGCAAGGCAGAGCTCTTTTTATTTTATTTTGAGACCTGGTCTTGCTAAATCATCGCTAAATTATTTAAACTGAGTGTGAACTTGTGATCCTCCTGCCTCAGTTTTTCAGTGTGCTGGGATTGTAGACCAGTACCAACAAGCCTTGCTAAGTGTATAGTTTTTAATGGTTGTTATCACTAATCTGAAATTGATTATATAAGTTGTTTTTAACCTTTCACTGTTAAAATAATGAGAAATTCATCTTAATACCCAAATTTTGAATTAATTCCTTGAGAACAATTCCTAGAAATGGAACCCACAGAGTAAAAGGATGAAATGAACAAAATATTAACTGTTGGGAGCTAAGGATGTCATATAGTTGGGTGGTAGAGGACACACTTGGCATGTGAGGTCCTGGGTTAAATCCCCGGGACTCCCTAAAAAAGGTTAAAGTTGTTTTCAAAAATCAATTTTTATAGTACTTAGTTTTCCATTCAAAGATATAGTTACATCTTTCTGTTTATTCAGATTATTTTTTATTTTTTATTTTTTTCATTGCTGGGGATGCAGCCCAGGGCCTTGAGCATGCTGAGAAAGCAGTTGTAACTGAGTGTGTCCCTACACAGTACTTTTATGTCTTTATATATACCCTGTTCTTCCTTGCTAAACTTACGTTTAAGGAAAGACCAGTGTTATTTATTTTTTATTTATTGCACTTTCTCTACTAATTCCCATGCATGGGATGAATATGTTTGGGTCAAGTGTGATACTTTATTATTTTCAATTATATTTATTTATTTATTTATTTATTTATTTATTTATTTATTTATTTTTGAGACACGGTCTCACTATGTAGTTGAGACTGATTATTTATTTATTTATTTATTTATTTATTTATTTTTGAGACAGGGTCTCACTATGTAGTTGAGACTGCCCTAGAACTCACTATGTAGCCCAGGCTGGTCTCAAACTCACAGTGATCCTCCTGCTTCAGCCTCCGGAGTGCTGGGATTACAGGCGTGCAGCGCCACGCCTGGCTACAATTATATTTGTCTCCAGATTCTGCTAAAATTAAAATAGATCAGAAAGCTAAAAAACTAAGGTGCAGTAAAGTTTAATTAATACTGTAAGTAGCCTATGTTCCAAAACTTCCTAATATTCTGCTCCTGGTTAAGTCCCTCAGTCACGAGAGTGACCCTCTCATCTGGACAGGCAGGGGATGAGGCAGCTCCTGTGACCATTTCCCAGGCATGGGAAAAGAACTAGAAACACCTCAGCAGGGTTAGGAAAGCACGAGGAGGCCAAATATGTTTGGCAATGGATTTTTCTTTCTTTGTTTTTCCTTTTTTTGGTATCAGGGTTCATGAATTTGGGACCTTGTGCTTGCAAGGCGGGTGACAGAACCACTGAGCTAAATCCCAGGCCTGGCAATGGGTTTTTCTAATTTACTGTTCATTATCATTTCATAGTATCAATTTACTTTCACTTGTTAGCAAGTCTGTTTTTTAAGAAACAAGTCACAATGTTAAATTTTGTTTAGTTTTGTTTGAGACAGGGTATTGTCTAGGTCAGCCTTGAACTCACTATGTAGGCCAGATTGGCCTTGAACCTCCATTGTTCCTGCCTCAGCCTCCCTAGTGCTGGGATTACAGGCGTATACCACAATGTTAGACTAATGTTAACTTTTATAAAAGAAATCTGTTGGTCTTTTTAGGTTTGGTGCGATAGAAACCTGCT
Organism: Fukomys damarensis; assembly: GCF_012274545.1. Taxonomy (NCBI): domain Eukaryota; kingdom Metazoa; phylum Chordata; class Mammalia; order Rodentia; family Bathyergidae; genus Fukomys; species Fukomys damarensis. The sequence goes on along the minus strand of NW_022900914.1, from coordinate 49,085,063 downwards.
TGTCTATGAAATGCAGTTAACACATCAGCTGGACCTATTTCCCGAATGTAGGGTGACCCTTCTGTTATTTAAAGATGTAAAAAATGCTGGAGACTTGAGAAAAAAGGCCATGGAAGGCAGCATTGATGGTTCATTAATAAATCCTACAGTGGTAAGTACAAAGTTTGAAACTGAATGAACCGTAAGGGGATTTTTTCAGAGTATGTTAATTTTTCATGATATAGTTTAGGCTACAATTCTATCATTTTAAGATAAAAAGTTCTTGTCAAAGTCAGGCTTAGCCAGCCTTGAACAAAGAATGGAAGCAGAAGCTCCAGGCCCTGCCCTGAAGAAGAGAAAAGGTTATGGTGTAGCTCTGACCACAGTGTGGTCTGGCACATGCCCAACTGTCCAGCTTCTTGTGTGTGAAATGAGGGTTCTGAACAGGACAGTGTCTGTGAAGACGATACGGCACAGTGGTTAAGAGCACACACTATGAGGCTGAAGTACTGGGCTTAATGCAGCTCTGCCACTTCCTATAACTTTGAGCACGTTGTAGCAAGCACTTACATCATGTTTACCCTGCCCCTGGCGTTGTACTTAGTGCTTTCTCTAACCTAACTCACTTCACCTTCAGCAGCCTTACCAAGTAAGTACTATTATTTTTTGCCTAACAGATGAAACACTAGGAACTTGCTCAAGTTCTCAGGGTGGTAAGTGACAGAGCTGGGACTCATCCCAGATGTTCTTTATTTCAGTGACTTCATCTCCCCCCCTCCCCCGACACCAGGGATCAAACTCAGGACCTTGTGCTTTTGAGGCAAGTGCAGCGCCACTAAGCTAAATCCCTGGCTTGTATTTTTTTTGTTATTTTTTGTTTTGTTTTGTTTTAAATTTTATTGGTACCGGGGATTGAACTCAGGTCCTTGCACTTGCAAGGCAGGTAGCAGCACCACTGAGCTAAATTGCCAGCCCTGACTTCATCTTTTACATGTGAATAATACTGATTTCATTGAGGAATATGAACACTGTAGGCAGTAATACAGGTAAAATATTTAGAATATAGCATTTCCCTTCTTAGCCCTCCATAAATGTTATTTCAAAATCTCTTCTTACTATTTAAGTTCCTCAAAGCTTTAAGATTCTGTGTTTGTTTTTTGGGCCATGGTCTTACTATGTAGTTCAGGTTGGCCTTGAACTTACCATGTAGCCCAGGTTAACTTCAAACTCAGTGATCTTCCTGCTTCAACTGCCCAAGTGCTAGAATTACAGGTGAGTGGTACCACATCTAGCTAAGATTCTATAATTTATTTTTTTTAACTATCGAGGACCTGCAGATAACAGTTTTGAAAATATGTTCCACATAAGTCATATGAAGTAAAACTGCATACCAAAGTCACCATAAGATAGCAGTATATCTTTAGACTTTCAGATTGTCCCCATGCAATTTTTTTTCCTCCCCATTAATTGTTTTTATTCTCTTTGGTAGATTGTTGACCCATTTCAGATACTTGTGGCAGCAAACAAAGCAGTTCACCTCTACAAATTGGGAAAAATGAAGACACGAACTCTATCTACTGAAATTATTTTCAACCTATCCCCAAATAACAATGTAATGTGGAATTTTTTTAAAAATTTTAAAATTTTTTTCTGGTACTGGGGATCGAACTCAGGAACTTAGGCTTGTGAGGGCAGGTGCGGTGCAACTGAACTAAATCCCCAGCCCAGTGTGGAATTTATTGTCCATATTTCTGTTGCCTTTGTCATAATAACATATATTTTCTTTAGGGTTGGGGTGGAGGTTAAGTTCTAGGAAACTAGTTGTTAGTAATAAAACAAAATAATCACAGTGCTCTAAACTGAGATTTGAGGTTTAGTGCTACCTAGACAAATAAGCTTTGTAGTTAGTTTCAATCTGAGTAAACAAAAGTTTGGCCAAATTAAATGAAGCTAGTTTTGCCTGTGGGTTTAGGAAGATCTCTCAAGTATTTTTGCTTAACAGATTGACAGAAATCCAAATGATAAAAATTGGACTTAGACATTTTATACATTAATGCATGTCTTTCACTCTCCTGTAAACTCTTGAGGGAATGATGCGTGTCTTTTTCATAAACAGTTCAGGAACTTGCTGTTTCCTAAAACAGTCCTAAATCCATGCTCACTCACATACTAAGTGCATGAGAAGATTTTGTGGTTTGAAATACTCATAGGATTTCTTCTTTAATAAAAATTATTGAGGGCCGGGGATTTAGCTTAGTAGTTCTGTCACCTGCCTCACAAGCGCAAGGACCCTGGTACTTGATCCCTGGTACCAAAAACAAACAAGTTGAGCTGACAACATTCCACATGCATGTAGCACATGAAAAAAATGACTGAAATATTGCTGATAAAGTTCTAGTATTACCACTAGTTATTAACACAACTAGCTACTAATACCATCAAGAGAACATCAGGAAGCTTGTGGTTTGGTCAAAGTAGAGATGACTGCAAAGTTTATAAAATGCAGTTATCTTAGCATAGTAATAGAATTCCCCAGTACCTGCAATAAAATTTAACAGGTCACGATTGTTTCTTAGAGATATTTTGAAATAATTCAGGATGCTATTCTTATTCCAGTTCTGGTTCTAGGAGCAAAAGAAGCAAGTATGTTTCTGAGGAAAGGCAGATAAAATAAGACAAGTTAAGTTGCCTTAAGTTATATGACATAATTGGAGTATGAATGCACTGGTAGGAGAATGGTGAAGATACTCATTCTGGAGGGAGGAGAATGTGGCAGTGAGAGTGGCCCTGGATCCTCAAACATTTATTGAGCAGCCAAGCCACAGAGCGAAGGGTGATGGACAGAGGACAAGACATAAGCATAGGCGGAAGGGTACAAAACACAGCAGGAACCGCAGACTGGCTGGTGCTAGGAACATGTGGGTGGAAGGTCACTTGGGCCAAAAGGTGGTGCTGCTTCCATGCTGTGTGGAGGAATAGGGCCTTGACTTTGTGGGAGCAAGGTGCAGCTGTAAGCAGGCTGATCATTAGAGGCCAAAACAGTAGAAGCTGGGAAGGGATTATTAAAGGATTATGGGAGGGAAAAACTAGGAAAAGCGGGAAGCACTTGTCTAAAGAAGGCACATGAAATGTTTCAGATCTAGTTCATTCTTTGTTTTTCTTTTCCTTAGATTTCAGAAGCTTTGAAAAAATTTGGTGTCTCAGCAAATGACACATCAGTTTTAATTGTTTACATTGAAGAGGGAAAAAACCAAATAAATCAAGAGTACCTAATATCTCAAGTGGAAGGTCTTCAGGTTTCTGTGAAAAATCTTCCTGAAATAACAAATATTTCAGAAGTCAAAAAGGTTTGTAAATTTACATTGTTAGAGTGTGATAGTTGACTAATGCTGATGCTGTTTATTGGTCAACAATGGACCTAGCCAGGTATGGTGGCCCACGCCTGTAATTCCAGTTCTCTGGAAGCAGAGGCAGGAGGATCTCCATGAGTCCAAAGCTATCCTGGGCTACATAGTGAGTTCAAGGCCAGTCTGAACTATGTAGCTAGACCCTGTCTCAAAAACCAACAAAAAACAGGCCGGAGATTGAGCTCAGGGCCACCCTGCACCTGCCTTGCAAGTGCAAGGTCCTGAGTTCATCCCCAGGACCAAAAAAAAAAAAAACCAAAACAACAAAAAACAAAACCATGTACCTATTCATTTGGCCTTTTAAGAACTGTTAATATTTTAAATGATTTAAGAATAATTACAGATGAACTAGAAGGTGCATGTAAAGTACAATTAGAAATGTATTGATAAAAACATTCTCTACAAAAGTGAGTAGCTATGGATACATATTGAAGATATACTCCTAAGTGAAATAAATAAGGCACACATGTGTAAATACCAAATAGTCTCTCTGGTGTGAATAATCTGCAATAATACAGAAGATCCTAATAAGATTACTGACATTGAGAAATGGGAAGAAAGGAGCTAAAGGTGTAGGGAAGGTGGGACGGGTGGGGGAAGGGTAATAAGGGAAAAGAAAAAAATGTGAGATAATGAAAAGATGAAAATAAAGTGTTTGTAGATGGGGAGGGGCGGAGGGGATGAAGGGAGGGCAGGGACAAGGGGAAAAAATGAAAACCAAGACTTGACATGTAGAGGTACAAGATCCCAACAATGAATATAACTGTACTGTATCCCTAAAATGTACCAGTAAACTCAAAGCTGAAAAACAAAACAAAAGTGAGTACCTTTAATTCTCAAGGTTATATAGTACATCTAGAATATTGACTGTAGTATAAGTTAGTATCTAGATGAGTGCTTTTAAAAATGATACAAATAGGGCCAGGGGTTTGGCTCAGTGATTCTGCCACCTGCCTTGCAAGCGCAAGGACTCAAGTTTGATCCCTGGTATCCCCCCAAAAATTGATACAAATAGAGTGGGGATGTAGCCCAGTGACACTGCACTTGCCTGGCAAGCCTGAGGTCCTGAGTTTGATCTCCGGAACCAAAAGTTGATGCAAATACGTTTTTATGTACAGAGAGTGTTTATGTTCTAACTACATTTTAAAAGAAATATTTGAGATAAGCAGTGAATTTTCATATGCTTTGAATATTTTAATCACATCTGTGATTCATGATTTCATATGATTAACCCAATAATTGAATGAAAATTTCACTTATCAATGTTGGTAGAATGACAATTACTAGTGCATGAATGTATCAGAAGGATATTATTTGTCTCTCATTTTTACAGATATATAAATTGTCACAAGAAGAAAGCATTGGGACATTATTGGACAGCATCATTTGCAGAATGTCAACAAAAGATGTTTTGTGAAATGTTAGAAATATTAACAGAAATTGTCATCATTAAAGAAAACACTTTTTTATCGCTACATTTGTATATATTCAAATACTTTTATGTAATTAGAAGAAAAATTGCAACCATTTATTGAGCACCTACAGTGTGTTGGGTTCTTACTTTAGCAATTCTATATCCACCAGCTCACATCCCACCCCTACTTCAGCCTACTCCATCACTCCCCTTCTGAGCTTCTGGATGCTGTTTTGTATTTTATGTGTATTTAATTCTCACAGCAGACCTACAAAGTGCTTTTACTCCCATTTTATATAAGGAGCAACTAAAAACTTGTAGAAACAATCTGAAAGCTCTGGGTTCAATCCCTAATACCACCAAAAAAAAAAAGGTGAGAAAAAAGAAAGCAGTTGAGGCCTGGGGCTTTTGGAGGGGTTCCTGGTGACACAAATTACTGCGAGGTAAAGGAAGGAACTATATTTTGAGTAAAAATTGTTAGGTTAAAAAAAATTGTAGCACTATTAAGTCATTTAAGGTCACACAACTAGAGTATAGTCGTGTTTGATAAATAATTGGATTTTCTTGTCACCTGTGTTTTTTATTGTGTCAGTCAAGATAGGTTTGATCAAGACTCAGCAAACTCTCTGAACATGGTGGTACACATCTGTGATCCTGACACTCAGGAGGCTGAGGCAAGAGGATTACTGTATGCTTGAGACCAGGCTGGGCTACATATTGAGACCCTGTCTCCAAAAACAAAAGAAACAAAGAAAAAGATAGCAAATGAACTCTTTCATGAAGAACAAGACATAAAAATTTTCCTCTTTGCAGACATAATCCACTGCAACTACTCAACTACATGTTATACAAGTTATAGTACTGAAGCAGCCACAGACCACCCATAAGGACGTGCTGATGTCACATGATTTACAAAATATGGTGGGCAGGATTTGATTGGAGGTCTAGTTTGTGGACTTGTGGGTCAGTTAGGCTGCAGTAACAAACAGTTCCTAAAACTGGTTGTATACAATGGAAAATTATGTCTTACTTTTTCTGCAGAGACAACACAAATCAGTAGGAAGACTCACTGCAGTGACTTAGGAACCCAGGTGCTGTAAAGCTTTGGTATAGAAGTGATAGACGTCATTTATCTTTGTTTTTAAAGACAGAGTCTCTCAGTAGTTCAGGTTGACCTTAAATTCTGGGCTCCTCCTGCCTCAACCTCTGGAATGCTGAAATAGGCGGGCAGTACCACCCCTGGCAGATACTACTTATCTTGTTTCATTTTAAATTATTAAAATTTAGGTGAAGATTATGTTCTTTCCACTGCATCTCATCAGGAAGTATACAATGCCTGTAATTTGACCATTTGGGTAAGGTGTTTCTTTGCTAGGTCTCTGTATTATAAAAGCATCCTTTCCTGCAAAGCTTAGAGAGTTGAAGCTGAATCTAGATCTCAAATGCTATAGTTAGAATTAAAACTCAGATCTCTGGGTTACCGCATATCCTTAATGCTGCTGCTTACTGGGCTTAAAAACATTCTTTCCAATTGATGTGCAGTGAACCACATATGAAATTGTTCTATTTTTACATATGTCATTTAAATTTTCTGTTTTATTTTCTTGCTAAAAAAACTCTGTACATATTTCTATATTCTTATGACAGACCCCACCCCTGGTAAAGTGTAAGTCCAGAATGGTGCCACTTTGCACTACACACAGTAGGGTACAAGCATGCCCATGTCAGTAATCTTGCAAATGTGGCCTTCTAACTTCTGCACGTTTTCATTGGGGAATGTGGACTCAGTGAAATAGAACTCATGTTTATTAATTCGTATAGCCAGCGATTTAGCTTAGTGGTTCCACCACCTGCCTCGCAAGCTCAAGGTCCTGAGATTGATCCCTGGTACCAAAAAAAACCCCAGAATTGATATTAATTTGTACATTATGAAGACAAGTTGTAAGGGTTTTATTTCTGTAGCTATAAATAATGTTTTCAACTTCCCTTGAGCCTTTGAATCAGGAAAAATAAAAAGTACTGCCAAAGAATTAACATAAGGTTTCAAAGTTTTAGTATTTTTGAACTGATTTAGAACAATATACTTTATGAGTAGCCAGGTTGGTCCAGGGTCTAAAAACTCCCTCAGCAAAAATACAGTTATAGGAGGGGATTTGGTGTTGAAACTAAAAAGGGTTTGGATTGATATGTCACACATATTTGGCTCTTTAGTCACAGGGTTTTACATTAAAGGCCAAAACACCAGTCTGGATTGTACTCTGAGATGAGATGGGGAGGGGTGCTGTGTTTAGGTAACATTGCTATTTCTAGCTACCCAGCCTTGGGAGCAAGCACAGCAGTGTACAACTTCAGAGGTGTCTTTAGTCCCGCCTTCTCCAAGTTCTAAATTATAATTTGAGCCTAGAGCCTTTTTTTTTTTTTTTTAAGAGCCCAGTGGCTCACTGGCTGTAAGGTCTCTGCCACCATCCACATCTGGATGTATCCCTGATGGCCTAATTTCGTGGTCCTCTGCAGCAAGGAACTGTACTGTCACTGCAGGTGCTTCCCTGCTCCTGACTTTGTTTTGCTGACTGCAGTGTCACTCGGTACACATGGTCAGTGTAGGATAAGAGCATAACCTTGTAAGTTGTTTGCAGAATGAGTACAATTGGGGCCGGGGATTTAGCTCAGTGGGACAGTGCCTGTCTGCCAAGTATGAGTTACCCAGTTTGATCCCCACTACCAAAAAACAAACACATTGAGTACAAATGTGTATCCTTCAGTTTTCTGTTCTTGCTGTTTTTTGTGTTTGTTTGTTTTTGCTTAAGACATGATCTCACTATGCAGTTTAGGCAGGCCTTCAAATTACTGGGTAGGCTAGGATTGCCTCAAATTGCAACAATCCTCTTGATTCAGCCTCTCAAGTTCTGGTATTGTAGGTGTGCACCACAATGCTGGGGCTCTTTGAAATTTTTTATTATTACATGTTTAAGTACATAATCATGTTCATCATGGGGAATTGGTACGTGTGCATAGCACATCTTGTTTTTATTTCCCCTTCTCCTTCTCTCCCTCCTCCATCCATCTTTCACTCCCTTCCCATTTGTAAAAGATCTATCTCCCTTTTTTCCTATCATCCAACCTTAATTTTCTTCTATTATTTTTTCTTTTCCCTTCCTTCCCTTCTCTCTCCCTTGTTCTCCTCCTTCCCATTTACCTTCTAGTCTCTTTTTTTTTCTTTTTCCCCATTTCCTATCCATCCTTTGTTTTGCATTTTAAATTGTTTATACTTTGGGTTCCTCATATAAAAGAAACCATGTAATAGTTAACCTTGAGTATCTAATTTATTCCACATAACACTGTGCTGTCAAGCAGCATCCATTTTCCTATAAACACTTAAATGTATCCTTTTTTATGGCAGAGAAGTACTGCAATATTTATACATACCACATTTTCTTCCTACCCGCCCCCTGGTACCAGGGTTCGAACTCAGGACCTTGTGCTTGAGAGGGAGGTGTAGTACCACTGAGCTAAGTTCCCCACTCCAATGCTATGTTTTCTGTATCCATTCATCTATTGATAGGTGGGTTTTTAAAAAAATGTATCTGTATGCCAGGTGTCTTGTTTTCCCCTCTAGTCAACTCCTCTAGTCTCTTCCTGACAGTACTCTGGCCTAGAGATTAATTTATAGCAAGAGGAACCTTTGAGCCTGGCATCCACTCAGGTTGGCCCAGTAAGCAAGGGCAGGAGAGTTGGCAGAAAGAGGAGGAGGGAGGGAGGAAGCGAGTGGGGCTGCTGATATTTATCCTGCCTTGTCTCTGGACCTCCTTTTAGGACAGCTGCTGGGCCCAGTTCCTAGACCTCTTCCCTGTTCAACCTATGAGCAACGTAGGTTTAGTTTGGGTTTTTGAGATGGGATCTCACTGTGGATTCTAGGCTGCTCTTGAACTCATTATGCAGCTCAGGCTGGCTTTGAATGTACTGTGATCTTCTTCCCTCGGCTTCCAGAGTGCTGGGTTCCAGTAATACATAACCGTGCATGGCATGGTTCCTGTCCCAACCTCACTCCCCACTCCCCACCACACCTTCTTGATTCTACCTTTGATTATTCTACAGTTACAAAATATGCTCCCAAATATCCTTGAGTGTGGTGACCTGGCATCCTTTCCCTTAGAGAAGTGGTTAAAAGGCTCAGTTAGAAAACATTTCTTCTATATACTGTGGGAAAGTTTGTCCTAGGTTTTTTGAACATCTTACTAAGGTTGACTCACCTGTCTACTCTTTCCTCTTGAAATGATTAGCTGTTGTTTTGCTTCACTCTGTCTTAAATTCTGAATAATCAGTGGGAACCAGCTGCTTTTGTAAATAAAGTGGGGACAAGGGTTTGAAGGGAGAGGAATGGGGAAAAAAAGAAGAAAGATACATCACATATTTAATTCCTGTGGGAATACACACAGAAAGGGAACAGCTGGGTCCAATGGGACTTCTAACCTTAGGTTAAAATGGGAGACACTCGTGTAAATACTGAATTGTTTCTCTGGTGTAAATGAGGACCAGAATGTATAATAGATATGTGAAATAGGAAGAAAATATTCAAAGGGGAAGGGGAACAAAGCGGGGGTGGGGGTAGAAAGGAAAGAAAATAAGGAAAAAACGGAAACAAAGCTTATGTGTATAGGGAGGGGTGGAGAGGTTGAAGGGAGGACAGGGGAATGGGGAAAACTAACCAAGATACATCATGTACAGATTTCACATGATGAATATGATCATAATGTATACCTAAAATGTACCAATAAACTCAATAAGTATATAGAAAGATACATCACGTACAGGTACAAATTCTACAGGATGGATGTGATCATTATATTTATCTAAAATGTACCAAAAACATTCATTTTTTTTTTTTTAAAGAGCAAGACAGCTATCTCTTGGAAGGGGCTGAGATAGAGTGGGGTGAACAGCCATCCTGATAAAAATTAAGAGTAGACAGTGAACTAGGACTGTGGACAAACAATGCATTGCCTCAGGCAGCATGGGAGGCAGACCACTCCCTAATAAAGGGAGGTGCAACCAGTCCCTACTAAGATCCGGAATTTCTACAAAATTGTAATGCAAATTAACCAGTTCCTTCTGAAATCTCTATTGGGCCAGGGATTTAGCTCAGTTCTACCACCTGCCTTGCAAGCAAGGGCAAGGTCCCCGAGTTTGACCTCCAAAACAAAAAGAAATAAATCAAAACAACAAAAAAGGAGGTATGAGGTCTCAATCTATTGTACATACTTGTGTGAGTGAATTGGACTAAAAACCCTGAGTCTCGATCATTTCAAATCTAGAGCCACCTGTGATAGGTGGCCACTAAATAAGCAATTCCTGTACCCAACTCGCATATACGTAATTCTAAATTGAGAGAATTCCTTGTGAAACCTGGAAATCCAGGAGCCATTCTCCTCCTTATTTCCAATACACCTTCCCTAACATAAAAAACCAAAGCAAACAAAATACAAACCAAGTGGATGGAGAGGAGGAAGAGGCCCAAGTGAGTGAGAAGAATCGCCCAGGACCCATAGACCTTGGACAGGTACAGCTCTGCCAGGGAGCACAGGTGTGACAGATCTTGCTTTTGAGGAAGGAACATGGACTCTGCCCCTTAGTGAATGAGCCCAAGGCAACAGGCACAGTCCAGAGGTTCCTAGCAGAAGTGTGCAGAAGACCACCTGGACTCAGAGAAGACCTGATGTGCTGAGTGAGTGGTGGTGCATCCTAAAGAAAGCAGGAGGAAGGTGGCAGCCTCCTCTGAGTGAGGCCTGTGGACCCATCCAGACCCTGCCTTGCCCTCCAGGTTACTTCTGCAAAGATCACATGGGTGAATGTACCGGGGCTCCCTGCTGAGGTACAACTCAGCTCCTTGACCTTGGGATTTATGATTAACATATTTTCCCAGAAGCCAGTGAGGTGGCACCCAGGTCTGCTTCCCAGAGCTGGGGCAGACCCTGGACACTGTCTTCTCAGTGCCAGGTGGAGGCTGAGGGCTTGGGCCACCGTCTGTCAGCTCCGTGGTAGAGCAGGTAAGTGGACAGGGGGGTAAGGTGAGGGCTCTCCATGTGGACCGGGAGCCCCTGAACATTTCTGGGGATCTCAAGGCCGAGCCATTTTGGAGTTTGGCCCCTTTTGCCTTCTCAGCAGGAGGATTTGTTGATCTTTCTCTGGGGGACATGGAATTTCTGTGATGGATGGAAACTGGGGAGAGAACAAAGGCCTGAAGACATGGGGTCTGGTGCACCAGGTGCCATCCCAATAAACCAAGAAGCCCAGAGAGACAATGAAAGGATAAGGAAGGGGGAGGGGAACACAGAACGGTGTCAGTGCTTCATGTACGTTATTCTGTTCAATCCTCAACAGTGTGTTGCTGTGCTTTTCAGATGAAGATACACAAGCTCCGAGATGTTAAGTGACGTGCTCAGGGTCGCACAGCAAGAAGGAAAAGGAACCAGTGTTCTGATCAGGTGTTTTTGATGCTCATCTTCTCATAGTGGCGGTTTCCTGTCTGTTGGTGCAAAAATTACTGGGCAAGCAAGACCTTTCAAATTAGGAAAAAAAAAATGTGCCTTTTCTTAAGCCTGACTCAGCCACTAACAACGCTTTTGCATAGCATCAGAGAGAACTGTACAATAATTCATGGTGGGCAGTCCTGACCAGGTACAGTGTTCCCTGCACCACTGTGTCTGGTGACCAGTTAGTTCCTTTCCAGGATCATCCACATGCCTCTGGGCCTGTATCTTTGTACTCTAGACTCCTGATTCATGGTCCATGTGCAGAGAGAATGATGACTATGCATGCACACCCCACACCTTGTTCATTTAGTTTGCTGCTAAGAGCATGTCTGTGACTCCCCTTGCTCCTGGAATAGAATCCACACCACATATGCTGCATGTGGACACCTGGGTGCCCTCACCTACTCCTTCCAAAGGCAGTTTGGTCAGCCTCCTTTCCCCAAACCTGTGTCTTTCTTCTTCTCTCTCTGTTCAGACCTCTATTCCTCATCCTGAGGAGTCATCTCACTGTCTACTGAGGCCAGCTTCTTCATGTCTGTTTCTCCTGGCTCTTACCACACCTGGGAGGGCCTCCACCTGCATCCATATACTGAAATCTCAAGAGGATCTTCTTCCCTGGATGACCGCATATCACTGCATCTTGGCCTTATCACAAGTTCACGCTTGTCCCCTGCTGCATAGTGAGAATGAGGGAAATCCAGAGGAGTCTGCTGTCCTCTGCTCAGGGAGTCTCAAGAGGAGAAAGCCAACACCTTCAGAGTCCTTTGCAGATATTACATACAGGTAGGCTTGAGCACATTAGCAAAAAGCAGGAGTCCCCTCAGTAGAAGATAATTCCATGGAGAAGCAACTGCCCTCTGGTTTGCTTTTCCAGGTTTAGAGTTAGGAGTTCAGCTAAAATTTCTGAGCAGTGTGATGGCGGTGACTCTAAGCCAGCACCTGGGCCTATGGCATCTGCCTACTGTCCTAGTGCCTGTTATCTGGGTGTAAGCTCTGCTGGGGCCCGCAAAGAACATGTATGATAGAACAGGAGCATCCACACAGTCCCTGAGGGGCTGAATGGAGGAGAGGAAGTGTGTGGCCGCTGTTTCTTGATGTGTGACTGCACCACCAGGTGCTTTGGAAGAAGTGCAGCTGTGAAGGACTTTGTTACTGAGCCAGGAGACCTGGAAGCTGGCCCGAGATAAGAGAGCCCCAGGCCAAGACAGGGTTTCAAGGCTCCTACCACATATGTGCACAGAATCGTCGTAAAGTGTGCACAGGGCTTAGTATGTTGCATGATAGGAGATGAGGCTGAAGAAAGCAGGAATTGGTCCAGGCTCTCATGAGAGTGATGACAGATTCCATATCCTTCTACAAGATAATTCTCCAGGGATCAAAAGGTGAATCACAGAAATGAAAGCTTCCTATTCTTGCACTTTCCTACCACTGGACCTTGCTCTTTATGATTAAAATTATTCATGAGCCAAGCAACGAATGGCATTCAGATCTGCTGTGCAGAAGTGGGGCAGACCCCAGACAGTCTCTTCCTGGAGTCTGTTAGGAACTGAAGGCTGAGGCCACCCTGCACACTGTTGCCTCTCTGGTAAGAGCTAAGAAGTAACGCATACAAATTCAGGCCTCTCAGTGTGGGCCCAAAGATCCAAAGGGTCTTGGGGATCTCAAAATTGGGCCATATTGGTCCTTGAACCTTTTACCTTGTCAGCATCCAATACATTTACACTTAGGTCAAAGAGATTTTGCTCTGTCTCCTGCTAGAGAATACAGGAATATTGCCATAGATAGACCCTAGGAAGAGAGCAAAGGGGCTAGGGCTGAAAGGTCTGGCTGTCACACGTGTCATCTCAATATACCAAGAGCTTCAAAGAACCAGTGAGTAGTGTATTGCAGTTGCAGTGGAAGGGAATGTATACAGCAGCACTTCATATAAGTTATTGTGTTAAAGCCTCAAAGAATTCTACAAGGCAGGGTGCTTTTCTCTTCTCTGGTGCTGGTGGCCTGCTTCCTTTGGGGCCACAGCAGAAGGACACACACTGAGCAAGGTTTCCATTGTGCCTGGGTGACCAGGAGTGGTTGGGTCCTCACACAGCTCTCCCTCTTCTGCAGGGCTGCAGGGAAGTCACACAGGCAGCTTTGGCAATCCCTGGAGGACTGAAGTGGTAGACACACAAGTGGCAACATGACTCCTCATCACATCCGCACATATCGGGAGAGAGACCGAAAACCAGTCCTGGACTTGTTCTGCAGGGGCATGACTGAGCATGTCCCTGCCACCTTCCGCCACATGCTGATGCTGCCTGGAACCCTCCTGATTGAGCTCGGGGTGCCCCTCTCCCTGCTCCTGTTCTCTGGCTCCTGGCTCCTGGCGATCACGTCCAGCCTCACTCTGCTGCTCTTGTTGTGGTTCCTCGCCAGATACAACTGGAAGCTGTATGTGGCCACATGTTTGCGCACAGACATGGCTGACATCACCAAATCCTACCTGAGTGCGTGCGGCTCCTGCTTCTGGGTGGCCGAGTGTGGGGGGCAGGTGGTGGGCACTGTGTGTGCTCTGCCGGTGAAGAATCCCCCACTGGGGAAGAAGCAGTTGAAGCTGTTTCACCTCTCAGTGGCTAAGGAGCACCGAGGAGAGGGGATAGCGAAAAACCTGGTCAGGACTGTCCTCCAGTTTGCCCGGGACCAGGGCTATGTTGAAGTCGTGCTTGAGACAAATATAATACAGCGCAGTGCCCTGGCCCTATACCAGGGCATGGGCTTCCGGAAGACGGGCCATTATTTTTTAAATATAATCTGGAGGCTGGCAGGTATTCCTATATTTCATTTATTGTACCAACTCCCTTCTGCTCGGGAAGGGGGCTTGTGATCTCTTCCTTTTGTATTAACAAAAACCTGATTGACTGTGCTATAATCACAAAGTATGACATTTCTGTCTTACAAACCATAAACTCTGATTGTCTGATCTGAGCTGGGCACGTGTGATGGTGTTTTGCAGGCAGTTGCCGCTCTCCTCCATTGTCTTTGTGCATTGCCCCTCCTCATGTTTCTAGTGTCACGATAATGTTGCTTTAAAAACGACCACAGCACAATACCAGACACACGTTTTCTCTGAAGTTGGGTCTGCAGTTTCTGCTGGTTTTGGCTCACACCTCACTGGTCTCAGGACATCTGTGCAAATGTGTTGGGTTGGCTTCAGTGCTGGGGATCTGGGCACCATCCTGTACCAGTTGCCTGAGACAGGGTTCAAGGTCCCAAAGAAGAGTCAAAGTAACCCTAGAAAAGAAGCCAGGCTTTTCCAAACCTGTCTCTAACACGAGCTTCAACCACAGGGCAAGGGGTTGAGATTCAGTCCTATGAAAAGATGTGGGTAGCAATATGCTGCATCTTCTCTCGTCTCCAGTGGGTGAGCAGAAGAAGGAAGGCAGGCAGGGCTTGCAGTACAGGATGTTTTCACAAGGAGGCCTCAATGTATTTGGCCCTCAAACTAGTGGACCTAGCTGGAAAATCAAAGTAGGGTGTGTTTGTGTGTGCACAGGAAGAGGGGATGTCGATGAAGTGACTGTCCCAGATCTGACACCATTGGGATCCAACTTGATTCCACTCCAGGTTCCACTACTCTAGAATCATAGCTGCCTTGTCCTGTTAGGGAATTGATCATGTTGATGTATGCTGTGATGCTACCATCACAGGCTGCATTCTCCTGGTACTTTGTGGCTCCTAAAATGACCTCATGCACTTATCTCTGGTTTCCCTCCCCGCAAGGCCACAGTGGTCCAGAGAAGTTAAAACCTGCTTTTGCAGGGCCGGACCCATAAAAAGCAACCTGTCCTGTGCTAGGTAAAAAGTAGCTCACTCCTCATAAATAATCAATAGCCCGGCCCAAAACTGATAAAAGGACCTTCCTTTCTTTGTTCCCCTTCTCTCCTTCTTCCTCCTCTGTCTCTCTGCTCTCTTTCTCTACTCCCATTTCTTTAATAAAATCTCCAGTTGGACCTCTTGTTGTGTGTGTGTGGCCTAGTTGTTGAGCATCACAATTCCCTTTCATTGGTATCAGAAGCCAGATCTTGGATTGCCAGGCCCATAGGTTAACGTATCTGGGGACCCGAAACCCAGATACCAAGACACTCCAACTCAGCCCCCACCCAATGTCCGTGACCACCTTCCTTGGTGCTGTTCTCACAGCCAACACTGATCCACCTGTTTTCAGGCCTCCACCAGATACTGGGTAAGTTCCCCCTTCTGAGACATCTTTCAGGTAGCAGGAGATCCCAGAGTCCTAGACCACCCACGAGGATCACGTCCGGGACAAGGCCGGGGCCCAGACCCTCTGTCACTCAGTTTTGGGAGACCAGGTTTGCCAAATTGATTCCGGGACTCAACTGAGCTCCCCATAAACTCCTATCTTGTGCGAGGGACACCTTCACAAGAGACCGAGTTTCAGATTTCTAGACCGGGTCTAGAAAAAGAGGGGGTCCTGTCAGAACTCTAGGAGATGTCTGGACTTCTGATAACCTCCTGTCCTGGTGGACATGGGCTCTGGCTCTTCCATACCCATAGACTCTCCTTTGGGATGCTTAGTCAGAATTTGGAGGGTCTTGACCTAAAAACCCAAGTGGCTTGTTTGCTTATCCACTCAAATTTGGCCCAAATATCAATTAAAAAATCAAAATGTCTGGCCGCCTAATGGCTCCCTTGAACTGTGTCTAATTCAAGACCTACATAACTTTTGTGAGCATCAAGGAAAGTGGTCAGAGATTCCATATGTCCAGGGCTTTTCTTATCTTAGCAAACAGCCCTCTCTTTGCTCCACTGCCCGGAGACTGTCTCTTCTATCACCTCCTCCCACATTTCTGCTAACCCACAGTTCCTCCGCCACCAACCCCCTCCCTCTTAACTCTTCAGACTAGCTGGACCCGGCCGATGACCCTCCCCCATACCGGGCACCAGGAAACCAACCCACCCCTACTCCTACCCCATCTGACTCCTTCTCTTCTCCTAGATCTCCAACCCCTCTCATTTCCATAATACCTCCTACCGGTACCGCTCCTCCCTCTGCTCCAACCCCACCTCTCACTCGTTCCAATTCTCATATGAGCCACATGATGGCGCCCTTGTGCGAAGTGGCAGGGATGGAAGACAGTCTGTGTTCATACTCCCTTCCCTATGTCTGAATTGGCCCTCATCCAAGCCAGGCTTGGTCCTTTCACTGCCGACCCAACAACCTTTGCAAAACAATTTCAACTCCTGACAGTCTTATCAATTAACCTATCATGATCTTTTTGTTGTTCTCACCAATGCTTTAACTCCTGAAGAAGGCAAAAAAGTGCTGGATCAGGCTCGTGCTCATGCAGATCAGGAACATTTGACAATCACCATCTGGTAGGTGCTCTCACGGTCCCAGCGAGACCCAGGATGGGACTACAACACTGAGGCGGGGATTAAAGCTTGAGACAGGTACATTAATTGTCTCCTCATGAGCTCCGCAGAGCCACTATGAAGTCTGTAAATTATAAGAAGCTTGATGAAATTATACAAGATAAAAATGAAAATCCGTCTGCCTTCTTATAAAGGCTGATTGATGGCCTCTGCCAACATACCAAACTTGACCCTGAGTCTGTCAATGGCCAGAGATTAATCATGATGCATTTCTTTTCTGAGAACTACCCTGACATTAGACTCAAACTAAAAAGCTCCACAGGGGAACTTTGACTCCCCTTGCAGAAGTTCGGGCTGCAGCATTCAAAGTCTATCATGGCTGTGATGATCTCAAGCTCACCAAAAAGTACCAGTTATTGGCAAAAGCCTTCAGTCCTGCCAGGCCACAATTGCCTCAAGGAAAGGGACCCTTCAGAGGGTCCCCTCAACCACTGGGACCCTGTTATCGGTGCAATCAAGAGGGTCACTGGGCCAGAGAGTGCCCAGATCCCAGAGGGCCTACAAAGCCATGCCCTAGGTGCCAACAGAGGGGACATTAGGGTGTCAACTGCCCCCTGGCATCCACCCGCCATTGAGCCGCGGGCCCCGCCATTGAGCCGCGGGCCCCGCCACTCCCCAGAGCGATGACCTGATAGGTCTGGCAGCAGCTGAAGGGCTATGAAGAGGCCCTGGCACAACTGGCCCGACACAGATCACTGCCCAGGAGCCCAGGGTGACCTTGATTGTGGCAGGTAGGAGTATTGTTTTCTTATTGGATACTGGTGACAGCTTTTCTGCATTGAGAGAATATTGGGGACCTACCTCCCTGTCTCAGACCTCTATTGTTGGGGTAGAAGATCAAAAACAACACCCTCAACAGACTCCCCTACTGTCATGCACAAC
Organism: Fukomys damarensis; assembly: GCF_012274545.1. NCBI lineage: Eukaryota > Metazoa > Chordata > Mammalia > Rodentia > Bathyergidae > Fukomys > Fukomys damarensis. The sequence goes on along the minus strand of NW_022900914.1, from coordinate 49,067,418 downwards.
TGGGGACTTTTCATTTCTTCATTCATTCCTAGTCCTCCCATCCTATCCCGTCGTTCCCTTATTGCGTCATGACCTTTTATCCCAAATTGGGGCATCCATTCATTTCTCTATGCCGAGCCCTTCCAACACTCCAATGTCTTCCATTATTCCAAGCTATTGAACCTCCAGTCCCCACCTAACTGCTTGCCATATCTGCTGTTTTTCACTTGGTAAACTTGCCTCTCAGAAAATGTGCTTACCCTTTGGAAGAGGTCCAATTGCCTCTCCTTTTGGTGTGCTTAAAACACTTCTTGTACATTACACATTCTTAGATTGCGATTCTAGGGTTAACTTGCTCTTTCCTAAAAACTCAAGGTTAATACTGTTCTATTGGCAGCCAGTCAAATTTTAAGATATAACAATCTGAGAACAGAAAAAGGACACTTTAAGCTGAAGTTTGTTATAGAAGGTTAATAGTAAATGAGACAGAAAAATATTAGGAAAGCTATAAATAAGAGTTATACTTTTAACATGAAAGGTTTTTTGTATGTTCGTCTTGTTAAAAACAGGTAAAGAAAGATATACAAGACCAGAAGGCCTAAGTATGTAGAGAAGGTGTGTAGAAATTATTTAATAAGAAAATATGTATGTTTGCTTGTTAGTTTCAAGTTTGTTATAAAAGGTTTACATTTACAGTCATAAAGAGCTTTCATTCCTTTTAATCCTAATTCTACAACAGATCTCTGTTATTTTGACCTGACACTCTAGTTTAAATTGTCTTATATGTTTGTCTGTCTAAATGTTATCAAAATGATGTCAAATACAGGTAGACTGTTGATTTCTACATTCTGGTTTTATAGGTTAAATACAAATTTAAAGATAATTAAATATAAACTTTTAAGTTTGGATACACTCCTGTTGGTAAATAAAGAAGCAGCTGCTCAGAAAATTTATTTTGATCTTTATTCACTAATGGGAGCCCAAATAATTTTTATAGCCTTATAGAAAGATATGCCTTATTAAATGTTACTATAACATGTTTATGATAGTTATCTTCAAAATATAATATTTTCTGTATAAAGAAATTCATGTTGTTTATGACAATAACCTTTTGATCCAGATATTCTCCCTTCTCTTCTGCTCCACGTACTTATGGTTACAGGTATATTTATAGGCCCATACACTTTCCTTAGATGGTACCATATCAAAATATAACAACTTAAATAAGTTTCCTGGGTTTTTGTTTTTGTCTATATATATATATATATTTTAAAAAGATAAATACATTTAACAATGGCTATTCTATACTACGATACAAATCTACATTTGTTACCAAGATGTCATCATGATTGTCATGCTAAAATATAATCATTATGTGTGGCTCCTGATTACAAGTTTTTCTGTTAATATTCTACAAAAAAATCAACTACTTAAACAACCATGATTGATAAAATAATAGCCCTCTAACTATATTTTAAATTCCAGGATACTTGCTATCTAGATAGTTATGATAGTTAAACCTCTACTGTACTACTGATGTCACTGATCTTCTCTTCTGGGTGCTCAACCACCAAAGTACAGAGACCAACACTAAAAGGTAACTGGGCTAAGGAGATCACCAATATTTTGGCTTGGCCCTCCAAGGTCATCAAAGATCCAAGGTATGAAGGAACCTTTTCTACAACATCTTACATCTTTGGTAAGTCACCTAACTTCCTGAACAGAGAGATTGCTGGACACCAGAGACAAATGTAATGTGTACTAAAGGAGGGTCACCAAAACAATTCTTCCATGCTTTTACTAAAAGCACCGTGGTCAAGCAAGGCCGGAACCCATCCTAACAGCTGACACTGGGTGCTGAGAGGCCCTATACATGGTTCCAAAATAATGCCTAAAGAGACTTAACTGACCTTTGCTGATAACAAGAGGCTCACATTGATTAACACAGGTCTCACTCTAATTTGGTCTTAAACACCCAGCAGAAAAGAATAACCAAAAGAGACAATCAATAAACAGGCACTAGTGATAGACTTTTTGAGGCCCATTCTCCTCCCAAATATTCCTCTGGATTAAGACATCCCACCCCCTGTAAAGGTTATAAATGTGTTAGTATGGGTCTGTACTTTTTCTAGAGGGCCTGAGGCCTTTCCTATAAAAACAGAGGGCTTCAGAAGTATACAAGATTTTATTAAAAATTTCAAGGTTGGGTCTGCCTCTCTCCATAGACAGTGACAATGGGCCAGCATTTATAACAGAGATTATATAAGATCTAGCTAAACTGTTATACTGCTTATTGACCTCTGAGTTCTTGTAAGGTTAAAAAAATGATAAATGGTACCATTAAGGTAAATATTGTCAAATAACACTGGGTTATGAGTTGATTGGCTCCCTTTGGCCTTCTTTAAAGCAAGAGATACCCCAAGTCATACTGGGTTCTCCCCATATGAGGTCTTATTTGGAAGCCCCCCCCTTGTATCTTGAGAGACTTTATATATGAAAAGGGCCATATATAAGACACTTCTGGTTACTCCCACAGCTGTCAAAGTTCAGCTACCACCACTCTAAAGTAAAACAGGTCTATCCAGAGAACTTCACGGGCTTTGACTCCAGGAGACAATACACTCAAAGCCCTGCTCTAAACTTAAGTCCCTTCCAGGATAGTTCCATTACTTTCGTGTTAAATTATATCTTTATGCTCCTCTCCCAGTCATATCCACAGGACCTCATCTACACTATTCAGCCACCTCCACAGGACCTCTGAAGGTCAAACTTACTCGGATTCCGGAAGACCTGGTTGCCCAGGATCCTTCACCATCATCAAGTCCTGAGTCAGATAAACCAACCTAACTGTTTACCTCCTCATCCTCTCATGGGGTATTGTGATACATTTCACACTACAGCACCCACTGATATCCTAAGTACTATATTAGTACTCCTGGGACTTGTTCTTGTGCTATGATTGGCCACAGTATCTCCTCTCAATTGTAATTTTACTTTCAGGTGTTTACTCTCATTGACCTATTACCTCATAATCTCATTTTTTGCCATTCTTAATTGCTGGAGACAATAATGGTTCCTCTCCTGCTCCTGTTTTCTCTCCTAAACCTTACCCAAGACGATAGGCCCCTGGTGTGTTACCTTGACTCACTCCCAGCCTAACTCAGCCCTCCTTCAGACCCAGGTCCCACTGATCCCTTGTGGCAGTCTGGGAAGATGTGGAGTCTCAGGCTTTATGTGGAGGGGATGGATCCAGGTTTAGAGTTCACCATTACCTGCAGGTCTTGAATACCCGAGAATGCCTCACCCCATCTGTAATCCAGGTTGTACATAATGTCTCCTCTGAACTCCACCACTTAAACTGATCCCTGGTCCAGCTACAAGACGACCCAAAAATTGTTCTGCCTGACAAAAGGCTTAATACAGACTATAGGTCAAGAATTTCATTTAATCACCCAGGCCCGATGTGCCTCAGTCTTACAGAAAACATCACCATACTGGGGATATCTTTAAACAACTCCCTCTCCAACATAACCAACCACACTGTAAAAAAGAACTGTCTGGTCAAAAATTAATACCTCTTAAAATGCTTTCTGTGCTCCAGTTCTTTTGGCCTCCGATTTCTATATAATACCAGGAGATGAGAGAGCCCCCATCCCCATAACTAGGATGGCCTGAGCCCCCCAAAAAAAGAGCATTACAGGTGACCATTATGCCCCTTATAATAGCACTGGGCATAGTAGTAGGTATGGTTACAGGAACGGCGGGATTGTCCCACTCTGTAGTCCAAGGAAAATACCTGACAGAACATGAAAAAGACATTACCCAACTTTCTAAGGTGATCCTGACACTCCAAAAACAGATCAATTCACTTTCTCAGGTGGTCCTGCAGGGCAGACGAGGACTTGACCTTCTATTCACAAAAAAGGGAGACTTTGTTTGGCTATAAAACAAAACAAAACAAGTTTTTTCTTTGATAACCAATCAGGAGTGGTACCTGATGCAGGGAGCGTGAGTTGGGGACTAATGGAAGACTAACTAGCTGGTTCAACAGTCCTCTACTAACCTCTTTACTGGTTATCCTTACTCTGTTGGCAGTTGCCCCTTGTGTTCTCCATTTTATTCAATTCCAGGTCAGTTGCCTCTCCACTCAAGTCTCCTGACAGATGGCTCACCAGCTGATACTTCAGGCCAGAGACCTCAGTGAGACCACCGAGTTCACATGACAGCCCACCAACTAACCATAGCTCAGATCTCGGCTTGGTTTAAACATTTTCTAAAAGATGTTTGGATTGATATTTTCTGGTTTGCTCCCCACCCTTGTCCTGTTACTCACATAGCCAACTAGATCACTAACGTGTGGCTCCAAAAAACTTTATCAGACTTCACCCCGACTGAAATAACAATTTTTACCTTTTTACTTGTTCCTAATAACTCTCCAACCCAGTCCACAGCCTCATACAAATTATCTTCTACCCCTCTCTCCTCCCTCATTAATGGATTTATGTACTTGGACTTTTCTCAGGAAGCCCTCCCAACAATTCCAGTAGAAATGCTACTGGAAACAATTCCATGTTCATAAAGGACAATGCAGCCAGCCAGGCCCCACACTTGCCCCTAGGTTGACTCGTCGCCCCAGACTCAGCAGGAAGTAGTTACAGAAGACAGATGTCACCCCCTTCCACTAGTGTGTGGTTTGCACTGGCCTCTATTTATTATCTAAAACCAAAGAGGGGGGAATGTTACGGAATTGATCATGTTAAAGTATGCTGTGATGCCTCCATCACAGGCTGCACTGGCTCCTAAAATGACCTCATGGACTTATCTCTGGTTTCCCTCCCCCGAAGGCCACAGTGGTCCAGAGAAGTTGAAACATGCTTCTGCAGAGCTGGACCCATAAAAAGCAACCTGGGCTATGATAGGTTAAAAGTAGCCCACTCCTCATAAATAATCAATAGCCCGGCCCAAAACTGATAAAAGGACCTTCCTTTCTTTGTTCTCCCTTCTCTCCTCCTTGTTCTTCCTCCTCTGTCTCTGCTCTCTCTCTACTCCACTCTTCTCTTTTCTCCCTTCTCTCCTCCTTGTTCTTCCTCCTCTGTCTCTGCTCTCTCTCTACTCCTACCCCTTGAATAAAATCTCCAGTTGGACCTTTCAGTGTGTGGGTGTGGCCTAGTTGTTGAGTGTCACAATTCCCTTTCACTGACCACGTCCTCCTGGCAGCCCCAGAGCAAGGGTGAGTGGGAATGTGGATAATTGCTGATAATTGCAAGTGGGGCTCTGTAGTTTCTCTCTGAGTCCACCAACCCCACAGGCTGACCTACTGCAGAATGAATGAGAGCTAGCACCCCTCAACCAAGTTCTTGTAACACAGAAGCACTGCTGTGGGTTTTCTCCTAACCTGACATGTATTTTCCTCTCTACTGAAAGAGCGGTTGGAGCACACCATGCACAGTTACCCCATCGGACCGTGACACAGGCTGTTGCACCTACACGGAGGCTCTTTTGCCACACTGTTGGTGAGATTCCAAATGCTACTTGTTTCTTAGGACCGAGGTCCTCAACTCTTCCCCTCTCCATGCTGGTCAGCTTGACCTTGGCTTTAACGGCACTCACAGTCCAGTTGCCAATCCATCTCCTCCTTCAGGTTGCCTCCCTGTGCTTCTCTGAACACAGTCATTCAGGCATCTGTCCCACTCCCCCACCACACCCCTTTACTTTAGGTGTCTATTGTCTCCTGAGCTGTCCTGTTGTCTTCTCCAGCACTGGTGAGTGCCTTGTGATGGCCCAATGAGATGGAAGAAAAAAGGAGAGCTTCCTCTATTGCTTGCTGCTCCATGTTGTCTATGCCCAGCAAGGCCATTTGCTCAGGAGCACCTCCCAGTGGGAACATTGCTGTGGTTGGAAATGATGAGGACAGGATGGTCCCTTTGCTTTGGAAGGAGCTTTCAGTAGCTAAGAAACGGTTTTACTAACCTCTCATGCATGTGGTCAGGCCCTGTGGGATCGGTAGCCAGGGAAACAGAGATGCCAAAGAAGTGCCATCTTGGAATTCGGTACAGAGATGTTAATGGGGGCATCCGGCATGGTAGAGGTTCCCACAAGCTGCCATTCCTGCAGCCTGGCTTACTCCAGCAGGCCCTACCTCTCCCAACCTCTTCCAGGTGCTCAGTAACCTCTATTCTGCTGGATGTCTTCAGGCACATTGTTCTTTTGAACTGGAATATTCTCCTTCATCCATCCATAGCGGTGTGGACCCAGCAACTATATTTCTCAGGAGAGGAACAGGGAGGAAAGAGTGAAGAGAACTGTAAGCAGGGAGCAAGCTCTTTATCCTGCTTGTATTCTCGGTGTTGTTGAAACTTAGTCATTTGCAACTCAACATCATCCCCACATGAGTTTTCCTGTTGCCTACACACCTGTTAAAAGCAAGAGTGAACACTGAAGCTTATATCTGTGTTTTTCTTGGGTGGAGGAAGGGTTAATGGTGATCACACTCAGAAACTTGTGCTTGTGAGGTAGGCAGCAGCACCACTGAGCTAAATCCTCTGCCCAGTGAACTTTAAATCTACAGAATAATATTAACAGATATGAATCCTGGACACCATCCTCCTGCAAGCATCATGGCAGCCCACTCCAAGAAGGAAGAGAGTGGCAGCAGTGCAATGGGCTAGTGGATAGCAAGGGAGGGAGGGTCTGCTCCTCTAGCTCTTCCCTGCTCATCCTCCTGGAGCAAATGCACAATCTACTGGTGGGCTGTTGCACTTCTTCCTGATGGACTTGGGACAGAGGCTCAAAGCTGTGCAGGTGCACACCCTGTGTCTATGCACTAGGGATGGGCATGACTGGTAAAGAGGAGGCCAAGGGTTACAGGAAAATCAGAAACTAGTACTCTCTATGCAAAGGAAGAAATTGTGCCATGAGCTTTGAGAGTGCATATAAAAAAACAAGTTGTCCAGATAGCTTGGGCATCACCAGGGTTCAGGGAGATGTGTACATAGGGAACGATAGCTCTGGAGAGATAAACTTTCTCTTGAACTTGTGAAAGTGCTTCAGGATTTCATCAGGGGTGCCGGTCCACCTTGTGAATGGAAGAAATGCTGCAGGCCATGTGAGATTTCTGCAAGTAGAGTTCCTAAGGAAGGACCAAAGGCTGGAGACATGAGGTCTGCCACAAGTGCTATGCCAGTGTACCAAGAAGCTCAGAGAGCATGGAATGGGGTAATGAGAAAAGATAAAGATATCAAAAGGGTTGGTTTCTTCTGCGGCTTCTCTTCTGGTCTTGTATGGCCAACATCTCTGTGTATCTCTTCCCATTTACTTTCACTGTCTTTCTTCTTTGCCTGTGTTCTAATCTCTTCTTCTTCTTTGAGGAGCAGTACAAGGGATGGAATCCAGAAATTCAAACATGGTAGGCCAGGTTTCTGCCACTGTTACATCCTTTATTTTTCCAATGAAAAGGCTGGCAGGATTGTTGTATTAGGGCTTATGCCACCGATCTCTTTTTTAAGTTGTTTATTTTCAGGGTAAATCAAGGCATGACTAAGACCATCAGAGCAGGCAAAAATGAGGCAACAAGCGAGGTTTTATTTTCAGCCTGGTTGCAGGCTAGTCAAGGGCAACAACGTTGTTGACCCTCAGTGCTTGAGTGAGGGGAAACTTTAGAGGGAGTTTGTGTAGGGGAAAGGAAGTGGAAATTTTTGTCTTGGAGTGGAGGAAGTGTTTTGTTCTGGGGGAAAGGAAGTCTGGTGGTTCAGGGCTATCTGGATCTACAGATGGCTGTGTGGTGTGGGCTGCTTATCTCGAACCCCAGCCTTGGCTTCCTGTTGTGCACTGTGCCTAGCAGGACCTATAATTGTATTGCCTGTTACGTTTTTCCCTTCTGCCTGGGCAGGGATCTGACACTTATTTCTTTAAATGCTCTATCTGTAAATGCAGTCACTTTTGCAGATACTGGGGCCAGAATGTCAATTTGTGAAGTTTCAGGAGATTCAACTCAGTCTAGCAGGCAGAGCAGCTATTCTCTAGATCTGGGGGAGGGACAGCACACACACACACACACACACACACACACAAGTGCACACACACATGCATGTGCACACACACACTCTTTTATTTTTAAGAGACGTGATCTTGCTACTTACCCCAAGCTGGCCTTTGAACTCTGGAGCTCAAGGAATCCTCAGCCTTAGTGACTCAAGTAACCAGGAGTGTATGCATGTGCTACTGTTCCATATTTTTAATATTTTCATTTCTAATATATTCATTGATATAGTTACATTTTTAATTTAAGTTGTAATTAATATTTTAAATTAATTTTCAATTAATAATTTAAATTTCTAAGACAGAATTCTCATTTTTTGATTGACATTTTTTTCTTTTGGCATTTTAAAATGTAGAAATGTTTTTTGTAACAGGGATCCAAGTCAGGACCTTGTGCTTGCAAGTCAGGCATGGTGCCACTGAGCTAAATCCCCAGATTTTGGCATTTTTTTTCCCCCAGTACAGGAGATTGTACTGTGTTCCTTGTGCTTGCAAGGCAGGCAGCAAAGCCACTGAGCTAAATCTCTGGCTCTTTTGGCATTTTTAAAATCAAAAAGAATACTAGTCTTCGGCTGGTAATAGAACTCAAACAGAGAGCACAATCTAGCAAAAATGAGTCCCTGGGTTTGATCCTCAGTAATGCAAAAAAAGAGAGACTTTTTTTTTTTTTTAGCAATAATACATTTTCATATCTTGCTAATGTTATCAGTTTTTAAAAGTTTATTCTGTTCCCTTTATCAACTTAATTTTTCCCATTTGTTTGTGTGCCTGTTGCTCACACTGATTTAGTGCCCATATTTCTTTACCCATCTGTTTGGACATAAGATTGAGCCAGTGAAAGCTGCTGGGAATTCTACTCAGTCACCTCAGTCTCAAGTGGGGTGAAGAGTCAAGTTTGTTTGTTGTTTGCCTTCCCCCTGCAGCACACATTTAGGCTTTATTTTTTATCTGATATTTATCATCTTTGAAAATTTTACTGCCACCTTTTCTACCCTTTGTCATCAAGCTCATTCTCTTGGGAGATCATGTATTTTTGTTGTTGTTATCATGTAATATCCTTTTTCTATAAATGAAATTATTGCTGATAGCTAAGTTAGAAATTACTAGAAGGCAGACAAAGCTGGGCCCTCAGTATAGAAAGCAATTGAGACACATTCAATGGTTAGCATTATAAAAAGAAAAAGGGGAAGCTGGGAATTTAGCTCAGTGGTTCTGCCTCAAGGAGCCAAGTTCAATACCCGGTAGTACCCCCCCAAAAAAGAGAAGTCGGGGGAAGTTAGCTCTGTGGTGCCGCACCTGCCTCCCAAGAGCAGGGTCATGAGTTTGATTCCTGTGCCAAAGAAAGAGAGAAAAAGAGAGAAGAGGCACTGCACCCACTTATTTCCCATGGGGATAAGTAGCAGTGACTGATTTTCTAAATAGGCATAAATCTCCCTATCAGCTTCCTTTCTGGGTATTCATTATATGCTTCTACTTGACTTGCCCCCACCACTGCCTTTTTTTTTTTTTAATACTGGGGCTCGAACTTGGTTCCTTGCCCTTGCTTACTCAGTAGGCACAGTGCCACAGAGCTAAATTCCTGGTCCTTTGCTTCCCTTTTAATTTTTTAAGTCTATATTACCTGGTTGATCGTACTTGTGATCTTAGTGGTTGATCATGGTTTTGTTCCGCCTCCTGCCTACCTTGTGGTTTTCCCTTGGGTCTTATAGATTTGTCCCACTTTGTACCCAGCTCACCTTGTGCGTTTGCCCTTTAAAACACCTTTGAAAACTGTGGTGGCTGACAACCCACTTTCAAGTCCCTCTTCTACGCTCTTAGAAGCTATCTTTCTCTCAAATAAATTTTTCTTATTCGTAACCTGCCTTGTTCCTAGAATTCATTCTTCGATTTTAGAGAACAAGAACTCACATTCTGAATATCTATTGGATTGGCAGTTATGCCATTTCCCTTGTTTAGATTATTGTTGCTTATTTGGATTACTTGCTGCCCTTTATAATTTTTGGAATACTTGGGCCCTATATCAAAATTACTAAGGACTATGAACTTGGAAAAAGAAAATCAAAAGGAATTTATAGCAATAATTGTTCTTCAAAGTTCAGAAGTGGTCACTTCATAGAAAGACTTCAATTTCATAAAGAATCTACTTGTCAAAGTAGGCTTTTTTTTTTTTTTTTTTTTTTTTTTTTTTTTTTTTAAGCAAAGTCCCAAGATCGAACTCTGGTACTGGGTAGCAGGGAGGCTTTTGAGGGGCTGAGATTAAGCTCAGTTGCACAGCACCTGCCTGGCAAGCATGAGGTCCTGAGTTCCATCTCTAGTAACCATCCCCCAAAAAAAGGCTTTTGAAAGGAAGGTTTATTGTAGTGAACACGGACGAAGATCAGGAGACTCCACCAGCTAGCTGGGTAAAACTGTGTTTATCACATCACGGTGTGGATGGGCTGACACTGGGAGAGAGAGAGAGAGAATCACCTAGCTGGGAGAGATTTCATCCATGAGTGGATGGGCTAACACCGGGAGAGAGATATCAGCAACTAACTGGTAAATGAGTTAGGCTTATATAGAGTTTGAAGAGGCTAAAGAATCTGGGGTGAAATAATTATGACTCGGATGCTCAAGGACAGTACAGTTAGTGGACTTCTCGATGCCAGGAGGGCTGTATACTTCCTTTGAGTCCTTTGGCCCTGTTTACTGAGAAGCTGCTCTTGTTTGCTAAAAGCAGCCTGTCCCATTTGTTTGTGAAGGACTCACTTGTCAGGCCTGACATTCAGGGCTTATTGAAATTTTTCTTCTCAAAAGTCACTGTTTATTGGAATTTTCTAAGAACAATTAATACAGCCTTTAGTAACTTACTTGCCAGTGGAAGAAGTTACCACAGAAATCGAAGAAAGTCTTATCATGTGATAGCCAGCCTGACTCCATTTATGTAAAGTTGAGTAATTCTGTATGGTCACTTTCCCTTGGAGTCCTCTCAGTTAAGGCATGACAGACTGCTACAACCTGTGTGAATCTACAAATATGTTATCTTTATTGCCTTGTAAACAGAATGTTCTGTAGCTGTGTAAGTCTGCAATTGTGTTCTCTTTACTATCTTGTAAACAGAAGACCCTGCACCTGTGTGATATTTTGTTTTAATTAAGCTGTGTGAAACTTCCCCTGACCCCCACTGACTTAGCAAAGAGGTTTTGCTCCTGTGAAATTGCATTTAGGCTTCGCCTCTCCCTGGGCCCTCTCCAAATACAAGAGCCCTTAAGAAAACCCATGCAATCTTTTCTTTGTCCAGAGTCTCTGGAGATGTGCACCACTGTGGAATCCAGCTATGATAATAAAGGACCCCATTTAATTCAGAGTGTGGTGCATCTCTATAGTTCCAACTTTCCTAGCACTGTAACAATCATGGGTCATTGATACAACAGAATCAACAAGATAAGGTACTTTCAAGCTCTCTTCTTCTGGTGCTCTTGCCTCCCGCTCACCACTTGTCCCATTGGGGGTAGGCTTGCACTGGCTGGGCTATTGGCTACTGGGGTCTCAGGTTTCTCAGGTGGCTTGCTAATCAAGTTCTCAATGGCTTTGTCAGGATTATGCCTATTAACAGAGAGTAAGTCCACAAAGCTATAGCCTAGAGGACTCCCAACTTGTGAACATTTTCAGAGTTCTCTTCCTCAAAACTTTCAGTCTGATGAGACTTCTTGGTACTCTCCAGCTCTGAGGTCAAGACCAAGATTTTGTTGCAAAATTTCTGTGCCTAGTATTTGTTGGGGCTTGGGCAGGGATTAGTGATATAGGCACAAGAGTCAATGAAAGGAGAATTGAACTGCCAAATAAACTGCTTTTGTAGTTTTCCCTCTTTCAGATAAGCTTGATTTTGTGTGTGCACATACTGTGTCCCAGGAAACAAGTTCATTGAATTTTTGAGTCATAATTTGAATCTATGATGCCAGTCATGAATATTACTGCTACTCAGACAACCTAACTAGGATATTAACTAAACCCCCTTTCCCAGGAAATTCTAAGAAGAGTCCTAGATGTATGTCCTGAAAACAAGTCCATGGCTGTTATTCTCCCTTAGAAATTGCTTATTGCCTTGAGATTCGATTTCAACTTATTGTCAAGATTTCTGTATCTGCTTGCAAGATGCCTTTCAGTGCACATTACTGAGTTCACCTCCACGAGTACATGCCAGCAACTTTATGAGTACTCTTCTTCACACACACTTAGGCACCCTGTTCTTTGTGTTTTAGGTTTTACCTTGACTGCAAGTCCTCTGCTGTGGTTTCTGTGCCCACTTGTTCTTTGTGGTTGTGTGTGTGTGTGTGTGTGTGTGTGTCTACCGGGGATTGAACTTGGGTCAATCTGTCTGCTTGCAAGACAGGTGGCCAAACCACTGAGCTAAATTCCTGGCCACCAATTATTCTTATCATATGAGGAACATAACCTCCACAAAGTGTTTTCCTCAAACCCTACCCTCAAGAGACTGTTCCCTTTTTCTAAATGTACCTTGTGTCATTGATTCCATTTATTATCACATGCTACATGAAGTGACCACATAAGGTACCACATTTCAGATTCCCCTGACCTTCTTCTCCTCTGTGACACCATCATCTATCTGCCTCTAAGCCCACAATGCCCTTTTTTTCTCTCGTTTTTTTCTTTTTCTTTTTCCCTCCTAAGTAAAATAAATAAGTCACACATGTGTAAAGGCCCACAATGCCCTTTTTAGCCTTTGCGGGCAAAACTTATTGAGATACTAAAGTTGATCTGAACACAAGTTCTGATCTCCGCATGGTCCTTCTGATGCCCCCAGCAGGCCGCTCTGCCCTCCAACTGCCACAAGAACAGAGTTAGAGGATATGTTATACAACAGGTAATGGGATCTGGCTTGCTCAGCTTCCAGTGATGGGTGGGGTGATGATCCAGATGTGTGGAGCACATCTCTATGGGTTTTTGATTCATGAGATCAAGAGGACAGGAGGGAGACTGGAAGGCTAATGCCCCTGCCTGTGCCCTCGCTGTAACTCTACTGTGAGCCACAGTTTTGCCATTGAGCATCTAGGAAAGGTCCAGCCTCCTGAGTGAACACAAAGCCAATCATGCCGCTTGTCTTCCTGGCTCATTCCAAAGCCTTCCAGTGCAGTAGCTCATTACATTGTATTGTTAGGGATCATTTTATTTGTTTCCCTTCCTCCTTTGCTCACTTTTCCTACTCACAAATAAATTGCAAGTGAATAAATTCTTCACCCTAACTCTGACTTACAGGGGACCCAGACATTTATTTAAAAATCAGGTGGTCATAATAATTCATTGTTCAACTATACATAACAGAGGGAGAGTACTGATTTGACATTGAAACCCACAAACATTTATATCTTGTAAGACCTCAGAAATGTGAATTATATTGAAGGAAACAACTTTTCAAAAACTAAAGCATTGTTTGTTATAGACACACAGGAATAATTTTTGCAACCTGTATATTAACACTTCCAAAGTCAGGTTCATTTTAACACACAGTAACCATTACAAATATTTATGCAAGTCTACACACCACAGAACAAGGTTGCTATTCTTATGAAAGTTGTCATTTCATGTCTCATCAAATTAGAGCTTCTGAGTGCAGCCGCATATGATACATGATATATATTCTTGTGGCTTAGGTAAAGGCATCAATTTTTACCAGAGATGACTTTAGAGAAACAGTGAAATGCTCCCCCTTTTGTGTACAGTCCTGAGGTCTTGAGAGATACATGCAGCTTGTAACAACCACTACAATAAAAATATAAAACTCCTCCAGTCCTCCCAATTTTCTCAACCAACCCCAGGCCCAGACAACTGCTGATCTGTTTTCTGTCCTTGTAGTTTTGTCTTTTCTACTATATCAGCAAAATGCAACCTTAGATCGCTAGTACATCCAGGACAAATCTTTGGAACAATGTAGTGGAGGAAAGTAGAATCCTCCCTTGAAATTTTAAGTAATGAAAGCAGTAGAAGTAAATAAACTGATGAGTGGAGCTGTAGAGAAAATAATAAAAGTAATCATCTCACAGGCTAAAGAAAAAAACATGATGATCATAATGAAGGATGTGCTCAGCAAACCTAGAGTGGAGATAAATTTTTTAAAAATAGCGAAGCTGGCAGGAGCTGCCATCGCTGCCTCAGTGCCAGCCAACAAGGTGAGATCCGGGAAAGTGGCTCGGCTGAGACAGGGCATCGCCCTCCGCCCACCTGGACCCAGCCCACGGTCCAGGTAGCTGTACCCTTTGTTGTGGGTGCCACCACTGCTGCCAGCCCCAGGAAGGTAGCCGCATGGGCTCCACTGAGCAAAACCTCCCTCCAACCTTGCTCTCAGATCCCCTGTGCCAGTCCTTGGACCTACTCTGCAGAGACATGGCTGGTTATAAAGGGTGATTTCCTGAGCTCCCAAATTTGAATGTCTTTAAAGAAGGGGCAGGGGAAACCTGTGATAGAACTGTGTGGAGTTCAACCCTGCAGGAGGTTGCAGATGTCAAATTGGTCCTTGTGGCCTGAGGTCAGTTTGTGTCACGGGGTTCTGCCTTTGATTAGATGAGATAGGGGGATTTGGTTCTGCACATGGCTGCAAACCATGTATATTATGACAGCAGAGATATAGTCTGAAAGAGGCCCTTCAAAGCCATTTTTTGTCCTTTTCTTTCTTTTCCTCATTCCACTCAGTAAATTCTTTTTTCTGTCTTCTTTCACCAACTGAGTCTCTTGCTCCACCATATTGGCCCTCATCTCCTTTTCTGTTCCTGCTCCTGCAGATTTATTCTTTTATCATTTTTTTATTAATTTTTTTTTCTATCAGTGAGCCTCACTCAAGTGTCAGTAGTTTCAAGGAAAAGTGAGCCCCTATAGTTGTTAAGGGGATATATTCTTGTCCTTATACTTGCACTCTGTCTATCCCTTTTGAGTTCTACAGTTTCCTAAAGATTGTGGGGTCATTCTGTGTCCTCTGGCTTCACTTGAAACCTTCTCCAATTCTTTTACTTATATACTTTTCTCGTCCTAACTAGGTCTAGGCCCCCATCCTAAATAGTAAATATACCATGTTGAGGAGTTTGTGCACTGCAAACATATTTTGGGCTGCTTCTTGATTTTAATTTAATTCGCATGGATTGATGACTACCACAGGTGGTCAATGTACAGGAGGTGATTGAGCTTGTTGTGTTGCTGATTGTATTGATTGGGATAAGGGATAGGGATAGATTGGACAAGTTGTTTTCTCTGATATTGTGAAAGTGAGCATGTCTATGAGTCATTAGAGAGTTTGAAGCGCAACGATATCAGGAAGATTTAAAAACCCAGAGATTGAATCAAGGACAACCCAACAGCAAAAATAAAAATGAGAAAACACTTAACCAAGACACAAAGACAGACTTCCAGTCCACCAATGGCAAACAGTAGGGAAAAGGAAGATGAAAAGTCTGATAGTGACCCACCAGGACACTCAGAACTCACAGCACAGGAAGTAACAAAACAGATTGATCAGGCTCTAGAAAAATCCAAAAGATAAATAATTCCCCAGATAATCATAGAGATGGTGAGCAAAATGAAAGTCATGATTCGAGGCTCTAGAACAGAAGCTGACAAAAAGAAGATGAGCTCAGGACCATAACAGAAGCCATGAAGACCCAGCATAAGAAATGGAAACCGTGAATGCCCAACATAGGAAAGAAATGGAATACATAAAACAGATTCAAACAGATATCCAGATTTAAAACTCTACTGAAAGTGGATGCAACAGAATAAAAGATTGTGAAGATAGAATTTCAGATATAGAAGATAGGATAGCAACAGTGACCATGAAAAGAGAGGTCTCTTAAAAACAGTAAGGGGTCATGAGAAATCAATCCAACAACTCCTAGATGATGCAAAGAAGAATAACATAAGGCTGACAGGAATCCACAAAGTAGCAGGAGAAAATGCAAATGACTTAAAAAAGCTGTTCACAGAATTAATGACAGAAAACCTCCCAAACAGAGGGGAAGAATTTGACATACAGATAAGTGAGGCATATAGGACTCCAAGTAGCCACGATAAAAAAATCTACACCTAGACATATAATAATGAAGATTCCAGAAGCCCAACAGAAGAACAAAATACTACAAGTGGTAAGAGAAAAGAAACAAATCACATGCAAAGGAAAGCCCATCAGAATCACAGCAGACTTTTCAACACAAACCCTTAGGTCAAGGACAGCCTGGAGTGAGGTATTTCAAGTCCTAAAAGAAAACAACCTCCAACTTAGACTGATGTATCCAGCAAAACTCTCTTTCAAAATGGATGGGGAAATAAGATACTTCCATGACAAAGAACACCTGAGAAACTTCATGAATACCAAACCAGCACAACAAGGAATTCTAAACAATATCCTAGAAAAAGACAATGAAGATCACAGCACCATGAGGCCCAACAGAGCAAATCAAATAGGCAAGGCAAGAAACTAAAAGGAGAGGGTAAAAAATTAAAGAGTCAACAAAAAGCCAATAACATGACAATAAGAAGTCAGTGCATATCAGTTATAATGATCAATGTCAATGGCCTAAATTCACCAATCAAGAGAAATAGACTGGCAGATTGGATTAAGAAGCAAAATCCAACAATATGTTGTATTCAAGAAACACACCTAATGGAAAAGAAGCCCATAGACTGAAAGTGAAAGGGTGGAAAACAATTCTCCATGTGACAGGAGCCCAGAAAAAAGCAGGGGCAGCAATCTTATTCGCACACAAAGTAAATTTCAAACCAAAACTGATCAAGACAGACAAAGAAAGCCACTACACTCTTGTAAAGGGAAAAATTCAAGAGGAAGAGATGACAATCATAAACATATATGCACCAAATATAAATGCCCCCAACTATATAAAACAAGTATTAAGTAACATGAAAAACCAAATAAGCACTAATACAATTGTAGTGGGGGATCTAAATACCCCACTTTCACAAATAGAAAGATCATCTAGGCAAAAAATCAACAATGAAACACTAGAAATGAACCAAGCTTTTGAACACATGGACTTATTAGACATTTACAGAGTGTTCCACCCCACAAAATCAGAATATACATTCTTTTCAGCTGCGCATGGGTTATTCTCCAAGATAGATCACATACTAGCTCACAGAACAGGTATGAATAAATGCAAAAGAATCAAAGTTATATTATCAGATCACAGTGCAATAAAGCTGGAGATCAATAGCATAAGAAACTGTAGGAACTTCACAAACACATGGAAATTGAACAACACTCTCCTGAACAATCAATGGATCACAGAGGAAATTAAAGAAGAAATCAGACAGTTTTTACAAATAAACGAAAATGCCAATACAACATACAGGAATCTATGGGACACAAAGAAAGCAGTTCTATGTGGAAAATTTATAGCACTGAATGCCCATACTAGGAAAATAGAACAAGTTCAAATAAACAGCCTACTGATGAATGTTAGATTCCTAGGAAAACAAGAGCAAGAAAAACCCAAAGCTTGAAAAAGAGAGGAAATTATAAAGATTAGAGCACAAATCAATGCAATGGAAACTAAGAAAATGATACAAAAAAAAAATAAATGAATCAAAGAGTTGGTTTTTTGACAGAATAAATAAAATTGATAAACCCTTAGCAAACCTTATCAAAAAAAGGAAAGAAAAGGCTATGATCCATGCAATTAGGAATGAAAAAGGTGAAGTCACAACAGATCCAACAGAAATCCAGAGGATCATTAATACCTACTTTGAGAACCTGTACTCTAATAAAATGGAAAACACAGAAGAAATGGACAGATTTCTAGATACTTATGAATTACCAAAGTAGAACAAAGAAGATAAAAACATTTTAAACACGCCAATTACAATCAGTGAAATTGAAAATGTAATTAAAAATTTACCAACAAAGAAAAGCCCAAGTCCTGATGGATTCACAGCTGAATTTTACAAGACATTTAGAGAAGAACTACTGCCATTACTCTTCAAACTTTTCAATGAAATTGAAAGGGAAGCAATACTTTCAAATTTATTCCTAGAGGCAAGTTTTACTTTGATTCCCAAACCAGGGAAAAACGCAACTAAAAAAGAGTACAGGCCAATCTCCTTAATGAATATAGATGCAAACATCCTGAATAAGATACTAACAAACAGAATACAGATGGATCATCAAGAAGATCATACATCCTGACCAAGTTGAATTTCTTCCAGGGATGCAAGGATGGTTCAACATACGTAGGTCAATAAATGTAATACACTATATTAACAAAGTCAAGGACAAAAACTCGATTGATGCAGAAAAAGCATTTGACAAAATTCAACACCACTTCATGACAAAAACCCTACAAAAAATTGGAATAGATGGTCTATGTCTCAACTTAATAAAGGCTATCTATGAAAAACCAACAGCCAACATCATATTAAATATCCAAAAACTGAAAACCTTCATGTTAAAATCAGGAATAAGACAAGGATGCCCATTATCACCACTCTTCTTTGATATAGTTCTGGAAACATTAGCCATAGCAATTAGAGAAGAGAAAGAAATTAAAGCAATACAGATAGGAAAGGAAGAAGTTAAACTGTTATTTGCTGACAATATGATACTCTACATTGAAGAGCCAAAAAGCTCCACCAAAAGACTTCTAGACTTAATTGCCACTTTTGGCAGAGTAGCTGGATACAAGATCCATACCCAAAAATCAATAGCCTTCTTGTACACAAATAACAGACTCACTGAGAGAGAAATTAGGGAAACAATTCCTTTCACAATAGCATTCAATAAATGAAGTATCTAGGAAATCTAACAAAAGAAGCAAAAGAGCTCTACACTGAAAACTACAGCACTCTGAAAAAAGAGATTGAAGAGGATATAAGAAAATGGAAAGATATCCCCTGCTCCTGGCTAGGAAGAATCAACATAGTGAAAATGGCCATACTACCAAAACTGCTATACAGATTCAATGCAATGCCAATTGAAATTCCAACACTATATTTCACAGAACTAGAAAGAAGAATACAAAAATTCATTTGATTAGCAAAAAGCATCCTGGGCAACAGAGACATGGCAGCGGGTATAACAATTCCCAATTTGAAACGATACTACAAAGCCACTGTGATAAAAACAGCATGGTACTGGCAAAGAAACAGACCTGAGGATCAGTGGAACAGACTGGAAGACACAAAAACAACTCCAGATGTACTCAGCTTCCTCATCTTTGACAAAGGAGCTAACCATTACCACTGGAGGAAAGATAGCCTCTTTAATAAATGGTGTTGGAAAAACTGGATCTCAACATGCCAAAGATTAAAACTAGACCCTTATCTCTCACCATGCACTAAATTAAAATCCAAGTGGAATAAAGAGCTAAATATTAAAACAGAAACACTAAACTTGCTGGAAGATAAGTAAGGCAGAACTCTGGAAGACATTGGCATAGGAAAAGACTTTATGAACAAATCTTCAGTAGCATGGGAACTAGCAGAAAGAATCAACAATTGGGATCTCATCTTATTAAAAAGCTCTGCACTGCAAAAGAAAGCATCAACAGAACCAGGAGACAACCGAAAATGTGGGAAAAAGTTTTTACCAGCTGCTGCTCAGACAAAGGATTATTATCTAGAATACATAAAGAACTCAAAACAATCAGACCCCCCAAATATAAAGACCCAATTCAAAAATGGGCATCTGAAATGAACAGATATTTCTCAGACAAATAAATAAAAGCAGCAAGGTAATATATGAAAAAATGTTCCACATCACTGGTCAATCGAGAGATGCAGATGAAAACAACACTGAGATTCCACCTCACTCCACAAAGAATGGCTGCTATCAAGAAATCACACAATAACAAATGTTGGCAAGGTTGTGGGGAGAAAGGAACCCTTTTCCATTGTTGGTGGGAGTGCAGACTGGTGCAATCACTACAGAAATCAATATGGAAATACCTCAAAGCGTTCCATTTGACCCAGCCATCCCTCTGCTGGGTATCTTTCCAAAAGAATTAAAAGAATCATATCACAGTGACATATACACACCTATGTTTATAGCGGCCCAGTTTGTAAGAGCTAAAACTTGGAAACAGCCCATTTGCCCATCAGTGGGAAACTGGATAAAGAACATGTGGTTTTTCTATAAAATGGAATACTACTCAGCCATAAAGAATGAGAAAGTAGATTCATTCATAGGAAAATGGATACATTTTGAGGATATACTCCTAAGTGAAATAAATAAACACATGTAAATACCAAATAGTTTCTCTGGCATTAAAAACTAAAATAGTACTCAAGATCCTAACGGGATAATTAGAAATGTGAAATAGAAAGAAAAGGGCTAAAGGTGTAGGGACAGTGTGAAGGGTAGGGGAGAGGGAATAAGGGAAAGGGAAAAAACATGAGAAAATGTAAAAATGGAATTAAAGTGTTGGTAGGAAGGGAAGGGAGGAGGTGGGGAAGGGAGGAGGTGGAGAAGGGAGGAATCAGACAAGGGGGAAAAATGAGAACCAAGATTTGTCATGCAAAGGTACAAGATCCCAGTAATGAATGTAACTGTACTATATACCTAGAATGTACCAATAAATTCAATAAAAAAGGAAAAGAAAAATAGAGAAGCTTAGGAAATTATGCAAACCACTAATGTACAATATAGGAAAGAAATAGAATATGGGAAAACAGCTTCAAATAGATATCCAGGAAATTAAAAATTCCATTGAAATTGTGCAAAGCCAAATGAATGAGAGTGAAGAGAGACTATCAGACCTAGGAGATGGGATTGTAGTTAGGGATTGTGAAAATAAAGATCTCTTCTAAATAACAAGGGAACATGAAAAAATACAAGAATTGCAAAATGATGGAAAGACAACGTAAGTTTGATTTGAGTCAATGAAAAAGCAGGGTCAGCATAAAGAACAGAAAAACCCTATTCACAGATGTGACCATAGAAAACATTCCAAGCATGAAAAAGAATTTCATATGTGGAAAAGTGAGGCATAGAAAACTGCAATCAGCCATGATGAAAATAAATCTACATCAAGGCATATAATAATAACAGATATTCAGTACAAGAAAAGAATATTAAAAGGTGTTACAAAAAGAAACATTGTGTATCTAGAATAGCCCATCAGAATCAAAGCAGATTTCTCACCTCAAACCCTTAAATCGAGGAAAGCTTGGAGTGAAGTATTTCAAACTGAAAGAGAAAACAACTTCCAAGTCAAACTGATATACCCTGCAAAATTATCTCTCAGAATTGATGGAGATGGCCAGGGATTTAGCTCAGCAGTGCCACCGCCTGCCTCACAAGCACAAGGTTCTGAGTTCCATTCCAGGTAACAAAAGCAAATCAAAACAATTTTTATGTCTTCTTCGTTCAACGTGGGAAATTCATATGTATCTTGAAATCTGTTCATTTTTTCCTGTGTTCTCCATTTTATTAGAGTACAGGGTCTCTAAGTAGGCACTGATCCTCTGGATTTCTGTTGGCAATGTTGTGACTAAACAATGCAATTACAATCAGCGAAACAGAAGAAGTAATTAAAAGTTTGCCAACAAAGAAAAGTCCAGGTCCTGATGGCTACACTGCTGAATTCTACAAGTAACTTAGAGAAGAACTATTGTCACTACTCTTTAAACTTTTCAGTGATATTGAAAGGGAAGCAATACTTCCAAATTCATTCCTGGAAGCAAGGGTCACTTGATTCCAAAGCCAGGGAAATATCCAACCAAAAAAGAAAACTACAGGCTAATTGCCCCAATGAACATAGCTGCAAAATCCTCCCTAAGATACTGGCAAAACAGAATACAAAGGTTCATCCAGATCATACACCCTGACCAAGTCAGTTTTATCCCTGGGATGCAATGATGGTTCAACATTCGTAAATCAATAAATGTAATACACCAATTAACAGAGTCAAGGAAAAAATAACATATGATCATTTCTATAGATGAAGAAAAATCATTTGACAGAATTCCACACCCATTTATGATAAAACCCTTCAGAAAACTGGAATAGATGATCTTTATCTCAACCTGATAAAGGCTATGAAAAACCTATAGCCAACATCATACTAAGGAGTCAAAAACTAAAAACCTTCACACTAAAATCAGGAACAAGACAAGGATGTCCACTATCACCACTCCTGTTCCATATAATTTGGCAAACATTAGCCATAGCTATTAGACAAGAGAAAGAAATAAAAGGAATAAAGATAGGAAAGAAAGAAGTTAAACTGTCATTATTTTCTGATGATTATGATACTCTACATAGAAGACCCAAAAAACTCCGCCAAAATTCTTCTAGTCTTAATTTACAAATTCAGTGAAGTAGCAGGATGCGAGGTAGACACTCAAAATTCAATAGGCTTCTTGTACACAAATAAGAGACTCACTGAGTGAAATTAGGGAAACAATGTCTTTCACACTAGCATCCAAAAAAATGAAATATCTAGGAATCAATCTAACAAAGGAAGCAAGACCTCTACATAGAACACTCCGAAAAAAGAGATGTAACAGGATATAAGACTATGGAAAGACATCCCTTGTTCTGGGGTAGGGAGAGCCAATATCGTGAAAATGGCCATACTTTCAAAACTGTTATCCAGATTCAATGCAATCCCTATTGAAATCACATCAGTATATTTCACAGAACTAGAGAAAACAACACATAACTTCATTGGGAATCAGAAAGACCTAGAATAGCAAAAGCAATTCTAAGTAAAAGAGACATG
Source organism: Fukomys damarensis (assembly GCF_012274545.1). Classification (NCBI taxonomy): domain Eukaryota; kingdom Metazoa; phylum Chordata; class Mammalia; order Rodentia; family Bathyergidae; genus Fukomys; species Fukomys damarensis. Next base: position 49,044,685 of record NW_022900914.1, on the reverse strand, counting down.
ATGGGGGGGTGTATCACAACTTGAAACTATACTACAAAGCCACTGTGATTAAAAACACGTTGGTACTGGCCAAAAAATGACCTACTCAGAGGATCAGTAGAATAGATTAGAAGATGGAGAAACAACTCCAGACATACTCAGCTAACTCATCTTTGACAAAGGAGCCAACCATCCTCACTGGAGGAAATGTAGCCTCTTCAATAAATGGTGTTAGAAAAACTGGATTTCCACTTGCCAAAGATTAAAACTAGACCCCTATCTTTCAGCATACACTAAACTAAAATCTTAGGGCATTAAAGATATAAATATTAAAGTAGAAACACTACACTTTCTGGAAGATAAGTTAGTTAGAACTCTTGAAGATATTAGCACAGGAAAAGACTTTATGAACAAATCCTCAGTAGCATAGGAACTAGCAGAAAGAATCAAAACTGGGATCTCATCTTTTCAGAAAAGCTTCTGCACTGCAATAGAAATCACCAGCGGAGCTAAGAGACAACCCACAATGTGGGAAACATTTTTACCAGGTGTTCCTCAGACAAAGTTCTACTATCTAGAATATATAAGGAACTCAAAAAAATCAGGTCCCCCAAAAGAAAGACCCAATTCATCAGAAATGACAAGACGTTTCTCAGACACAGACATGAAAGCAGCAAAGAAACATAAAAAAATGTTCAACATCACCGGTTATTAGAGAGATGCAGAAGAAAACAACAGTGAGATTCCACCTCACCCCAGAAAGAATAGCTGCTATCAAGAAATCAACCAATAACAAATGCTGGTGGGATTCTGAGGAGAAGAATTCCCTTCTTCACTGTTGGTGGGAGTGAAGATTGGTGCAACCCCTGTGGAAATCCATATGGAGATGACTCAAACAACTAGGATTACAAGTCCCATTTGACCCAGCTAGTCCTCTGCTGGGTATCTTCCCAAAAGAATTAGAATTATACCACAGCGATGTATATGCACCCATTTTTATAGCAGCACAGGTTGTAATAGCTAAAATTTGGGAACAGCCCAATTGCCCATCAACTTGAGGCTGGATAAGGAAGTTGTGGGTTTTTATTTAATGAAATGGAGTAGTACTCAGCCATAAAGAATGAGAAAGTAGAGACATTTATAGCTAAGTGGATGCACATTGAGATCATACTGTTAGTGGAATTAATAAGACACACGTATAAATACCAAATAGTTTCTCTTGTGTGAAAAACTAGAAATGTAAATAAGGAACAAAATGTATAACTGATAATGGGTAATATGAAAAAAAGGTCTAAAAGAGTAGAGAAAGTTGGGGAGGGGAAAAGTAAAAATGGGAAAGAAATAAATGAGCACAGGGAAAACATGGAAACAATGTCTTTGTAAACAGGAAAGGGTGGAGGGCATGAAGGGAGGCAGGAGAATGGGGAAGAAATAAGGTCCAAGATAAGTCATGTAAAGGTACAAGATCCCAACGATTAACTGTATTGTATACCTAAAATATACCAATATATTTAATAAAAAATAAAACAAAAATGGATAAAGAAATAAGATACTTCCATGACTAAGAACACCTGAAAACAATTCATGACCACCAAACCAGCTCTACAAAATATTCTGAAAAATATTTCAGAAAGCGATAATGAAGATCACAATTCCATGAAAGCCAACAAGAAGAAGGCACTAGGGTAGGCAAGCAATTCAACAGAGGATAAAGACAGGGAAGCAACAACAGGAAAATAATATGACAAAGATAAGCAAAATGCGTATCAGTTGTAACCATCAATGTGAATGATTTTAATTCACCAATCAAAAGACAGACTAGCAGAATGGATTGAGATCCAATAACTTGGTGCATACAAGAAACACTTTTAACTCAGAAACAAATTTACAGACTGAAAGTCCAAAGATGGAAAACAATACTTCATGTGAGAGGAACCCAGTAAAAAGCAGGAGTAGCTATTCTATTTGCAGACAAAGTGAACTTAAATTCAAGACTGATCAGAAGAGACAAAGAAGGTCACTACATACTTGATAAGGGAAAACTCCAAGAATATATGCACCAAATACCATATACTCAACTATATAAAACAAATATCAACAGATATGAAAAAATGAAAGAAGCACTAACACAATTATAATGGGGACCTCAACACTCCACGGTCACAAATAGGTGGATCAGCCAGGAAAAAATTCAACAAAGAAATATCAGAGCTGAACCAAATCTATAAAAAAATTGACTTAGAAGATGTCTATGGAGTGTTGTACCCCACAAGATTAGAATATATGTTCTTCTCAGCTGCACGTGGGATGCTTTCCAAAACAGACCACATACTAGTGGATAGAATATACTTAACTAAATACAAAGGAAATTATCCATGCATATTATCAGACCATAATGCAATGAAATTGAAAATGAATGACACAAAAACTTCACAAACACATGAAAATTGAATAACAGCATCCCGAACAACCAATGGGTCACAGTTGAAATTGAAGAAGAAATTACACAGTTTCTACTATTAAATTATAATGCCAGTATAACATACCAGAACTTATGGGACACAATAAAAGCCGTCCTACATAGGACATTTCTAGTGGTGAACTCTCACATCAGGAAAACAGTGGTCAAGTAAACAACCTAATGCTCATCCTCAAACTTCTAGAAAAAGTACAATTAAAGCCCACAGCTCATATGAGGGAGGAAAGTATGAAGATTAGAGCAGGAAATAATGTACTCAAGACTAAGAAAATAATACAAAAAAACCAATGAATCAAAGACTTGGTTCTCTGAAAGACTGAATTAAAATTGAGAAACCCTCAGCCAATCTTAATAAAAGATGGAAAGAAAAGACTCAAATTCATGTAACTAAGAATGAAAAGCGTGAAATCACAATGGATCCTGGAGAAATCCAGAAGACCATCAACACCTATTTCAAAAACATTTGTTCTAATAAGATGGAGAAAGCACAGAAGAAATGGAAAGATTCCTAGGTACATATGAATTATCAAAGCTGAATGAAGAATATACAAATTCCAAATATGCCAATAACAGTCACTGAAATAGAGGCAGTAATTAAAAACCTCCCAACAAAGAAAAGCCCATGTCCTGATTGATTCACTGCTGAATTCCCCAAGCAAGTTAGAAAACAGCTTATGACAATACTCCTCTAACTCCTTAATGAAATTGAAAGGGAATCAATACTCCAAAAGCCATTTCCAGGAGCAAGTATTACCCTGATAACAAAACCAGAGAAGGATCCAAGCAAAAAAGTGAACTACAGTTCAATCTCTCTAATGAACATAGACTTTAATGAGATAATGGAAAACATAGTGCAGGAAATCATCAAGATTATTCACAATGACCAAGTAGGATTCATCTCAGGAATGCAGGGATGGATAAACACATGCAAATCAATAAATGTAACACACTATATTAACATAGCCAAGGACAAAAATCATATGATCCTCTCCATAGATGCAGAAAAACATTTGACAAATCCAACATTCATTCATGATAAAAAAAAAACCCACAGAAAATTAGAATCACTCATCGTTATCTCAATCTGATAAAAGGAATCTATGACAAAGCAACATTATGTGAAATCGTCAATCTAAACTCAGAAACAAGGTGAGGATGTTCAGTATTGCCACTCTTGTTCAAAATGGTTCTGGAAATGTTAGCTAGAGTAGTTAGACAGAGAAAGAAATAAAAATAATAAGGAGAGAAACAGATGAAGTTAAACTATCTTTGTTTCAGATGACATGATGCTCTACATAGAAAACCCCAAAAACTCCACCAAGAGACTCCAAGGTTCAATAACCAAATTCAGCCACAAGCTAGATACAAAGTCACAATGCAGAAACCTATAGCATTCCTGTACACAAATAATACACTCACTCAGAGAGAAATTAGGAAAACCACACTTCTTACAATAGCATAAACAATAAAATACAAAGGCACCAATCTAACAAAGGAAGGAACAGAACTTTACATTGCAAACTACAGTAATCTGAAAAAGGAAATCAAAGCAGCTATCAGAAAATGGAAACATATCCCTTGCTTGTGGGTAAGAAGAACCAACATAGTAAAAATGGCCATACTTTCAAAATTGTTATTCAGCTTTAATGCTATCCCAATCAAAACTCCAAAACCATACCTCACAGAACCAGAGAAAGCAGTCTTAAAATTCATTTGCAACCAGAAGAGACCTAGAATAGCAAGACCAATTGGTGAGGCAGGGCCGCCACCATCTCTAACTTTAAATTATACTACAAAGGTAATGGAGTGAAAACAGCATGTTACTGGCAAAAACAAGCAAACAAACAGAAAAACAAATAGACTTGAGGGCCAACGATTTGGCTTGGTGGTGCCTCCACCGGCCTCACAAACACAAGGTCCTGAATTGGATCCCCAGTATCCAAAAAACAAATCAAAGCACTACCCCCAAAAACCCCAAACACACTTGAGGATCAACGGAAGAGACCAGAAGATGCAGAAACAACTCTGAACCACTCAGACACCCTATCTTTGACAAAGGGGCCAAATATCTGCACTGGATGAAAGATAGCCTTCTTAATAAATGGTGCTGAAAAAACGGGCTTTCCACATGCTAAAGCTAAAACTCACCCCATGTCTCTCACCAGGCACTAAACTAAAATCCAAATGGACCAAAGATCTAAATATTAAAGCAGAAATACTAAATCTGCTAGAAGAGCGAATAGGTGGAACACTTGAAGACATGGATGTAGGCAATGACTGTATGAATGAAATCATGATCACACAGGAAATATTACCAGAATGTACAACTTGGATCTCATCTCATTGAAAAAACATCACTAACAGAGTAAAGAGACAACTAAAGGAGTGTAAGATAAAGAAAATGGTGGGGCCAGGGATTTAGCTCAGTGGTTCGGTGTCCTGCCTTGCAAGCACAAGGACTGGAGTTCACTCCCCAGTACGAGAAAAAAAAAAAAAAAAAAAAAAAAAAAAAAAAAAAAAAAAAAAAAAAGAAAAAAAAGAAAAGAAAATGTGGGGTTTTCTACAATGGAGTAGTACTCAGCCATAAAGAAGCATAAACTTGAGACATTTATAGCTAAATGGATGCACCTAGAGGCCATACTATTAGGTGAAATAAATCGGACACTCTTGTATAAATGTAGCATTGTTTCTCTGATGTGAGAAACTGAAAGTGTACCTAAAGACCAAAATGTACAATAAATATTGCACAATAGGAAGAAACTATTCAAATGGGAAGGGGCACAAGGGAGGAGGAGGAAGGAAAGGAATGAAGGGACAAGAAAAAATGAGAAAATAAAGATAAATTTTCAACAAAACTCTTGCAAAGAAGGGGAAGAGGGATAGAAGGGCGGGGAGAGTAATGGGAAACAAATAAGAATGAAGATGTATCATGTACAGGTACAAATTCCATGTGATGAATGTGATCATTATGTGTATCTAAACTGTACCAATGCTCTTAATTAATCATAGAAATGAAATGGGTGTGAGAAATGAACAGACGCTTCACAGAAAAGGAAATGCAAATAAACAACAGATATATGAAAAAATATTCAGCCTTTGACCATTAGAGACATTCAAATTAATACAGTGCAGTACTAAAAATGAAGAGAGATAATGAGAAAATAGAACAAAAAAAGGCATGTAGGTGGGGTGGGCCTGAGAGAAATGTGTCAAACCCCAGGTTTCGTTCTTCAGTGAAGGTGCATGACAGACTTTGTTATAATCATAACAAGTCAACATGAGTGACCACGTACGTACTTACCATGTGGCTATGCGAGGTCCTGCAGCTGTTTTTCCTAAAGTGTCTCAGAAAAGCTGGTAAAGGGGTGGAGGATTTAGCTCAGTGGTGCCCCGCCTGCCTGGAAAGTACAAGGTCCTGAGTTTGATCCCTGGTACTGGAAAAATTAAAAAAAAGCTGATAAAAAAGGACACAGCTCATGAGCTCAACAGCTGCAGCTCCAACTCTCATGATCTGATGCAGCCTTATGTTGTAAAATTAAAGTTTGCTTCCTGCTTTCTGGTGATGTCAGCTCCATGTGTTCTCTTTTCTTTGGGAACTTCGCCTGACTCGACTCCCTTTCATCCCATGGCATGGAGAGGTAGGAATACACATTTCTTTCTATTGAAACTATACCACTCTCTGACTCAGAACTCTTCTGTTGCCTGGAGGGCTGGCCTCCTAGACATAATCATTTTGCTTTTAGACCTCCTACATTCACTGCTTCAAATGGCCCCTTTTGTAAATATCTTTCTGATTTACCCTATTTACAATACGCAGTTCTACCTGCAGCCTGGGATCCTTCTCTTTTCCTATTTTTCTCCATAGCAAATATCCTCCTCGAAAAGCTAATTCGTGTTTCTCTAAAAAGAAGTGTTGTACCGATAAAGACAAGCCTCATAATTAAATGGAAATTAATTTGTAGCCTCTACCCTCCCTTGGAGGTTATAGAAAGATGACACATCAAATCTCAAGAGCTACTTAAGATAAAGAGGCTGACCTTTGGGAACCTACAGAAGAGAAAGAGGCTTATTTCATCCATGTACTGTCACCCTGTGTCTTAAATCTCTCAAATCACTGAGCTGAGTCAGCTCCAGTATCGTAAGTTAATAAGATATCTTGTAGTCAGACAGGGCCAGCCCTAGAGGAGCCCACACTGGGAACAATCCAGAAGCCAACAGGGTGGACAATCAAGACACATTCAATTAAGGCCCACATTCTAAAAGAAGACAAACTACTAGCCACCCCCCCACACCACCCACCCCCGACACACACTTGCTTCCCCTAGGGATAAGTAGCACTGACTGACATTCTAAGTAGGTATCAATCACCTGGGCAGGAGACCAAGATCTTAACAAACTCTTCCAGGAAAGGTCCCTGACCCATCCCTTACCTGAAATCCTTGTTCATTCCTTGTATGCTTTCTATGTGACTTGCTTCCCCATCGGATCCCCGTTTAATCAATAGGTCCTAAGCGACTGCACTTGTTGGAATCCTATTGGTTGATCATAATTTTGTCCCCTCTCATGTCCACCTTGTGATTTTTCATTGGGCCAATATTACCTAAGTGATTGTACTTGTAATATGACTTAGTTTTGTCCCTTCTTGAACCCACCTCACCTTGTGGCTTTGTCCCATGAGACACCTCTTAGAAGCAGGGTGAGTGGGTAACCCACTTTCCGGGTGTCCCTTCCTGTCCCTCTCAGACAGGAGCTCTCTCTCCCTCAATAAATTCTCCCTACGTTAACCTCCGTTGTCCCTAGAATTCATTCTAAGATTTTAGAGAACGCGAACTAGCATTTCGGATACCTAGCAGGTTTGGAAGTTACATCTATTCTACTGTGTCTAAATGACTCCTGTCAGAGTATTAAGCAAACTCAGTTCCACTGCCATGGAATCTCGTGCAGTGGAAGAGGCTATGTACATCTCCTGTTGTTAATGCCGTGTAGAGAAATAAAAAGAGAAAGATCCCAGCAAGCCCAAAGCGGGTTGGGCACAAAGCCGGAACTCAGGAGCAGACCTCTACTTCCGCGCCAGCTCCTTCCCGCCTCCGCTGCAGTAGCAAGTGTTCCCCTTCCTATCAGCGGCCAGGACTCGGATTGGGGGAAGGGTCAGGGAACCGACCAATGGGATCACTACCGCGGACATCCGGGGAAGTCTCGTGTCCACCGAGGAAACTGGTTGGGGGAGGGGGAGGATTGCGCATCGCACCCAAAAGTAGAGGGATTTGTTTCCATCCGGGAGATTTTAGGAACGGACCAGGAGCAAAAGGGTGAGTTCTTGTCAGTGTTTAGTAGGCGGGGTTGGGAGGGGACCCAAATCCCTGGCACTTGACGAGTTTAACGTTCATGTGGTTCCACTGCTGATATTCATCACGTAGGTACCAGGGCCATCCCCTGGGAATCCAACATGGAATTTATGATCCAGTCAGCCTCTTTCCCCGAGAAGGAAAGTGTAGTGAGGAGAACTCATAAGCAGCCCAGCAGCCTCTTCTCGCCTGTGGTCCCGGGAGGCTGAGCAGGAGAATCGCTTGAGGCGGGGGTTCAGCGCCAGCGTGGGAAAACCAGCGAAACCTGTCTTTTAAAAACAGCACGGATGGACTAAAGATTCGTTAGAGATGTGCTCGGTCCTCAGAGGAGCTCATACAATAGAGCCCCGAACTCCAGGCTGTGGCAAACAGACAGCGAGGAGGGAAGGAGGAATGAACCAGGATAAGAAAGAGATGAAGGGAGAGGATCGACCCTTTGAAGAACTTGCGGAGTTGAACTTGAGAGAGAACCATTGCAGAGCTAGCAGAAGAAGCAAGGACTCGAGATGTAACGTTAGGGCTCATTGTGAGGTCCTCAGATTGAGAACATCTGCGTTACGTTGTGAAAGGAGCTCAGCCACCACCAGCGCACACTAGCTAATCACTGCAAGTGCCTGTCGGCTGGGTGTCACTTGTCACTCACTGTACACACTGCTGTAGAGGGACTGCAGGAAGGCGAGGAAGAAGGATGGGACTCTGTGTGTGCCTGGGCCTGGGGCGGGGTGGGTTTGGCTTGAATGTGAGGATCTGTCCAGGATCCATTCGTCATGGATCAGGTCTCTGCCCAGTTTTCAGCAGGGATAAGCATTGCTGTGAAGGACCTTGTTACAGAGTCGTAGGATGCGAACTGTGGCTGTGATGAGAGATCCCAGGGTTAGGGGCAGAGAGGCAGAGACTCCATTCTCCTAGCACGTGGGTGCAGGGGACTTGGGAAGACTTGAGAGATTTCTGAGTGTGTCTGATGAGAGATCCTGAGGGAACAGGAAAAGCAGTGGCAGGCTTCCCCCCAGGGGAGGAATCCCACACACTTTTTGAGATCCTGTTGGTTGATTCCCCAGCGAAGAGACCTAGGCCCTGTGCTCTGTCACATTCTAGCTCCGTGACCCTGGAGTGCACAATTGTTAAACTTCCAGGAGCCAGTCAGTGAGGGGCACCCATTTCTTTTTACCAGAGCTGTGGCAGGGTCTAGTCAGTTTCTGTTGGATGAGACTCGAGTCTGAGAGCTGAAGTTGCGGTGGACACTCTTTGCTCTGTGGTATCAGGTTAGAAGACATTGGTACAGGTTCCAGAGTCTAAATGGAGGCCTGGAATGTTTATTCATTTAATTTATTTAATGGACAACTTTTCCTCTACTTACAGGCCTCTCTTTTCTGGCTCTGGCCTTTTTTCATCTCAGCAGTCTAAATCTATACAGTTGGGTCAGGGAGCCTTTGCTGAAAGTGCTGTGTGGACATACAGGATTTCTGCCATGCATGAGTCTTGGAGGGAACAGAGTTAGGAGTATGATGTCTGGGTGCCATAGGTTCCTTCCCAACATACTAGTATGCTCGGAGAGTAGGTAACAGGGCAGTTAGGGTGGAAGGGCACGGACTATAAATCAGTGCTTCCTATAACTTACTCTGTTCATCCTCACCCAGTCATAGAAGACAAGTGTTATTTTCCTTGTTGTTCAGATGAAGACACAGGTTCAGAGGGCTTAAGTGACTTACCCAGGTTCCCCTCCTAGGTAAGGGAGAAAACCGAGTTTTAGTGAGGTGCTTTTGACCATCACAATCTCTCAGTCGTGGTAGCCTTCTTTGTTTTGGATGACAACAGACAAACCCACACCAAGCAGGATCTGTGTGGTTCTGGAAGGCTGGGAGGTGTGTGGTCACTGCCGTGGCTTCTTTTGGAGCATTGAGATTGGATGCTGAAGTGTCCACATGGCTCCTTATCACATCAGCAAATACAGGATAGTGGCAAGGTTCTGAGTTTGGTCCCCAGTACCAATAAACAAACGAAAACAAACACAGAAAACCCACCACTCAATCCTGACTTCAGGTTTTTACACTTGATCTTAGCTAAAAGGCTGAGAAGCGATTCAGGTTCTTGTGTACAGTGTCACCCTCCTTGTTTCCTATGGCCCCTTGTCAGATAACCCTGGAAGCATTATGTGGTCACATATTTGCAGTGTGACCTGGATAATATCTGCAAATGTTTCCTGTGTACATGTGGCTCCTGCTTGTGGGTGGCTGAAAAGGGACAGGTGACGGGCACTATGTTTGCTGTGTCGTTGAAGAATGTTCCCCCAAGGAAGAAGCACTTGTGGCCATTTTACCTCCTAGTATCCAAGATCACTGAGGAGTTAGGATAGCAAACCTGTGGTCAGGACTGTGGGACCAGGGCTATGGTGCAATGCTTGACACCAGCATGTTGCTCAAGAGTTCCCTGGCCCTTTACCTGGACGTCAATGTCCAGGAGACAGGCCATTCATTCTCTTCAGGCCCTGCAGGCTAGTGGCTACTCTTCTTCTACTTAGGAAGTTGGTCTGTGATTTGTTACCTTGTGTTTTGGTCAGGATCCAATGCTTCTTCTATTGTAACAAGCAAACTGTGACATTCCTGTTGCATACCCATTAAAAGTTCATTGCTGTTGGACATCAGAGTTAAACCTGTTTGATAGTGAGGTCGGGTTGCTGGATACTGTCCTTTAGTCTGCCTTTCTGGGATGCCCGTGTGCCCCTTGTCTAGCACCAGGGTAATGTTGCATTAAAATCAACACAAAACAATAATAACCTGTTTATTTCATGACTGTACATTCCAGCTTTTACTTATTCTTTTTTTTTTTTTTGCTGGACTAGGTTGTACAGTGTGAAGTGTCTCAGGAACCTTTACAGAAGTTCTGGTTTTGGCTGAAATTGTGACCTTTCTGACCTTCCTTGTGTTCTAGCAGTAACCTCAGGCAAGGTTAAAGGCTACCAGTACAAAAACAGGCTTGATGCCCTCTCCAGAGTTTGCAGGTGTAGCATGTGGAAATCTCTCTGACTTGGGGAGAAATGGAGCTGCTTCTGTATGAGGAACTATACAGACACACAGTAAAGGATGTGGCACTATAAGAATTGTAGCAGTGAAGCACCCCATATTGAGTAGTCTCCTGTTCCTGGAGAGGGGCAAGCAGTGCAGGCTGGAGAGAAGTATGTTACCATGGTCAGCCTGGATAAGTAGAACCTTCTTGCTGTTGGACAGACTTGTCATGTGAGCCAGAATTGCTGAGGGAGATCAGGCATAGAGCATCACTATATGTCCAGGAGGACAGTGTGGGATGGGTATGGTTCCTATGTGCCCAAATTAGGGTGTATCATAGTCCCAGCCTCTCTTCCTAAATGAGTATGAACTTTTATAAGTGCCTCAGGCTGGGTGATGTCATCCTGCAAGCTTCCAATACAAGGGTGAGTCTAAGCTGATGACTGCAGGTCTGTCCTTTTCCCAGCTACTTCATCTCTGATACATAGTGGTCCCCAAGTGGAAGGGTTTATGCAGTAGCAGAAAAAGATCATTTTACTAACTGGAGGCCTGCATAGTCAGACCCTGCTCAGGCTAAGGAGCCAGAATGTTGGGGGGGGCAAGGAAGGACATGATGGAAATGATGTCATAGTGAGGTGACAGAGGTATCCTGGACACCAGGTAGGACATCCCAGGTTCCTACCCTATACTTGTGGAAGCTCCCTCCAGGGACACATCCTGTCTTGGTATCCAGACTCAACCCTGCAGCCTTGCTTTCCCCTGCTCCAGCCCTGGCACTCCCCAGTCACCCAAACCTGGAATTTTTTGCTAATTCTGCTGCAAATCTACTCCTGTTCTCTTGGCCGGCATGTTGTCTTCCAACTCTCTTTCATCCATACCTCTGTGGGTTCAGCACTGCAGTTTCCTGGACAGGGGAAAGGAGAATTTGATTGGAAAGATAACTGGTGAGTAGGAAGTGCCTTATCCTGTGCATTGTGACCAATGTAGAGATTGAGTCCTTTGCTCCTGACAGTGTGTTCCTCATTACAATTGCGTATGTTGCCTCCGCAACTATTGAAAACAACAGTGGGCAGAAATCTTACTGTGTTCCCGAGACTGATAGTGTTATGTGTGCTCATACTGGACATCTCTCTCTGTATACAACATAGATGCCGACTTCCAAGAGGAGGAGATTGTCAGAAACTGTCCTCCTGCTTTGAGGCTGCCAAGCTCTGTCCCTCTGATTGGCTCCTCCCTGTTCCTCCTCCCTGACCAAATGCACAGTCTGCTGGTGGGGCTGTTCCAGTTCCTCCTGGAGGATCAGAGGAGGGGCCCAAAGGTGTGCCGATGTACCTTCCATTCCTGTGCCTTGGTGAAGGGAATGACTAGTCATGGAAGGGGCCAAGGGCCACAGGAAAGTCAAGTGGAATCTGACTGCAACACTCCATGTGAGGAGAAAATTCTCCTGTAATGTCTCAGCCAACACATGCAAATCCAAAGCAGCTTGTCCTGACAAACTAAGTTCACCAAGGTTTGGAGAGAAGAGAAGATGGAAAGCAATGGCTACAGGGGTGCAAGTTCACTTTGGGTGAGGGGAAATGATTGAGGACTTGGTAAAGAGGGGGGGTGGTCAATATTGTGAGTGTGCCAGATGTCTCACATTTTATTTGTTGATTTCAGAATGTGGAAATAAGGAGAGAGAAGTGTTTTGATGGCTCTAAACTCACAAGGACCTCATAGTGTAGAGAGATAAAAGATATAAATTCGTTTCCTTAGAGATGGTGGTGGCACCCTGGAGCCAGTGATCAGTGCTGATTTGACACCTACTGTACAAATTAGGTACAGAGGTCAGAGGAAAGATGTATACTGGAGGTGGAACTCCAATTCTAACCAAGTGTGTGTGTGTGTGTGTGTGTGTGTGTGTGTATTTTTTTTTTTTTTTTTTTGGTACCAGGAAGTAAACTCAGCATCAGGATCTTGCACTTGCGATGCTGGTGCACAGGGCCAGTGAGCTAAATCCCCAGCCCCCTAAAAACCATATATTATCCAAAAGGCACATCTTAATTCACAGCATATCTTGATTGTGTGAGCCTGACACAAAACAGGGCCTTGCCTTCAGAATATAAAATTACAAATAGTATTTCTTAGAAAGGGCCAGCATATAAAAACTTAAAAAAAAAAAAAAAAAAAGAAAGGGCCAGTGCAAGGGAGAGTAGCAGTTTGAATGTGAGCTTTGTACTTTCCCAGTAAATATGTCTCTTCCCAGTTGCTAGAATATGTAAGTTGCTTATGTGTTGTTTGGTAGCAACACACTTTGATTGTGTACCTACTAGGGGCAGGCTTGCTCTGGACATTTAAGATATATCCGTGGACCAAAGAGGAAATTACCTTTCCTTTTTTTTTGCTTACTAAGTAGAAATAAACATAAATACATGTACCCAGTATTCAGAGTGTGCTAGAAGGTGAGAATAAAATATGGAACTAAGAATGAGTAGAACTGTTGACAAATACCTCTTTTTGGTGGTGCTACTAAAAACGGGTGTGGGGGGCAAAGAGCACTTAGAAGGCACTAGGAATTGATGAACAGCCTTGGAGCCCAGGAAGGGAAAGTGAATGGGCAGCTGGCCTAGGGTGAGTTCATTTGTAACAGGTGGTATTGGAAGGTGTGGCCCAGAGAGAACCTGGTATAAGGGATGTGGTTGGAAATGAGGCCCTGTGTGAGTATGGCCAGACAGGGACCCTAGGAAGTCTTTACAAGCTGGTAGGACTGGTGCAGGACATTGGCCTCAAGTGCTCAAATCAGGTGATCCTCAACAAACTGAGTTCCAGAAAGTCTGGTTTTCTATACACAGGTGACCACACCTATGTCCATCAAAAGCCTTGCCCTCAAATTATAGCCAGAGTAAATGCTGTGTAGCTCAGGGCAGCAGAGGACAGGTAGCTCAAGCAGATGCTCCCCACCTGCCATCTGGATGGACAGAGAAGCATAGAGAAGCTGAGATGCTGTGTATCATGGGTCCAAGACTAAGGGGAGTATGGGGCATACCTGGAAATGGAGGTGAGCGGTTGAGCGCCTATGTCTGGAGCCAAAGCCTAGGCTACTCAGGCCTGGAAGACTTCACACAGTAACACCTATCCAGGGACCGTGTGAGGGCTCCAAGTATACATGGTCATATATAGCAGTGTGTTGGCAGGACTCAGGCCTTTCTTCCTGGCCCACACTCAGGGAGAATGTCTCAGATACTGGAACCATCTCTTCAGTATGAGGCAGAAAGACAGGTTTAGGTGACTGACAAAGCCCGGGAGGCAAACAGGACCACAGGGCAGGCTCTTCACCCTTGTCTCCCAGACACCCTCTACCCCAGAAACTACCTTCAGGGCAGCCAGAACCCTGCTGTTGGCCCTCAGCCCAGTCTGGACTCTAGTCTTCTTTTGCTGGGTGAAAATCCTATGCGTGTGTATGATAGGGACTAAAACACGTGATCACATGGATCATCCCAGAAGTACCTGGGCCCAGGGAGAAGTTCATGGCATTGTGGACCTCTTGGGGTCCATCACCACACATCAGATTCCTGTGCGAACTCGGCATCTTCCTCCTCTTGACCCAGTCCTGACTATCTGGCAAGAATCCAGACCTTAGTGACTTGCACCTTTTCTGAAAACAACATTGTCCTTCATTGTGCCATCTCAAAGCCTGTTGCTTGGGACGGAAGCCCTCAGGATCCCGTCCTGAGGACCACCGAGGTTATTCTTGCCAGGGCCATAGTGTTATTTGTGGTGCAAGAGGGTACAGGATATCACTGACCATAGGGAAACTGACAGTCCAGGAGAGGTCAGAAATGCTAGTGCTCTGAATTCCTTTCTCCAGATGTTAGGAGGTCCGAGGAAGCTCAGAGCTTCTGCTATGTCTGAGCTAGATACAAAATGGGCATTTTTTCTAATCTTGTTTCCTGTTTCAAAAGGCACTAGAGAAAGTCTTCTGGCCCTGGAGAAATAGAATGGTGGGAAGAAAAAACAAAACAAAACAAAACTCACCTAGAAAGCCTCTGTATAAGTTTTGAGAGAAAGAAAACACTTTCAACCCTGAAGTATTACAACTTGAATGTGATGTTCAGCCTAGCGTTCTGCTAAGAGGTGTTTTTTTTTTTTTTTTTGGAGGGTCTCACTATGTAGCCCAGGCTGGTCTTGAACTCACAGCGATCCTCCTGCCTCAGCCTCCTGAGTGCTGGGATTACAGGCATGTGCCACCACACCAGGCATCTGCTAAGAGTTTTAAAGACAGAAAAAAATATCATCCTGTAAACAGCCAGCTCCTCGAACTGCTCCGAGATCTAAAAAACTAACCTGTTCTCAAGTAGAGGACATGCCTGCACTGTGGGTCTGCATTCATCCAGGGTACCTGCCCATCTGTGAGTGCCAATGACTTTAGACAAAGGGAAAAGAGATTCCTACCTCCATGACAGGGGCCATATTTGCCAGATTTTTTTTTTTGGTTTTGTTTTGAAGTCTTCTAAATCTGTTGAGATATACTTTTTATATAAGTAAAAGAAAAATTACAAGCATTTATTGTCTACAGTGAGCATACTGGTTTCTTACCTTTGTACTTTTATATCCAACTGTTCACATCCCACGCTTCACCTCAACCTGTTCCAGCACTCCCCTTCTAAGATTCTGGATCTTGTTCTCTGGTATTTTCCTTGCATGACTCCATTTAATTCTCACAGAGGCATTATGAAGTAAATGCTGCTTTTACTCTCATTTTACCCAGGAAGCATTGAAAAGCTTGTAAAAATATTAAGTCAGTCACCCAAGGCCATACAGCTAGTGTAAATTTATGTTTTGATAAAGACTGGATTTTTTGTCACTGTATTTTATGCACTTGACTGTGTCAGTGAAGATAGATTGGGTTAAGAGTCAGAAAAGTGGAACTCTTCTTTGAAGAACCAGACAGTAAATATTCTTTCCCTTGTAGGCTGTGTCTATGGCATCTACACAAATACAAAGTTACAGTGCAAAGCAGCCACAGATAATATGTAAATAAAGAGCATGCTTGTGTCCCAGTCAACCCTGATTTACAAAAATAAGTGGTGGGCAGGATTTGATCGGAGAGATTTATAGTTTGTGGACTGTTGGGTTAGTTAAGCTGCAGTGACAAACAGTTCTTAAAGCTAATTGGTTGAATACAACAGAAACTTCGGTCTTGTTCTGCATGTTGGTGTGGCTCATTAGGAAGACTCACCATGGTGACTTAGGAACCCAGATGCTGATGACTTTGTTTCAGCCTGTGCTCCTGGGTCACTGCATAGCTAAAGGGGAGCACTGTGTGTGTTTCTTCCGCGTGGAAACGACAGAGATTGCTTATCTTGTTTCACCGGGCCAAAGCCAGTCACATGGCTTTTTCCATGATATGATCAGAAAATTGGAGCCTACTGAAAAATTGAAGAGAACAGAGTACAATGCAGAAAAGGGGAGAGGCAATCTGCATTTATTTCCCAGCTCGAATCTACAGAGACCCAGCAAATGTGAGTGACTCCAGAGGGCTTCAGGAAGAAATGCTCCAGTGCAACAAGGGCAGTGGATGCTGTGCACTGTAACACCTGATGTGTGACACCAGTCCAAGTGTGTGCCATTCTAGGGAGGGGCCACCTGAACCCGGGACTCAGAGCAGCTGTTTGTTGGCTTCATCTCAGGACTCTGAATGTTAAACTCCCACAGTGGCTAGGTGAGGGACAACCATGGGAGATGTCCATTGTCAGGAAGCCATGATCAGGCCACCAAGAGATACCCAGCATTCTAAGCTAAATTGACTAAGGCCCTACCTCCATGATCAGAGGGCCAGTTCAGCCTGAATTCTTACAGATTTAAAAGTTCCAGAACCAGAACTCCACACTAATCCTACTGGTGGCTTGCTGGCCAGCATGGAACTCAGCTATGACTGCCTCCTTTGTGTACCAGTGAGAGCGGAGTTATACCTAGGATGGGGCACTGCCACAAAATGATAGACCCCACAAGACAACCACAGGCTTGAAATCACAGAAATTTTTTTCTTTGCTTTTATTTTTTTTTAATTTTTATTTGTTTGTATATGTTTGTTATTCTGTGTGAACACTTTTTTTTCCAAAAAATATTTATTTTGTTTTGTTCTTGTCTGTGTTTTCTTCTACTTTCCTTCCCTCCTGTCTTCTTCACCAGTTTCCTGAGTCTTGGGTACCATCTTCCTTCGTCCTTCAGCCTTGGTTCTAATCTATTTTTTCTATTTTTATTTCTCTGTTTCCCCCCACTTCTCCCTTTTCAGTGTTCTCCCCTTAGTTACTTCAGTCTTTTTACTCTCTGTATAATTTCTTTGTTCTCCTTTTTCTTTTATTTCCATAAAAATCCATCTTTATTGAACATAGGAATAGATGGATTTTTAAGTTAATTATTTTTGCTTTATGGGTAGTCTCTGATCCATGGTAGAACTTACTGCTACTATATGAAGATGCTTGTCTATTCTAAATTCTATAGTCATAAATATATTTTGTGATTGGCTTATTAGTACATAGTGCATGGTAATCTCTGGTATATGCACTGCTCAAGCTGGTGATAGGGGTTCATCCTCTCTACAGCAAATATGAAGCATGGGCACAAATTTGAGTTTTATATAAAAATTCAGTTTTACTCTTATTCTTACATTAGTAGGAGCTGACATCTATAGCTTACATCCAAGCAAATAGTTTTTTCTATCTCCTAGCCAAAAAAAACCCACATATACTGTATTGTTTTCTGTAGACAAGACTTGCTTTTTATATTTCAATGAGCATACCATATAACCCTTTCTTGAACAAATGACCAGGGTATACTGAAACCATCTTTGGAGGAAATGTTTAATATGCATATCTTATTTAAATAAGTCCTCCAATAAGAAATGGAGAATTCATTGTCTTTACTTTGAAGGCTTTGTAGTTATCTGTCAAATTTATATGTGCAGCTCACTAACATTCCATATAATAGTTCTCAGAAGGAATTAAAAGTCTCAAAATTCTGTGTCTCCTCTGGCTTGCTTCTCTCTTGATTCTACCCAGGCTTTATTAATGGTTCGCTTCATATCATCATCTCCATCTTCATAAATTTTCTTTAGAACATTCATTAATCCCTCACTAGGCTCTGTTTCAGCATCATAGGATGGCTTTTCTTTTTCTTTGCATTCTTTTTCAACCTGAGTCAAGTACTCCCATCGTGTATTTTCTGCTTTCTTTTCACATAAGAACTGTGTCAGTCTTGATTTTTTTTTAACTGACTTCCACTGAGATGGGTTTCAAGAGATTGTTCACAATCATAGAGTAACTCTTCCCATTTAAACTCTTTACCAAAATATCAAATGACCTGTCTGTGAAATGCACCTCTACATTCTCAGCAGGAACTTCACGAACTCCAGTTAAGGTAATGTAGATTTTCACAAACTTACCTGATTGATCCCATCTGTAATTACTGATTTTCACAGTATATCCTGTTGTGATGGGAGCAACCACAGCAACTGGCTTTTCATTGTCAAGAAATTCTGGTTTCTTTTTTGTTTTTTGATTTTTGTTGCACTTTGTTCTTTATTTCTGTTTCAATCTTGGATTTTTCAGCCATCAGGGCATCACAGACTCTCTTCCTTGTGGCCTTTTCCAGCATCACCTTTACCTCTTCTACAACATTTTGCAACTCCTCCAAAGGTGAAGCCGTGCCCTGGGTCAGACCGAAGGCCCGAGCTGCAGGGCTGCACTCAGGGACAGGAACCGCTGGACCCAGTGCACTTTCAGCGCCAGTGGACCTCAGCTGCACAGGCCACGGGACTGGCAGCTGTGTGCGCCCCGGAACTGTGTGAGATTGTGGCCTGCCCTTTTCTGTTTCTTGCTAGTTTTTTTTTTCCTACCTTCGACCCATTCTGTGGACATCCTTCTACATCCCAATGAGATCCTTTGTACCATTTCTCTCTCCTCTGTCTCATGTCATAGAATTTGAAGATTCAAAGTTTCCTTTTTGTATCCCCACTTCCCAAACCCTGAATTTTTAGCAGTATAACCACAAAGCTTTCTGAGTCATTTGATAGTTAACTTTGTAAAATTACATTTAAATTCTTTTCTGCTACTAGCAGAGAGATAGATGTTACTCCTGCTCAGTACATATTAGCTGTAAGTCAATACTTGGGTCGCCTTTGTGTTTACATAAATATTGACAGTTTCTTTTCTAGGAATAAGGGAGGTACATAACTGCTTCTTATGGTATATTAATATCTAACTTGATTCGGGTAAACTACGGTACGTGTTTCCTTTCGTATTAACACGATCCCATAATTGTCACTATTTCTCTGTAAGCCAACACTCAAATTGTCTTTGTGACAGTGAAAATACTGGAGTGCATTCCCTGAGTGGACTAACTAGACTACATCCTGTTTTCCCAGCATATCCAAGGCAGACAAATCTTGGGGCTGTGGCAAAGGATGAGAGTCGCGCACAAAGTACATCACTGAAAAGCGCCTAAAGGGACCTCAATACTAGCAACAGACTCTTTAGACTAGAAGCATCTACAAACCTCAACACAAAACAGGTGAAACAAACAGAAACAATAAAAGACTAGGAAGAAAAGTCAGCAAAACGGCTCCTTAAACCCCCAAGTCCCCTAAAGCCAATCTAGGAGGCACCAAGGGGCAGAATAGTATAAAAACCACACACCCAAATTACTCAGAAGCATAGCAGAGGAGGTTAGAAAACAGCTCAAAGTGATACTCAGTGGGATTAGAGAAGATATAACTAAACATGTAATGGAAGTAATAACCAAAAGGATGTAGGAGCTCTCAGAAGAAACTAAGAGAAAGCAAGAAGAGCTAAACAGCATCACTCAAAACATTAATGACAATTTCACCAAAGACTTAAGAGTGCACACAATATTTTCAATCACAAATCCAGAAGATTGTATGGGCACCAGGATGAACCAATGTGAGAGAATTTCAGAACTAGAAGACAATGGTGCCTTTAAATACCAACTACCTAAACACACTTTAAAAACATCAAGAGAAAATGAAAACTTGATCCAACAGCTGCCAGATGATGCAAAGACTAAGCTAAGCATAATTGGAATAAGCGAAAAATCAGAAGACAGTTTGTAAAGGTTTTATTTCTGTAACGACAGTTAATGTTTTCAACTCCTTGAGAGCCTTTGAATGAAGAAAAATAAAGTACTGCCATTCTCTGGGGAAAAGTTTATACAAGTCCCCAAGTCTTTTAGGGTATTTTTGAGCCAATTTAGAACAACACTGTAAGAGTAGCCAGGTGTTCAGTGTTTTGAGTTCAGAGCTGAAATGCTCCCTCAGCAAATGCACCCTTACTGGAGGGGATTTGGTGCTGGAAGAAAAAGGTTTTAGATTAATAGGTCACATGCATTTGGCTCCTTAGTCTCAGGGTTATACATCAAAGCCCAAATACCAGTCTCGAGTGTGCTGTGGGATAAGATGGGGAAGGGACACTATTCGGGTGACAGTGTTCCTCCCTGTTCTCCTTAAGCCTGGGCACACTCAGCTGTAACTGCAGTGGCAATGTCTTTAGGCCTTCAAATTCTAAACTATAGGAACTGCTCTAAGCCCTGAGCCTTCTTTTAAAGAAGAGCCCAGTGGCTCACCAGCTCTAAGGTCTCTGCCACCATCCACATCTCAATTTATACCTGATGGCCTAATTCCCTGGTCCTATGCATCAGGGAGTTCCTCCAGCACTGCAGCTGCTCCCCTGCTCCTGACTTTTTGTTGTTGTTGTTGTTGACTCCAGTACCACTCGGTACAAATGGTCACAGTGTAGGATGAAGCATAACCTTGTAAGTTAGTGGCTTTTCCAGTGAAAGCAGTTGTGTATCCATCAGAGTTTCCTGTTCCTGGGTGTTTTTCTTTTGTTTCTTTTCCCTTGAGATGTGATCTCACTATTCAGTTTAGGTAGGCCTTGAACTCACTGTGTAGGCCAGGTTGGCCTCAAATTGCAGCAATCCTTTTGACTCAGCTTCTCAAGTTCTGGTATTGTAGGTGTGCACCACAATGCTGGGGCTCTTTGAAATTTTTTATTATTACATGTTTAAGTACATAATCATGTTCATCATGGGGAGTTGGTACGTGCACATAGCACATCTTGTTTTTATTTCCCCTTCTCCTCTCCCTCCTCCATCCATCTTTCACTCCCTTCCCATTTGTAAAAGATCTATCTCCCTTTTTTCCGATCATCCAACTTTAATTTTCTTCTATTATTTTTTCTTTTCCCTTCCATCCCTTCTCTCTCCCTTGTTCTCCTTCCCATTTACCTTCTAGTCTCTTTTTTTTTTCTTTTTCCCCATTTCCTATCCATCCTTTGTTTTGCTTTTTAAATTGTTTACACTTTCGGTTCCTCATATAAAAGAAACCAGTTAACCTTGAGTATCTAATTTATTCCACATAACACTGTGCTGTCAAGCAGCATCCATTTTCCTATAAACACTTAAATGTATCCTTTTTTATGGCACAGAATTACTCCAATATTTATACATACCACATTTTCTTCCTCCCCGCCCCCTGGTACCAGGGTTCGAACTCAGGACCTTGTGCTTGAGAGGGGGGTGTAGTACCACTGAGCTAAGTTCCCCACTCCAATGCTATGTTTTCTGTATCCATTCATCTATTGATAGGTGGGTTTTTAAAAAAATGTATCTGTATGCCAGGTGTTTTCCCCTCTAGTCAACTCTAGTCTCTTCCTGACAGTACTCTGGCCTAGAGATTAACTTATCTGTACTAATATAGCAAGAGGAACCTTTGAGCCTGGCATCCACTCAGGTTGGCCCAGTAAGCAAGGGCAGGAGAGTTGGCAGAAAGAGGAGGAGGGAGGGAGGAAGCGAGTGGGGCTGCTGATATTTATCCTGCCTTGTCTCTGGACCTCCTTTTAGGACAGCTGCTGGGCCCAGTTCCTAGACCTCTTCCCTGTTCAACCTATGAGCAACGTAGGTTTAGTTTGGGTTTTTGAGATGGGATCTCACTGTGGATTCTAGGCTGCTCTTGAACTCATTATGCAGCTCAGGCTGGCTTTGAATGTGCTGTGATCTTCTTCCCTCGGCTTCCAGAGTGCTGGGTTCCAGTAATACATAACCGTGCATGGCATGGTTCCTGTCCCAACCTCACTCCCCACTCCCCACCACACCTTCTTGATTCTACCTTTGATTATTCTACAGTTACAAAATATGCTCCCAAATATCCTTGAGTGTGGTGACCTGGCACCCTGTCCCTTAGAGAAGTGATTAAAAGGCTCAGTTAGAGAACATTTCTTCTATATACTGTGGGAAAGTTTGTCCTAGGTTTTTTGAACAGCTTACTAAGGTTGACTCACCTGTCTACTTTTTCCTATTGAAATGATTAGCTGTTGTTTTGCTTCACTCTGTCTTAAATTCTGAGTTCTCAGTGGGAACCAGCTGCTTTTGTAAATAAAGTGGGGACAAGGGTTTGAAGGGAGAGGAGAGAAATGGGGAAAAAAAGAAGAAAGATACATCACATATTTAATTCCTGTGGGAATACACATAGAAAGGGAACAGCTGGGTCCAGTGGGACGTCTAACCTTAGGTTAAAATGGGAGACATTCGTGTAAATACTGAATTGTTTCTCTGGTGTGAAAAAGTAAAGTGTAAATGAGGACCAGAATGTATAATAGATATGTGAAATAGGAAGAAAATATTCAAAGGGGAAGGGGGAACAAAGCAGGGGTGGGGGTAGAAAGGAAAGAAAATAAGGAAAAAACGGAAACAAAGCTTATGTGTATAGGGAGGGGTGGAGAGGTTGAAGGGAGGACAGGGGAATGGGGAAAACTAACCAAGATACATCATGTACAGATTTCACATGATGAATATGATCATAATGTATACCTAAAATGTACCAATAAACTCAATAAGTATATAGAAAGATACATCACGTACAGGTACAAATTCTACAGGATGGATGTGATCATTATATTTATCTAAAATGTACCAAAAACATTCATTTTTTTTTTTAAAGAGCAAGACAGCTATCTCTTGGAAGGGGCTGAGATAGAGTGGGGTGAACAGCCATCCTGATAAAAATGAAGAGTAGACAGTGAACTAGGACTGTGGACAAAGAATGCGTTGTCTCAGGCAGCATGGGAGGCAGACCACTCCCTCATAAAGGGAGGTGCAACCAGTCCCTACTAAGATCCTGAATGTCTACAAAATTGTAATGCAGATTAACCAGTTCCTTCCGAAATCTCAATTTTTTGGGCCAGGGATTTAGCTCAGTTCTACCACCTGCCTTGCAAGCAAGGGCAAGATCCCTAGTTCGACCTCCAAAACAAAAAGAAATAAATCAAAACCACAAAAAAGGAGGTATGAGGTCTCAATCTATTGTACATACTTGTGTGAGTGAATTGGAGTAAAAATCCGGAGTCTCAATTGATCATTTCAAATCTAGAGCCACCTGTGATAGGTGGCCACTAAATAAGCAATTCCTTTACCCAACTCACCTATATGTAATTCTAAATTGAGAAAATTCCTTGTGAAACCCGGAAATCCAGGAGCCATTCTCCTCCTTATTTTCAGTACAACTTCCCTAACATAAAAAACCAAAGCATACAAAATACAAATCAAGTTGATGGAGAGAAGGAAGAGACGCAAGTGAGTGAGAAGAATCGCCCAGGACCCATAGACCTTGGACAGGTACAGCTCTGCCAGGGAGCACAGGTGTGACAGATCTTGCTTTTGAGGAAGGAACATGGACTCTGCCCCTTAGTGAATGAGCCCAAGGCAACAGGCACAGTCCAGAGGTTCCTAGCAGAAGTGTGCAGAAGACCACCTGGACTCAGAGAAGACCTGATGTGCTGAGTGAGTGGTGGTGCATCCTAAAGAAAGCAGGAGGAAGGTGGCAGCCTCCTCTGAGTGAGGCCTGTGGACCCATCCAGACCCTGCCTTGCCCTCCAGGTTACTTCTGCAAAGATCACATGGGTGAATGTACCGGGGCTCCCTGCTGAGTTACAACTCAGCTCCTTGACCTTGGGATTTATGATTAACATATTTTCCCAGGAGCCAATGAGGTGGCACCCAGGTCTGCTTCCCAGAGCTGGGGCAGACCCTGGACACTGTCTTCTCAGTGCCAGGTGGAGGCTGAGGGCTTGGGCCACCGTCTGTCAGCTCCGTGGTAGAGCAGGTAAGTGGACAGGGGGGTAAGGTGAGGGCTCTCCATGTGGACTGGGAGCCCCTGAACATTTCTGGGGATCTCAAGGCCGAGCCATTTTGGAGTTTGGCCCCTTTTGCCTTCTCAGCAGCCTATGCCTTCACACTCAGCAGGAGGATTTGTTGATCTTTTTCTGGGGGACACAGGACTTGTGCAATAGATGGAAACTGGGAGGGAACAAAGGCCTGAAGACATGGGGTCTGGTGCCCCAGGTGCCATCCCAGTAAACCAAGAAGCCCAGAGAGACAATGAAAGGATAAGGAAGGGGGAGGGGAACACAGAACGGTGTCAGTGCTTCATGTACGTTATTCTGTTCAATCCTCAACAGTGTGTTGCTGTGCTTTTCAGATGAAGATACACAAGCTCCGAGATGTTAAGTGACGTGCTCAGGGTCGCACAGCAAGAAGGAAAAGGAACCAGTGTTCTGATCAGGTGTTTTTGATGCTCACCTTCTCATAGTGGTGGTTTCCTGCCTGTTGGTGCAAAAGTTACTGGACAAGCAAGACCTTTCAGCAAATTAGGAACAAAAATGTGCCTTTTCTTAAGCCTAACTCAGCCACTAAAGATGCTTGTGCATAGCATCAGAGAGAACTGTACAATAGTTTATGGTGGGCAATCCTGACCAGGTACTGTTCTCCCTGCACAGCTGTGTTTGGAGACCAGCTCCTTTCCAGGATCATCCACATGCCTCTGGGCCTTTATCTTTGTACTCTAGACTCCTGATTCATGGTCCATGTGCAGAGAGAATGATGACTATGCATGCACACCCAACACCTTGTTCATTTAGTTTGCTGCTAAGAGCATGTCTGTGGCTCCCCTTGCTCCTGGAATAGAATCCACACCACATATCCTGCATGTGGACACCTGGGTGCCCTCACCTACTCCTTCCAAAGGCAGTTTGGTCAGCCTCCTTTCCCCAAACCTGTGTCTTCTTCTCTCTCTGTTCAGACCTCTATTCCTCATCCTGAGGAGTCATCTCACTGTCTACTGAGGCCAGCTTCTTCATGTCTGTTTCTCCTGGCTCTTACCACACCTGGGAGGGCCTCCACCTGCATCCATATACTGAAATCTCAAGAGGATCTTCTTCCCTGGATGACCGATATCACTGCATCTCGGCCTTATCACAAGTTCACGCTTGTCCCCTGCTGCATAGTGAGAATGAGGGAAATCCAGAGGAGTCTGCTGTCCTCTGCTCAGGGAGTCTCGAGAGGAGAAAGCCAACACCTTCAGAGTCCTTTGCAGATATTACATATAGGTAGGCTTGAGCACATTAGCAAAAAGCAAGAGTCCCCTCAGTAGAGGAGAATTCCATGGAGAAGCAACTGCCCTCTGGTTTGCTTTTCCAGGCTTAGAGTTAGGAGTTCAGCTAAAATTTCTGAGCCAGTGTGATGGCGGTGACTCTAAGCCAGCACCTGGGCCTATGGCATCTGCCTACTGTCCTAGTGCCTGTTATCTGGGTGTAAGCTCTGCTGGGGCCCGCAAAGAACATATATGATAGAACAGGAGCATCCACACCGTCCCTGAGGGGCTGAATGGAGGAGAGGAAGTGTGTGGCCGCTGTTTCTTGATGTGTGACTATGCACCACCAGGTGCTTTGGAAGAAGTGCAGCTGTGAAGGACTTTGTTACTGAGCCAGGAGACCTGGAAGCTGGCCCGAGATAAGAGAGCCCCAGGCCAAGACAGGGTTTCAAGGCTCCTACCACATATGTGCACAGAATCGTGGTAAAGTGTGCACAGGGCTTAGTATGTTGCATGATAGGAGATGAGGCTGAAGAAAGCAGGAAGTGGTCCAGGTTCTCATGAGAGTGATGACAGATTCCATGTCCTTCTACAAGATAATTCTCCAGGGATCAAAAGGTGAATCACAAAAATGAAAGCTTCCTGTTCTTGCACTTTCCTACCACTGGACCTTGCTCTTTATGATTAAAATTATTCATGAGCCAAGCAATGAATGGCATTCAGATCTGCTGTGCAGAAGTGGGGCAGACCTCAGACAGTCTCTTCCTGGACTCTGTTAGGAACTGAAGGCTGAGGCCACCCTGCACACTGTTGCCTCTGTGGTAAGAGCTAAGAGGTAATGCTTGCAAATTCAGGCCTCTCAGTGTGGGCCCAAAGATCCAAAGGGTCTTGGGGATCTCAAAATTGGGCCATATTGGTCCTTGAACCTTTTACCTTGTCAGCATCCAATACATTTACACTTGGGTCAAAGAGATTTTGCTCTGTCTCCTGCTAGAGAATACAGGAATATTGCCATAGATAGACCCTATGAAGAGAGCAAAGGGGCTAGGGCTGAAAGGTCTGGCTGTCACACGTGTCATCTCAATATACCAAGAGCTTCAAAGAACCAGTGAGTAGTGTATTGCAGTTGCAGTGGAAGGGACTGTATACAGCAGCACTTCATATAAGTTATTGTGTTAAAGCCTCAAACAATTCTACAAGGCAGGGTGCTTTTCTCTTCTCTGGTGCTGGTGGCCTGCTTCCTTTGGGGCCACAGCAGAAGGACACACACTGAGCAAGGTTTCCATTGTGCCTGGGCGACCAGGAGTGGTTGGGTCCTCACACAGCTCTCCCTCTTCTGCAGGGCTGCAGGGAAGTCACACAGGCAGATTTGGCAACCCCTGGAGGGCAAAGTGGTAGACACAGAAGTGGCAACATGACTCCTCATCACATCCGCACATATCGGGAGAGCGACCGAAAACCAGTCCTGGACTTGTTCTGCAGGGGCATGACTGAGCATGTCCCTGCCACCTTCCGCCACATGCTGATGCTGCCTGGAACCCTCCTGATTGAGCTCGGGGTGCCCCTCTCCCTGCTCCTGTTCTCTGGCTCCTGGCTCCTGGCGATCACGTCCAGCCTCACTCTGCTGCTCTTGTTGTGGTTCCTCGCCAGATACAACTGGAAGCTGTATGTGGCCACATGTTTGCGCACAGACATGGCTGACATCACCAAATCCTACCTGAGTGCGTGCGGCTCCTGCTTCTGGGTGGCCGAGTGTGGGGGGCAGGTGGTGGGCACTGTGTGTGCTCTGCCGGTGAAGAATCCCCCACTGGGGAAGAAGCAGTTGAAGCTGTTTCACCTCTCAGTGGCTAAGGAGCACCGAGGAGAGGGGATAGCGAAAAACCTGGTCAGGACTGTCCTCCAGTTTGCCCGGGACCAGGGCTATGTTGAAATCGTGCTTGAGACAAGTATAATACAGCGCAGTGCCCTGGCCGTATACCAGGGCATGGGCTTCCGGAAGACGGGCCATTATTTTATGAATATTATCTGGAGGCTGGCAGGTATTCCTATATTTCATTTATTGTACCAACTCCCTTCTGCTCGGGATGGGGGCCTGTGATCTCTTTCTTTCGTATTAAGAAAAACCTGATTGACTGTGCTGTAATCACAAAGTACGACATTTCTGTCTTACAAACCATAAACTCTGATTGTCTGATCTGAGCTGGGCACGTGTGATGGTGTTTTGCAGGCAGTTGCCGCTCTCCTCCATTGTCTTTGTGCATTGCCCCTCCTCATGTTTCTAGTGTCACGATAATGTTGCTTTAAAAACGACCACAGCACAATACCAGACACATGTTTTCTCTGAAGTTGTGGCCTGCAGTTTCTGCTGGTTTTGGCTCACACCTCACTGGTCTCAGGACTTCTGTGCAAATGTGTTGGGTTGGCTGCAGTGCTGGGTATCTGGGCACCATCCTGTACCACTCGCCTGAGACAGGGTTCAAGGTCCCAAAGAGGAGTCAAAGTAACCCTAGAAAAGAAGCCAGGCTTTTCCAAACCTGTCTCTCAACACGAGCTACAGCCACAGGGCAAGGGGTTGAGATTCAGTCCTATGAAAAGATGTGGGCAGCAATATGCTGCATCTTCTCTCATCTCTAGTGGGTATGCAGAAGGAGGAAGGCAGGCAGGGCTTGCAGTACAGGATGTTTTCACAAGGAGACCTCAATGGATTTGGCCCTCAAATGACTGGACCCAACTGGAAAATTAAAGTAGGGTGTGTTTGTGTGTGCACAGGAAGAGGAGATGTTGATGAAGTGAGTGTCCTAGATCTGACATCATTGGGATCTGGCTTAGTTCCTCTACATGTTTCACTACTCTAGAAACATAGCTGCCTTGTCCTGACTATGTCCTCCTGGCAGCCCTAGAGCAAGGGTGAGTGGAAATGTGGATAATTGCTGATAATTGCCAGTGGGGCTCTGTAGTTTCTGTCTGAGTCCACCAACCCCACAGGCTGACCTACTGCAGAATGAATGAGAGCTAGCACCCCTCAACCAAGTTCTTGTAACACGGAAGCAGTGCTGTGGGTTCTCTCCTAACCTGACATGTATCTTCCTTTCTACTGAAAGAGCGGTTGGAGCACACTATTCAGTTACCCCATCGGACTGTGACACAGGCTGTTGCACCTACACGGAGGCTCTTTTGCCACACTGTTGGTGAGATTCCAAATGCTACTTACTTGTTTCTTAGGACAGAGGTCCTCAACTCTTCCCCTCTCCATGCTGGTCAGCTTGACCTTGGCTTTAATGGCACTCACAGTCCAGTTGCCAACCCATCTCCTCCTTCAGGTTGCCTCCCTGTGCTTCTCTGAACACAGTCATTCAGGCATCTGTCCCACTCCCCCACCACACCCCTTTACTTTAGGTGTCTATTGTCTCCTGAGCTGTCCTGTTGTCTTCGCCCCTAATGGTGAGGGCCTTGTGACGGCCCATTGAGATGGAAGAAAAAAAGGAGAGCTTCCTCTATTGCTTACTGCTCCATGTTCTCTATGCCCAGCAAGGCCATTTGCTCAGGAGCACCTCCCAGTGGGACCATTGCTGTGGTTGGAAATGATGAGGACAGGATGATCCCTTTGCTTTGGAAGGAGCTTTCAGTAGCTAAGAAACAGTTTTACTAACCTCTCACGCATGTGGTCAGGCCCTGTGGGATCGGGAGCCAGGGAAGCAGAGACGCCAAAGAAGTGCCAGCTTGGAAATTATGTACAGTGATGTTAATGGGGGCATCTGGCATGGTAGAGGTTCCCACAAGCTGCCATTCCTGCAGCCTGGCTTACTCCAGCAGACCCTACTTCTCCCAACCTCTGCCAGGTGCTCAGTACCCTCTATTCTGCTGGATGTCTTCAGGCACATTGTTCTTTTGAACTGGAATATTCTCCTCCATCCATCCATAGTGTTGTGGACGCAGGAGCTATGTTTCTCAGGAGAGGAACAGGGAGGAAAGAGTGAAGAGAACTGTAAGCAGGGAGCAAGCTCTTTATCCTGCTTGTATTCTCGGTGTTGTTGAAACTTAGTCATTTGCAACTCAACATCATCCCCACATGAGTTTTCCTGTTGCCTACATACCTGTTAAAAGCAAGAGTGAACACTGAATCTTATATCTGTGTTTTTCTTGGGTGGGCAAAGGGTTACTGATGATCAGAAACTTTCACTTATGATGTAGGCAGCAGCAACACTGAGCTAAATCCTCTGCCCAGTGAACTTTAAATCTACAGAATAATATTAACAGATACGAATCCTGGACACCATCCTCCTGCAAGCATCATGACAGCCCACTCCAAGAAGAAAGAGGGTGGCAACAGTGTAATGGGCTAGTGGATATCAAGGGAGGGAGGGGTCTGCTCCTCTGGCTCTTCCCTGCTCATCCTCCTGGAGCAAATGGACAACCTACTGGTGGGCTGTTGCACTTCTTCCTGACGGACTTGGGACAGAGGCTCAAAGCTGTGCAGGTGCACACCCTGTGTCTGTGCACTGGGGGATGGGTATGACTGGTAAAGAGGAGGCCAAGGGTTACAGGAAAATCAGAAACTAGTACTCTGTATGCGAAGGAAGAAATTGTGCCATGAGCTTTGAGAGTGCATATAAAAAAAACAAGTTGTCCAGATAGCTTGGGCATCACCAGGGTTCAGGGAGATGTGTACATAGGGAACGATAGCTCTGGAGAGATAAACTTTCTCTTGGACTTGTGAAAGTGCTTCAGGATTTCAGCAGGGGTGGTGGTCCACCTTATGAATAGAAGAAATGCTGCAGGCCATGTGAGATTTCTGCAAGTAGAGTTCCTAAGGAAGGACCAAAGGCTGGAGACATGAAGTCTGCCACAAGTGCTCTGCCAGTGTGCAAAGAAGCTCAGAGAGCATGGAATGGGGTAATTAGAAAAGACTTCTGTGGCTTCTCTTCCGGTCTTGTATGGCCAGTATCTCCCTGTATCTCTTCCCATTTTCTTTCACTGTCTTCCTTCTTTGCCTGTGTTCTAATCTCTTCCTCTTTGAGGAGCAGTACACAGGATGGAATCCAGAAATTCAAACACGGTAGGCCAGGATTCTGCCACTGTGTTACATCCTTTATTTTTCCAATGAAAAGGCTGGCAGCATTGTTGCATTAGGGCTCATGCCACCGATCTCTTTTTTAAGTTTTTTATTTTCAGGGTAAATGGAGGCATGACTAAGACCATCAGAGCAGGCAAAAATGAGGCAACAAGCGAGGTTTTTATTTTCAGCCTGGTTGCAGGATAGTCAAGGGCAACAACATTGTTGACCCTCAGTGCTTGAGTGAGGGGAAACTTTAGAGGGAGTTTGTGTAGGGGAAGGGGTGTTGCGAGCTGGCGACACAGAGCACTGTTCAGCAGTGCCTCAAACCTGAAAGAGCAGCGGGGTGGAGATGGGGCAGAGAGAAAGAAAAGACGCCAAGACAAGAGTCTGATCAAGGCGACGTTTATTGCAGGCAAGCATCAGCCTTTTAAAGGAAAAAAACACAAACTATTATGGGCTAGGATTACCATAGTAACCTCAACACCTGCTCCACAGAAATGAGAGTTCACACAGGAAAGAGAAAACAGGCTCAACAAAAACAACCACCATGGGTAGTAGTAACCCAGACAACTACACGTCTGAAGGTCAAAGACAAGAAGCTGCACCTCTCAGGAATTCCACAAAGGAAATACACCACCTTTTAAGGTGGAGGAACTTAACAAAATGGAGTTACTGACGTTAACAACACTTGCAACTAATAATCATGTTTCCCACTATTCCTCCCTTTATATTTTAAATTTTATGGTTCCATGGCAACAAGATATTCAGGAGAAATTGTAGGCATGTCCGAGCCTGTCTTAGGTCGGGAAAAGTGTTTGGCTGTCTTACCCGTCATTGGGGTCATCTGTTTTAAAGGCCTATTACATATGAAGATTTAACAGAAGCCCCTGTCTTAGGTTGATCAGTCAAACCTTTTCCTCTTACCCGTCTTTGACTTTCCGGACCCTCACTGAAGCTCTCTTTTTATCTGAGTGAGGTAAATGCCCAAATTTTCAGAGGACCCTTCCTTAAGGGCCATGAGCGCATTTAATGTTTTGTGCTATATATAAACCTGCTTCTGTTTGTACCGGAACCAATATTTTAGACTTACTAATAAAATCAAAACAATACCTCCTAAACAAACATAGATGACAATCCAAGAGGGATCAAACATCTTCTTCAGATTTTCCCAAATCCTATTAAGAAAAGTAGTATCCACCTCAAGAGGGTTAATATGTACAGAAGATAATTTATGAATTTTCTTAGATAATTGTTGGGTCAAATTAAAATATTTAACAGTCCAAGGTCCATAACAATTTTTTCAGAGCATTCCCTTTCTTGAGAGGCATTGTTAACCTTGATGGGTGTAACACAGAAATCAAATCTTGGATCACAAGCACTTTTAACCAATCTATATAGATTATTTATCTCCTCAGACATTAAATCAATTTGTCCTTGCATCAGCAAGAGTCCTTATCGTTGAGTTCCTTCTGTGTTTCCCATGTGGTGTTTTAAATATTCACCAACCCATTAATGGTTTCTGCTTGTATAGCTGTTTGGGACAATGCTACAGCCACAACAGCAGCGGAGGCGGCGGCAACCGTAGCTACTGTGATGGCAGCAATGATGGCTGAAATTCCAAAGTCCCGTTTAGTTCTCACCATCAGGGTAGTGGTATGGTAATGCTGTTCAAGTTCCATGGGGATCCACTGAGCCAGAGGAATTCGCATTAATCCTACAGAATTATTAAAACCTTCGCCCCCTTCCCAACATGAGGCCAGATAACAAGGCATACTAGAACAATTAACAACACCATTATCAAGCAGGGAACCATTCCACACTATTTAACAAGGCATATCTTTTTATAAGTCTATGAAAATTATTTTGGTGGTTCCCATTAGTGAACAAAGATCAGAATAAATTTTCTGAGCAGCTGCTTCTTTATTTACCAACAGCAGTGTATTTAATCCTATAAATCCAGGTTGTAGAAATCAACAATCTACTTGTATTTGACGTCATTTTGATCAAAAACATAATTGGAAGACAATTTAAATGAGTGCACTCAGATGGTTTTGGCCAATTGAATTATAAAATCTTTTTGTTATGACTAGTCAAAATTTTTGCAGGTCAGAATTAACAGAGATCTCTTAGGGTTAAAGGAATGAAAACTCTTCTTGACTGTAAATGTAAACCTTTTATAACAAACTGGAAACCAAAAAGCAAGCATAAATAAATCATTTTCACACACCTTCTCTACATACTTAGGTAAAAAGACAAACGTACAAAAACCTTTCATGTTAAAAGTATAACTCTTACTTATAGCTTTCCTAATATTTTTTTAATCTCATTTATTATTAACCTTCTATAACAAACTTCAGCTTAAAGTGTCCTTTTTCTGTTTTCAGATTGTTACATCTTAAAATTTGACTGGCTGCCAATAGAACAGTATTACAATAATCACTATATAGAAACTAATCACTATATGGAAACTATTCATACTATGATTGTTTTTTCTTTGCCTTAATTCCTTTCTCCCTGAGTAAAGACTGAACTGCTGTGCTAAATTTCATCTTAGATCCTATGTGCCCCATTGGTACCTGCTTCTCCGAGGATTTTCCCCACCGGGTGTTCCAGACAGTGGTGTCCTCCTTGTTTTGACTCGGCTGAGTCCTTTTTGACAGCAGGCTTCTCTGATTGCTCACCGATCGCCACTTCAATTTCAGGTCCCTGTTTGGGCGCCACTTGTCACGAGCCGGCGATGCAGAGCACTGTCCAGCAATGCCTCAAACCTGAAAGAGCAGCAGGTGGAGATGGGGCAGAGAGAAAGAAAGGACGCCAAGACAAGAGTCTGATCAAGGCGACATTTATTGCAGGCAAGCATCAGCCTTTTAAAGGAAAAAAAAACCACAAACTATTATGGGCTAGGATTACCATAGTAACCTCAACACCTGCTCCACAGAAATGAGAGTTCACACAGGAAAGAGAAAACAGGCTCAACAAAAACAACCACCATGGGTAGTAGTAACCCAGACAACCACACGTCTGAGTGTCAGAGACAAGAAGCTGCAACTCTCAGGAATTCCACAAAGGAAATACACCACCTTCTAAGGCAGAGGAACTTAACAAAATGGAGTTACTGAAGTTAACAACACTTGCAACTAATAATCATGTTTCCCACAAAGGGGAGTGGAAATTTTTGTCTTGGAGTGGAGGAAGTGTTTTGTTCTGGGGGAAAGGAAGTCTGGTGGTCTTCAGGGCTATCTGGACCTACAGATGGCTGTGTGGTGTGGGCTACTTATCTCAAACCCCAGCCTTGGCTTCATGTTGTGAATTGTGCATAGCAGGACCTATAATTGTATTGCCTGTTACATTTTTCTCTTCTGCCTGGGCAGGGATCTGACACTTATTTCTTTAAATGCTCTATCTGTAAATGCAGTCACTTTTGCAGATACTGGGGCCAGAATGTCAATTTGTGAAGTTTCAGGAGACTCAACTCAGTCTAGCCAGCAGAGTAGCTGCTCTCTAGATCTGGGAGATGGACTCCACACGTGCACACACACACACACACACACACATACACACACACACACACACACACACGTGTGCACACACTCTTTTATTTTTAAGAGATGTGATCTTGCTACTTACCCCAAGCTGGCCTTTGAACTGTGGAGCTCAATGAATCCTCAGCCTTAGTGACTCAAGTAACTGGGAGTGTATGCATGTGCTATTGTTCCATATTTTTAATATTTTCATTTCTAATATACTCATTGATATAGTTACATTTTTAATTTAAGTTGTAGTTAATATTTAAATTAATTTTCAAATAATAATTTAAATTTCTAAGACAGAATTCTCATTTTTTGATTGGCATTTTTTCTTTTGGCATTTTAAAATGTAGAAATGTTTTTTGTAACAGGGATCCAAGTCAGGACCTTGTGCTTGCAAGTCAGGCACGGTGCCACTGAGCTAAATCCCCAGCTTTTGGCATTTTTTTTCCCCCAGTACAGGAGATTGTATTGTGTTCCTTATGCTTGCAAGGCAGGCAGCAAAGCCACTGAGCCAAATCCCTGGCTCTTTTGGCATTTTTTTAAATAAAAAAGAATACTAGTCTTTGGCTGTTAATAGAACTCAAACAGAGAGCACAATCTAGCAAAAATGAGTCCCTGGGTTTGATCCTCAGTAATGCAAAAAAAGAGAGCCATTCTGTTTTGTTTTTTTGTTTTTTTGCAATAATACATTTTCATATCTTGCTAATGTTATCAGTTTTTAAAAGTTTATTCTGTTCCCTTTATCAACTTAATTTTTCCCATTTGTTTGTATGCCTGTTGCTCACACTGATTTAGTGACCGTATTTCTTTACCCATCTGTTTGGACACAAGATTGAGCCAGTGAAAGCTGCTGGGAATTCTACTCAGTCACCTCAGTCTCAAGTGAGGTGAAGAGTCAAGTTTGTTTGTTGTTTGCCTTCCCCCTGCAGCACATATTTAGGCTTTATTTTTTATCTGATATTGTTCATCTCTGAAAATTTTACTACCATCTCTTTTCTACCCTTTGTCATCAAGCTCATTCTCTTGGGAGATCTTGTATTTCTGTTGTTGTTATCATGTAATATCCTTTTTCTATAAATGAAATTATTGCTGATAGCTAAGTTAGAAATTACTAGAAGGCAGTTAGACAAAGCTGGGCCCTCAGTATAGAAAACAATTGAGATACATTCAATGGTTAGCATTATAAAAAGAAAAAGGGGAAGCTGGGAATTTAGCTCAGTTGTTCTGCCTCAAGGACCCGAGTTCGATACCTGGTACTACCCCCCAAAAAAAAGAGAAGTGGGGGGAAGTTAGCTCTGTGGTGCAGCATCTGCCTCCCAAGAGCAGGGTCATGAGTTTGATTCCTGTGCCAAAGAAAGAGAGAAAAAGAGAGAAGAGGCACTGTACCCACTTATTTCCCATGGGGATAAGTAGCAGTGATTGATTTTCTAAATAGGCATAAATCTCCCTATCGCATTTCCTTTCTGGATGTTCATTATATGCTTCTACTTGACTTGCCCCCACCACTGCCTTTTTTTTTTTTTTTGATACTGGATATCGAATTCAGTTCCTTGCCCTTGTTTAGTCAGTAGGCACAGCGCCACAAAGCTAAATCCCTGGCCCTTTGCTTCCCTTTTTATTTTTTTAGTCTATATTACCTGGCTGATTGTACTTGTGATCTTAGTGGTTGATCGTGGTTTTGTTCCGCCTCCGGCCTACCTTGTGGTTTTCCCTTGGGTCTTATAGATTTGTCCCACTTTGTACCCAGCTCACCTTGTGGCTTTGCCCTTTAAAACACCTTTGAAAACTGTGGTGGCTGGCAACCCACTTTCAAGTCCCCCTTCTGCTCTCTTAGAAGCTATCTTTCTCTCAATAAATTTTTCTTATTCCTAACCTGCCTTGTTCCTAGAATTCATTCTTCGATTTTAGAGAACAAGAGCTCACATTCTAAATATCTATTGGATTGGCTGTTATGCCATTTCCCTTGTTTAGATTATTGTTGCTTATTTGGATTACTTGCTGCCCTTTATAATTTTTGGAATACTTGGGCCCTATATCAAAATTACCAAGGACTATGAACTTGGAAAAAGAAAATCAAAAGGAATTTATAGTAATAATTGTTCTTCAAAGTTCAGAAGTGGTCACTTCATAGAAAGACTTCAGGGTCATAAAGAATCTACTTGTCAAAAATAGGATTTTTTTTTTTTTTTTTTTGTAAGAGCAAAGTTCCAAGATCGAACCGTGGTACGAGGGGAGAGAAAAAAAGGCTTTTGAAGGCCTGAGATTAAGCTCAGTTGCACAGCATCTGCCTGGCAAGCATGAGGTCCTGAGTTCCATCTCTAGTAACCACCCCCCAAAAAAGACTTTTGAAAGGAAGGTTTATTGTAATGAACACAGATGAACATCAGGAGATTACACAGCTAGCTAGGTAAAGCTGCGTTTATCACATTGCGGTGTGGATGGGCTGACACTGGGAGTGAGATATCAGCAACTAACTGGTAAGTGAGTTAGGCTTATATAGAGTTTGAAGAGGCTAAAGAATCTGGGGTGAAATAGTTATGACTTGGATGTCCAAGGATGGTATAGTTAGTGGACTTCTTGACGTCAGGAGGGCTGTATTCTTCCTTTGAGTCCTTTGGCCCTGTTTACTGAGAAGCTGCTCTTGTTTGCTAAAAGCAGCCTGTCCCATTTGTTTGTGAAGGACTCATCTGTCAGTCCTGACATTCAGGGCTTATTGAAATTTTTCTTCTCAAAAGTCACTGTTTACTGGAATTTTCTAAGAACAATTAATACAGCCTTTAGTAACTTGCTTGCCAGTGGAAGAAGTTACCACAGAAATCGAAGAAAGTCTTATCATGTGATAGCCAGCCTGACTCCATTTATGTAAAGTTGAGTAATTCTGCATGGTCGCCTTCCCTTGGAGTCCTCACAGTTAAGGCATGACAGACTGCTACAACCTGTGTGAATCTGCAAATATGTTATCTTTACTGCCTTGTAAACAGAATTCTCTGCAGCTGTGTAAGTCTGCAACTGTGTTCTCTTTACTATCTTGTAAATAGAAGACCCTGCACCTGTGTGATATTTTGTTTTAATTTAGCTGTGTGAAACTTCTCCCGACCCCCACTGACTTAGCAAAGTTTTGCTCCTGTGAAATTGCATTTAGGCTTCGCCTCTCCCTGGGCCCTCTCCAAATACAAGAGCCCTTAAGGAAAACCCCTGCAACCTTTTCTTTGTCCAGAGTCTTGGAGATGTGCACCACTGTGGAATGCAGCTATGATAATAAAGGACGCCATTTAATTCAGATCGCAGTGCATCTCTATTGTTCCAACTTTCCTAGCACTGTAACAATCATGGGTCATTGATACAACAGAATCAACAAGGTAAGGTACTTTCAAGCTCTCTTCCTCTGGTGCTCTTGCCTCCTGCTCACCACTTGTCCCATTGGGGGCAGGCTTGCACTGGCTGGGCTGTTGGCCACTGGGGTCTCAGGTTTCTCAGGTGGCTTGCTAATCAAGTTCTCAATGGCTTTGTCAGGATTATGCCTATTAACAGAGAGTAAGTCCACAAAGCTATAGCCTAGAGGACTTCTAACTTGTGAACATTTTAAGAGTTCTCTTCCTCAAAACTTTCAGTCTGATAGGGGAAGAACAAAAAGGGAAAAGAAAAAAATGTGAGAGAATGAAAAGATGAAAATAAAGTGTTTGTAGATGGGGAGGGGAGGAGGGGGTGAAGGGAGGGCAGAGGTAAGGGGAAAAAATGAGAATCAAGACTTGCCATGTAAAGGTACATGATCCCAACAATGAATGTAACTGTACTGTATCCCTAAATGTACCAATAAACTCAATAAAATTAAAAAAAAAAACTTTCAGTCTGATGGGACTTCTTGGTACTCTCCAGCTCTGAGGGCAAGACCAAGATTTTGTTGCAAAATTTCTGGGCCTAGTATTTGTTGGGGCTTGGGCAGGGATTCGTGATATAGGCAAAAGAGTCAATGAAAGGAGAATTGAACTGCCAAATAAACTGCTTTTGTAGTTTTCCCTCTTTCAGATAAGCTTGATTTTGTGTGTGCACATACTGTGTCCCAGGAAACAAGTTCATTGAATTTTTGAGTTATAATTTGAATCTATGATGCCAGTCATGAATATTACTGCTACTCAGGCAATCTAACTAGAATACTAACTAAATCCCCTTTCCCAGGAAATTCTAGCAAGGTTCCTAGATGTATGTCCTGAAAAGTCTATGGCTGTTATTCTCCTCTTAGAAATTGCTTATTTCCTTCAGATTCCATTTCAGCTCATTGTCAAGATCTGTATCTATCTGCCAGATGCCTTTCAGTGCACATTACTGAGTTCACCTCCACAAGTACATGCCAGCAACTTTATGAGTACTCTTCTCCACAAATACTTAGGCATCATGTTCTTTGTGTTTTAGGTTTTTGCAAGGCCTCTGCTGTGGTCTCTGTGACCAGTTGTTCTGTGTGTGTGTGTGTGTGTGTGTGTGTGCACCGCGGATTGAACTTGGGTCCTTGTGCTTGCAAGGCAGGTGGCCAAACCACTGAGCTAAATTCCTGGCCCCCAATTACTCTTATCATGCAAGGAACATGACTTCCACAAAGTGTTTTCCTCAAACCCTACCCTCAAGAGACTGATCCCTTTTTCTAAAGGCACCTTGTGTCATTGATTCCATTTATTATCTCATGCTACACGAAGAGACCACATAGCGTACCACATTTCAGCTTCCTCTGACCTTCTAGTCCTCTGTGACACCATCATCTATCTGCCTCTAGTCCCTCAATGTTCTTTTTTTTTAGCCTTTGCCGGCAAAAGTTATTGAGATATTAAAGTCGATCTGAACACAAGTTCTGATCTCCGCATGGTCCTTCTGATGCCCCCAGCAGGCCGCTCTGCCCTCCAACTGCCACAAGAACAGAGTTAGAGGATATGCTACACAACTGGCAATGGGATCTGGCTTGCTCAGCTTCCAGTGATGGGTGGGGTGATGATCCAGATGTGTGGAGCACATCTCTGTGGGTTTTTGATTCATGAGATCGAGAGGATCGGAGGGAGACTGGCAGGCTAATGCCCCTGCCTGTGCCCTCACTGTAACTCTACTGTGAGCCACAGTTTTGCCATTGAGCATCTAGGGAAGGTCCAGCCTCCTGAGTGAACACAAAGCCAATCATACCGCTTGTCTTCCTGGCTCATTCCAAAGCCTTCCAGTGCAGTAGCTCATTAAATGGTATTGCTAGGGATCATTTTATTTGTTTCCCTTCCTCCTTTGCTCACTTTTCCTACTCACAAATAAATTGCAAGTGAATAAATTCTTCACCCTAACTCTGATTTACAGGGAACCCAGACATTTGTTTAAAAATCAGGTGGTCATAATAATTCATTGTTCAACTATACATAACAGAGGGAGAGTACTGATTTGACATTGAAACCCACAAACATTTATATCTAGTAAGACCTCAGAAATGTGAATTATATTGAAGGAAACAACTTTTCAAAAACTAAAGCATTGTTTGTTATAGACACACAGGAATAATTTTTGCAACCTGCATATTAACACTTCCAAAGTCAGGTTCATTTTAACACACAGTAACCATTACAAATATTTCTGCAAGTCTACACACCACAGAACAAGGTTGCTATTCTTATGAAAGTTGTCATTTCATGTCTCATCAAATTAGAGCTTCTGAGTGCGGCTGCATATGATACATGATATATATCCTTGCAGCTTAGGTAAAGGCATCAATTTTTACCACTGAGATGACTTTAGAGAAACAGTGAAATGCTCCCCTTTTTGTGTACAGTCCTGAGATCTTGAGAGATACATGCAGCTTGTAACCACCACTACAATAAAAATATAAAACTCCTCCAGTCCTCCCAATTTTCTCAAACCACTCTGCTGGTGATCACTCACACCAACCCCAGACCCTCACAACTGATGATCTGTTTTCTGTCCTTCTAGTTTTGTCTTTTCTACTATATCAGCACAATGCAACCTTAGATCGCTAGTACATCCAGGACAAATCTGTGCAACAATGTAGTGGAGGGTAGTAGAATTCTTCCTTTGGAATTTTAAGTAATGAAAGCAGTAGAAGTAAATAAACTGATGAGTGGAGCTTTAGAGAAAATAATAAAAGAAATCATCTCACACGTTAAAGAAAAAACATGATCATAATGGAGGATGTGCTCAGCTAATCTAGAGTGGAGATAAATTTTTTAAAAATAGAGAAGCCTAGGAAATTATGCAAACCACTAATGTCCAATATAGGAAAGAAATAGAATATGTGAAAACAGCTTCAGATAGATATCGAGGAAATTTAAAATTCCATTGAAATTTTCCAAAGCCAAATGAATGAGAGTGAAGAGAGAATATGAGTAGGAGACAGGATTGCAGTTAGCAATTGCGAAAATGAAGATCTCTTCTAAATATCAAGGGAACATGAAAAAAAAAATCCCAAGAACTGCAAGATGATGCAAAGACAACGTACGTTTGATTTGAGTCAATGAAAAAGCAGGGTCAGCATAAAGAACAGAAAATCCCTATTCACAGATGTGACCATAGAAAACTTTCCAAGCATGAAAAAAGAATTTCACATGTGGAAAAGTGAGGCATATAGAACTGCAGTGAGCCATGATAAAAATAAATCTACATCAAGGTATATAATAACAGATTTTCAGTATAAGAATAGAATATTAAAAGCTTTTAGAAAAAGAAACATTGTGTATATAGAAAAGCCCATCAGAATCAAAGCAGACTTCTCAACTCAAACCCTTAAATCGAGGAAAGCTTGGAGTGAAGTATTTCAAACTGAAAGAGAAAACAACTTTCAAGTCAGATTGATATACCCTGCAAAATTATCTCTCAGAATTGAGGCAGAGGGCTAGGGATTTAGCTCAGTAGTGCCACCGCCTGCCTCACAAGCACAAAGTTCTGAGTTCCATCCCAAGTAACAAAAGCAAAGCAAAACAATTTTTATGTCTTCTTCATTCAACGGTGGAAATTCATATGTATCTTGAAATCTGTTCATTTTTTCCTGTGTTCTCCATTTTATTAGAGTACAGGTTCTCTAAGTAGGTACTGATCCTCTAGATTTCTGTTCGCAATGTTGTGACTAAACACTGCAATTACAATCAGCGAAACAGAAGAAGCAATTAAAAGTTTGCCAACAAAGAAAAGTCCAGGTCCTGATGGCTATACTGCTGAATTCTACAAGACACTTAGAGAAGAACTATTGTGACTACTCTTTAAACTCTTCAGTGAAATTGAAAGGGAAGCAATACTTCCAAATTCATTCCTGGAAGCAAGTGTTACTTGATTCCAAAGCCAGGGAAATACCCAACCAAAAAAGAGAACTACAGGCTAATTGCCCCAATGAACATAGCTGCAAAATCCTCCCTAAGATACTGGCAAACAGAATACAGAGGTTCATCCAGACCATACACCCTGACCAAGTCAGTTTTATCCCTGGGATGCAAGGATGGTTCAACATTCGTAAATCAATAAATGTAATACACCATATTAACATAGTCAAGCACAAAAGAAACATATGATCATTTCAATACATGAAGAAAAATCATTTGACAGAATTCCATACCCATTCAAGATAAAACCCTGCAGAAAATTGGAATAGATGATCTTTATCTCAACCTGATAAAGGCTATCTATGAAAAACCTATAGCCAACATCATACTAAGGAGTCAAAAACTAAAAACCTTCACACTAAAATCAGGAACAAGACAAGGATGTCCACTTTCATCACTCCTGTTCCATATAGTTTTGCAAACATTAGCCATAGCTTTTAGACAAGAGAAAGAAATAAAAGGAATAAAGATAGGAAAGAAAGAAGTTAAACTGTCATTATTTTCTGATGATTATGATACTCTACATAGAAGACCCAAAAAACTCTGCCAAAATTCTTCTAGTCTTAATTTACAAATTCAGTAAAGTAGCTGGATACAAGGTAAACACTCAAAATTCAAGAGGATTCTTGTACACAAATAACAGACTCACTGAGTGAAATTAGGGAAACAATGTCTTTCACACTAGCATCCAAAAAAATGAAATATCTAGGAATCAATCTAACAAAGGAAGCAAAACCTCTACATTTAGAAGTACAACACTCTGAAAAAAGAGATGGAACAGGATATAAGACCATGGAAAGACATCCCTTGTTCTGGGGTAGGAAGAGCCAATATCGTGAAAATGGCCATACTTCCAAAACTGTTATCCAGATTCAATGCAATGTCTATTGAAATCACAACAGTATATTTCACAGAACTAGAGAAAACAACCCAAAACTTCATTTGGAATCAGAAAGACCTAGAATAGCAAAAGCAATTCTAAGTAAAAGAGACATGATGCGGGGGGAGGTGTATCACAACTTGAAACTATACTACAGAGCCACTGTGATAAAAACACCTTGGTACTGGCCAAAAAATGACCTACTCAGAGGATCAGTAGAATAGATTAGAAGATGGAGAAACAACTCCAGACATACTCAGCTAACTCATCTTTGACAAAGGAGCCAACCATCCTCACTGGAGGAAATGTAGCCTCTTCAATAAATGGTGTTAGAAAAACTGGATTTCCACTTGCCAAAGATTAAAACTAGACCCCTATCTTTCAGAATGCACTAAACTAAAATCTTAGTGGATTAAAGATATAAATATTAAAGTAGAAACACTACACTTTCTGGAAGATAAATTAGCTAGAACTCTTGAAGATATTAGCACAGGAAAAGACTTTATGAACAAATCCTCAAGAGCACAGGAACTAGCAGAAAGAATCAAAACTGGGATCTCATCTTTTCAGAAAAGCTTCTGCAGTGCAATAGAATTCACCAGTGGAGCTAAGAGACAACCCACAAAGTGGGAAACATTTTTACCAGGTGTTCCTCAGACAAAGTTCTACTATCTAGAATATATAAGGAGCTCAAAAAAATCACGTTCCCCAAAAGAAAGACCCAGTTCATCAGAAATGACAAGACATTTCTCAGACACAGACATGAAAGCAGCAAAGAAACATAAAAAAATGTTCAACATCACCGGTTATTCGAGAGATGCAGAAGAAAACAACAGTGAGATTCCACCTCACCCCAGAAAGAATAGCTGCTATCAAGAAATCAACCAATAACAA
The DNA here is from genome assembly GCF_012274545.1 of Fukomys damarensis. Taxonomy (NCBI): domain Eukaryota; kingdom Metazoa; phylum Chordata; class Mammalia; order Rodentia; family Bathyergidae; genus Fukomys; species Fukomys damarensis. The sequence goes on along the minus strand of NW_022900914.1, from coordinate 49,001,752 downwards.
ATGCTGGTGGGATTCTGAGGAGGAGACCCCTTCTTCATTGTTGGTGGGAGTGAAGACTGGTGCAACCACTGTGGAAATCCATATGGAGATGACTCAAACAACTAGGATTACAAGTCCCATTTGACCCAGCTGGTCCTCTGCTGGGTATCTTCCTAAAAGAATTAGAATCACACCACAGCAATGTATATGCACCCATTTTTATAGCGGCACAGGTTGTAATAGCTAAAATTTGGGAACAGCCCAATTGCCCATCAATTCGAGGCTGGATAAGGAAGATGTGGGTTTTTATTTAATGAAATGGAGTAGTACTCAGCCATAAAGAATGAGAAAGTAGAGACATTTATAGCTAAGTGGATGCACATTGAGGTCATACTGTTAGTGAAATTAATAAGACACATGTATAAATACCAAATAGTTTCTCTTGTGTGAAAAACTAGAAATGTAAATAAGGAACAAAATGTATAACTGATAATGTGTAATAGAAAAAGAAGGTCTAAAGATGTAGAGGAAGTGAGGGAGGGGAAAAATAAAAATGGGAAAGAAATAAATGAGCACAGGGAAAACATGGAAACAATGTCTTTGTAAACAGGAAAGGGTGGAGGGGATGAAGGAAGGCAGGAGAAATGGGAAGAAATAAGGTTCAAGATAAGACATGTAAAGGTACAAGATCCCAACGATTAACTGTATTGTATACCTAAAATGTACCAATATATTTGATAAAAAATAAAACAAAAATGGATAAAGAAATAAGATACTTCCATGACTAAGAACACCTGAAAACAATTCATGACCACCAAACCAGCTCTACAAAATATTCTGAAAAATATTTCAGAAAGCGATAATGAAGACCACAATTCCATGAAAGCCAACAGGAAGAAGGCACTAGGGTAGGCAAGCAATTCAACAGAGGATAAAGACAGGGAAGCAACAACAGGAAAATAATATGACAAAGATAAGCAAAATGCGTATCAGTTGTAACCGCCAATGTGAATGATTTCAATTCACCAATCAAAAGACAGACTAGCAGAATGGATTGAGATCCAATAACTTGATGTGTACAAGAAACACTTTTAACTCAAAAACAAATTTACAGACTGAAAGTCCAAAGATGGAAAACAATACTTCATGTGAGAGGAACCCAGTAAAAAATAGGAGTAGCTATTCTATTTGCAGACAAAGTGAACTTAAATCCAAGACTGATCAGAAGAGACAAAGAAGGTCACTATATACTTGATAAGGGAAAACTCCAAGAATATATGCACCAAATACCATATACTCAACTATATAAAACAAATATCAACAGATATGAAAAAATGAAAGAAGCACTAACACAATTATAATGGGGATCTCAACACTCCACGGTCACAAATAGGTGGATCAGCCAGGAAAAAATTCAACAAAGAAATATCAGAGCTGAACCAAATCTATAAAAAATTGACTTAGAAGATGTCTATGGAGTGTTGTACCCCAAAAGATCAGAATATATGTTCTTCTCAGCTGCACGTGGGATGCTTTCCAAAACAGACCACAAACTAGCGGATAGAATATACTTAACTAAATACAAAGGAAATTATCCATGCATATTATCAGACCATACTGCAATGAAATTGAAAATCAATGACACAAAAACTTCATAAACACATGGAAATTGAATAACACCATCCCAAACAACCAATGGGTCACAGTTGAAATTGAAGAAGAAATTACACAGTTTCTACTATTAAATTATAATGCCAGTATAACATACCAGAACTTATGGGACACAATGAAAGCCGTCCTACATAGGACATTTCTAGTGGTGAACTCTCACATCAGGAAAACAGTGGTCACGTAAACAACCTAATGCTCATCCTCAAACTTCTAGAAAAAGAAGAACAATTAAAGCCCACAGCTCATATGAGGGAGGAAAGTATGAAGATTAGAGCAGGAAATAATGTACTCAAGACTAAAAAAAAATACAAAAAAAAAAACAAAACAATGAATCAAAGACTTGGTTCTTTGGGAAAGACTGAATTAAAATTGAGAAACCCTCAGCCAATCTTAATAAAAGATGGAAAGAAAAGACTCAAATCCATGTAACTAAGGATGAAAAGGGTGAAATCACAATGGATCCTGGAGAAATCCAGAAGACCATCAACACCTATTTCAAAAACATTTGTTCTAATAAGATGGAGAAAGCACAGAAGAAATGGAAAGATTCCTAGGTACATATGAATTACCAAAGCTGAATAAAGAATATACAAATTTTAAATAAGCCAATAACAGTCATTGAAATTGAAGCAGTAATTAAAAATCTCCCAACAAAGAAAAGCCCATGTCCGGATTGATTCACTGCTGAATTCTCCAAGCAAGTTAGACAACAGCTTATGACAATACTCCTCTAACTCCTTTATGAAATTGAAAGGGAAACAATACTCCAAAAGCCATTCCCAGGAGCAAGTATTTCCCTGATAATAACGAAACCAGAGAAGGATCCAACTAAAAAAGTGAACTACAGTTCAATCTCTCTAATGCACATGGACTTGAATGAGATACTGGAAAACATAGTGCAGGAAATCATCAAGATTGTTATACACAATGACCAAGTAGGATTCATCTCAGGAATGCAGGGATGGATAAACACATACAAATCAATAAATGTAACACACTATATTAATATAGCCAAGGACAAAAATCATATGATCCTCTCAATAGATGCAGAAAAACATTTGGCACATCTAACATTCATTCATGATAAAAAAAAAAACCCACAGAAAATTAGATTCACTCATTATTATCTCAATCTGATAAAAGGAATCTGTGACAAAGCAACATTATGTGAAATCGTTAAATACTGAAAGCTATCACTCTAAACTCAGGAACAAGATGGGGATGTCCAGCATTACCGCTCTTGTTCAAAATGGTTCTGTAAATGTTAGCTAGAGTAATTAGACAGAGAAAGAAATAAAAATAATAATGACAGAAACAGATGAAGTTAAACTATCTTTGTTTCAGATGAGATGATTCTCTACATAGAAAACCCCAAAAACTCCACCAAGAGACTTCAAGGTTCAATAACCGAATTAAGCTGCAAGCTAGATACAAAGTCAACATGCAGAAACCTAGGCATTCCTGTACACAAATAATAAAGTCACTCAGAGAGAAATTAGGAAAACCACACTTTTCACAATAGCATAAAAAATAAAATACATAGGCATCAATCTAACAAAGGAAGTAACAGATCTTTACATTGCAAACTACAGTAGTCTGAAAAAGGAAATCAAAGCAGCTATCAGAAAATGGAAACATCCCTTGCTTGTGGGTAAGAAGAACCAACATAGTAAAAATGGCCATACTTTCAAAATTGTCATTTAGCTTTAATGCTATCCCAATCAAAACACCAATACCATACCTCACAGAACTAGAGAAAGCAGTCTTAAAATTCATTTGCAACCAGAAGAGACCTAGAATAGCAAGACCAATTGGCAAGGCAGGGCCGCCACCATCTCTAACTTTAAATTATACTACAAAGGTAATGGAGTGAAAACAGCATGTTACTGGCAAAAACAAGCAAACAAACAGAAAAACAAATAGACTTGAGGGCCAACAATTTGGCTTGGTGGTGCCTCCACCTGCCTCACAAACACAAGGTCCTGAATTGGATCCCCAGTATCCAAAAAACAAATCAAAGCACTCCCCTAAAAAATCCCAAACACACTTGAGGATCAACGGAAGAGACCAGAAGATGCAGAAACAACTCTGAACCACTCAGACACCCTATCTTTGACAAAGGGGCCAAATATCTGCACTGGATGAAAGATAGCCTTCTTAATAAATGGTGCTGAAAAAACGGGTTTTCCACATGCTAAAGCTAAAACTCACCCCATGTCTCTCACCAGGCACTAAACTAAAATCCAAATGGATCAAAGATCTAAATATTAAAGCAGAAATACTAAATGTGCTAGAAGAGCGAATAGGTGGAACTCTTGGAGACATGGATGTAGGCAATGACTGTATGAATGAAATCATGATCACACGGGAAATATTACCAAAATGTACAACTTAGATCGCATCTCATTGAAAAAACATCACTAACAGAGTAAAGAGACAACTAACAGTGTATGGATAAAGAAAAAGTGGGTTTTTCTACAATGGAGTATTACTCAGCCATAAAGAAGGATAATCTTGGGGAGAAAGGAACTCTTCTCCATTGTTGGTGGGAGTGCAGACTCATGAAACCACTATGGAAATCAATATGGAGATACCTGAAAGAGCTGAGACTAGAGGTTCCATTTGACCCAGCCATCCCTCTGTTGGGTATCTTTCCAAAAGAATTAAAAGAATCATATCACAGTGATATATGCACACCTATGTTTATAGCGGCACTGTTTGTAATAGCTAAAACATGGAAAAAGCCCATTTGTCTATCAGTTGGAAACTGGATAAAGAAGATGTGGTTTTTCTATAAAATGGAATACTACTCAGTCATAAAGAATGAGAAATTAGATTCATTCATAGGAAAATGGATACATATGGAGGACATACTTATAAGTGAAATAAATAAGTCACACATGTGTTAATACCGAATAGTTTCTCTTGTGTGAATAAACTGTAATAGTACATAAGAACCTAATGATATAATGGATAATGTGAAATAGGAAGAAGGGCTAAAAGTGTAGCCAAAGTGGGAAGGGTAGGGGAAAGCTAATAAGGGGGAAAAATACGAGAAAATGAAGAAATGGAAATGAAGTGTTTATAAAGGGGGAGGGAGGTGGGGGAAAAAGAAGGATAAACTTGAGACATTTATAGCTAAATGGATGCATCTAGAGCCCATACTCTTAGGTGAAATAAATCGGACACTCTTGTATAAATGTAGCATTGTTTCTCTGATGTGAGAAACTGAAAGTGTACCTAAAGACCAAAATGTACAATAAATATTGCACAATAGGAAGAAACTTTTCAAATAGGAAGGGGCACAAGGGAGGAGGAGGAAGGAAAGGAATGAAGGGAAAAGAGAAAATGAGAAAATAAAGACAAATTTGCAACAAAACTCTTGTAAAGAAGGGGAAGAGGGATAGAAGGGCGGGGGGAGTAATGGGAAACAAATAAGAATGAAGATGTATCATGTACAGGTACAAATTCCATGTGATGAATGTGATCATTATGTGTATCTAAACTGTACCAATGCTCTTAATTAATCATAAAAATGAAATGGGTGTGGGAAAGGAACAGACACTTCACAGAAGAAGACATGCAAATAAACAACAGATATATGAAAAAATATTCAGCCTTTCTGACCATTAGAGATATGTAAATTCATACAATACTAAGAGTCCATCTTATTCCAGAAAGAATGAAAATCATTAGGAAATCAAACCATAACATGTGCTGCCATATGTGTGACCAAAATTGGTCCTTTCTTGTTAGTGAGGATGTGGACTCGTACAAGCTTTGTGGAAATCACTATAGAGGTTTCTCAAAGAACCGAAATTAAAATTTCCATATGACCTAGGCATCTCTTTTCTAAGTATCTTCCCCAAAGGCCTTCCATCATCATACTATAGCACAAATGTTACAGCAGCACAATTCATAATAGCGAAATCCTTGAAGCAGCCTGTATATTCATCAGCAGATGACTGGATAAAAAAGTTGTGGTCTGTACATATAACGGAATAGTACCTGGGTATAAAGAATGACAAATTTGAGACATGTAGGAGAATGGATGCACTTGGAAAATATAATATTGAGTGAAACAAACCAGATACGCAAGTTTAAATACAGTATGGCAAATCTTTAGTGGTACATATCATGATATTAATTAATTTTAATGTGTTTACTGCTTTGTGCTATTTCCATTTCTTGTATTATTCACTTATTGTCTATTACATCATTTTCCTGTGACACTTATTGCCATCAGAATTCATTTGTATTTATATATATGAAGTTGGCATGCTTTGTGAAATAGAATGTTATTCTTTCACAGGAAAAAAATAAATACAATATGGTATCTCTCATCTGTGTGAGGCACAGTACACACAAAGAAAATGATATAGGATTGACAGAAAGGACAAGGGGTTGGATCTCTTACAATAGGGAAGCAATCCAAGGGAATTAGGACAAAGAATGAGGAAGAGGAAATAGGGAGCTAAGAAGAATAATGATATGCCATGCACACTAACCCTATAACCTCATTTAATGTAAACACTATACGAGATGACATGAGGTAAGACAAATAATGTAAACAAGTATCAAAAAGAGAATAGAGGAAACTAAGAAGAAGGGGAAGAGAAAGCAGTATTGTAATTTTTCTAGTTGTGATACAGGGGAAATAACAACTGCCAACCTGCTAAATGTCAGATACAAATTCCTATTTTCCAAAATAAAAAATGAATTCTAAGGAACAACGGAGGTTAAGAGTAAGAGAAGTTTATTGAGAGAGAGAGCTCCTGAGAGACAGGACGGAACTCAGAAGCAGGTCTCCAATGAGCCCACTTCTCAAAGTTTTATAGAACAAAATCACAGGGTGAATACAAAATCATGAGGTAGGTACAACATGGGTCAAAACTATGATCAACTCATAAGATTACACCACCCCCCATCAAGGGAGTTGTTTTTTTAAAATTGTCTGGACACTGGTCTCTTATTACAATAAATTTAAAAGGAAAATATAGGCTGGGGTTGTAGCTCAACGATACAGTGCTTATCTAGCAAGCATAAGGCCAAGGGTTGAAATGCAGTACTAAAAATGAAGAGAGATAATGAAAAAATAGAACCAAAAAAAAAGGCATGTAGTGTGGGGTGGTGTAAGGGGCCTGAGAGAAATGTGTCAAACCCAAGGTTTCTGAGGAGATAAAGTCTGTCCTTTAGTGCAGGTGCATGACAGACTTTGTTATAATCATAACAAATCAACATGGGTGACCACGTACTTACCACGTGGCTATGCGAGGTCCCGCAGCTGTTTTTCCTAAAGTGTTTCAGAAAAGTTGGTAAAGGGGTGGAGGATTTAGCTCAGTGGTGCCCCACCTGCCTGGAAAGTACAAGGTCCTGAGTTTGATCCCTGGTACTGGGAAAAAAAAAAAAAAAAAGCTGATAAAAAAGGACACAGCTCATGAGCTCAACAGCTGCAGCTCCAACTCTCATGATCTGATGCAGCCTTATGTTGTAAAATTAAAGTTTGCTTCCTGCTTTCTGGTGATGTCTGCTCCATGTGTTCTCTTTTCTTTGGGAACTTCACCTGACTCGACTCCCTTTCATCCCATGGCACGGAGAGGTAGGAATACACATTTCTTTCTATTGAAACTATACCACTCTCTGACTCAGAACTCTTCTGTTGCCTGGAGGGCTGGCCCCCTAGATATAATCATTTTGCTTTTAGACCTCCTACATTCACTGCTTCAAATGGCCCCTTTTGTAAATATCTTTCTGATTTACCCTATTTACAATACGCAGTTCTACCTGCAGCCTGGGATCCTTCTCTTTTCCTATTTTTCTCCATAGCAAATATCCTCCTCGAAAAGCTAAATTCGTGTTTCTCTAAAAAGAAAAGTGTTGTACTGATAAAGACAAGCCTCATAATTAAATGGAAATTAATTTGTGGACTCTACCCTCCCTTGGAGGTTATAGAAAGATGACACATCAAATCTCAAGAACTACTGAAGATACAGAGGCTGACCTTTGGGAACCTACAGAAGAGAAAGAGGCTTATTTCATCCATGTACTGTCACCCTGTGTCTTAAATCTCTCAAATCACAGAGCTGGTCAGCTCCAGTATTGTAAGTTAATAAGATATCTTGTAGTCAGACAGGGCCAGCCCTAGAGGAGCCCACACTGAGAACAATCCAGAAGCCAACAGGGTGGACAATCAAGACACATTCAACGAAGGCCCACATTCTAAAAGAAGACAAACTACTAGCCACCCCCCACACACTTGCTTCCCCTAGGGATAAGTAGTGAGGAGCCAGAGTTTTTCCATTTTTACTAAGGCCCAAGTCCTTCCATTTTAACTAATTTAGAATAAACTTCAGTAACACCACTCTTCCCCTCCCTAACCATTATTTAGATTGTTCCATCAGATAAACGGGAAATAGATGAATAAGACCCATTCCCCTCTGCAGGAGCCATCTGGTCTATTAGAACAAAGAAGCAGGATTTCTGCTAAGATAAGAACAGGCTGTGGTAATCAGTTGAGTAAGGCAAATTCCATTCCACAGACTTCATCTGCACACATACTAACCAATAAGTTTAAAGTATAGTCATATATGTGCACCAATAGAATGTTAGAGATATAGACCAATAGAAATAGTAGAAATAATGAAGAAAATAGCCAATAAGAAAGTTAAGATTTTCAAACCACCCTAACCCTATATAACCCTGTTATAATCATGATTCTGGGCTCTTGCTTCCCTGATGGACAAGAGTCCAGGTTCGAACCTGAAATAAACTCTTGTACTTGCAGCGGATTCGTTTCTCTGGTGGTCCTTGGGGAAACTGAGATCTGGGTAAAACAAGTAGCACTGACTGACATTCTAAGTAGGTATCAATCACCTGGCTAGGAGACCAAGATCTTAACACACCTCTTCCAGGAAAGGTCCCTGGCCCATCCCTTACCTGAAATCCTTGTTCATTCCTTGAATGCTTGCTATGTGACTTGCTTCCCCATCAGATCACCGTTTAATCAATAGGTCCTAAGTGACTGTACTTGTTGGAATCCTATTGGTTGATCATAATTTTTGTCCCCTCTCATGTCCACCTTGTGATCTTTCATTGGACCAGTATTACCTAAGTGATTGTACTTGTAAGATTTGAATAAGCTAAAGTGACTCCATGCTAATAGGCCAGACTGTGCTTCTTCTCATGCTAATTGCTATCTTGGCTAACAGCCCCCACAGGGGCAGATGGTATGACAAAAGGTGACCATAAAACATTTCCTGCTTGAGATAAGCAATGTGTTTGCAGTCTCTTCTGTGAATTCCCTGACTCTTTGATTAGAAAAACCTTATAAAAAGTACCTCAGCCCCTCAGCGGTTGCCTCTCTGAGCTACCTGGCTCCTGGAGTGCCATCTGGCCAGACTAATAAAGGTCTATTTACCATCTAGCCTGGTGTGTTCCCTCCTGGGTTTCTTGTTTCTCTGTCGAGCTCCTAGAGCCTCGCTGGGTGTTAGGGCCCAGGATCGTGGAGGCCTTTTTGGCTGTTCACGGATTTCGGAAGGCCCTGGGTCTTGCCTTCGGAGCCATCGTTGGGCTATAGGACTCAGCTCCGTGGAGGCCCTTTCGGCTGTTCACGCTCCGTGGAGTGGAAGTGAGACTTTAAGTCTTACAGTAATATGACTTAGTTTTGTCCCACCTTGAACCCACCTCACCTTGTGGCTTTGTCCCATGAGACACCTCTTAGAAGCAGGGTGAGTGGGTAACCCACTTTCCGGGTGTCCCTTCCTGTCCCTCTCAGACAGGAGCTCTCTCTCCCTCAATAAATTCTCCCTACGTTAACCTCCGTTGTCACTAGAATTCATTCTAAGATTTTAGAGAACGCGAACTAGCATTTCGGATACCTAGCAGGTTTGGAAGTTACATCTATTCCCCATTATCACCAGAACTGTGTCCAAATGACTACCGTCAGAGTATTAAGCAAACTTAGTTCCACTGCCATGGAATTTCGTGCAGTGGAAGAGGCTATGTAGATCTCGTGTTGTTAACGCTGCGCACAGAAATAAAAAGAGAAAGATCCCAGCAAGCCCAAAGCGGGTTGGGCACAAAGCCGGAACTCAGGAGCAGACCTCTGCTTCCGCGCCAGCTCCTTCCCGCCTCCGCTGCAGTAGCAAGTGTTCCCCTTCCTATCAGCGGCCAGGACTCGGACTGGGGGGAAGGGTCAGGGAACCGACCAATGGGATCACTACCGCGGACATCCGGGGAAGTCTCGTGTCCACCGAGGAAACTGGTTGGGGGAGGGGGAGGATTGCGCATCGCACCCAAAAGTAGAGGGATTTGTTTCCATCCGGGAGATTTTAGGAACGGACCAGGAGCAAAAGGGTGAGTTCTTGTCAGTGTTTAGTAGGCGGGGTTGGGAGGGGACCCAAATCCCTGGCACTTGACGAGTTTAACGTTCATGTGGTTCCACTGCTGATATTCATCACGTAGGTACCAGGGCCATCCCCTGGGAATCCAACATGGAATTTATGATCCAGTCAGCCTCTTTCCCCGAGAAGGAAAGTGTAGTGAGGAGAACTCATAAGCAGCCCAGCACCTCTGCTCGCCTGTGGTCCCCACTACTCGGGAGGCTGAGCAGGAGAATCGCTTGAGGCGGGGGTTCAGCGCCAGCGTGGGAAAACCAGCGAAACCTGTCTTTTAAAAACAGCACGGATGGACTAAAGATTCGTTAGAGATGTGCTCGGTCCTCAGAGGAGCTCATACAATAGAGCCCCGAACTCCAGGCTGTGGCAAACAGACAGCGAGGGAGGGAAGGAGGAATGAACCAGGATAAGAAAGAGATGAAGGGAGAGGATCGACCCGTTGAAGAGCTTGCGGAGTTGAACTTGAGAGAGGACCGTTGCAGAGCTAGCAGAAGAAGCAAGGACTCGAGATGTAACGTTAAGGCTCATTGTGAGGTCCTCAGATTGAGAACATCTGCGTTACGTTGTGAAAGGAGCTCAGCCACCACCAGCGCACACTAGCTAATCACTGCAAGTGCCTGTCGGCTGGGTGTCACTTGTCACTCACTGTACACACTGCTGTAGAGGGACTGCAGGAAGGCGAGGAAGAAGGATGGGACTCTGTGTGTGCCTGGGCCTGGGGCGGGGTGGGTTTGGCTTGAATGTGAGGATCTGTCCAGGATCCATTCGTCATGGATCAGGTCTCTGCCCAGTTTTCAGCAGGGATAAGCATTGCTGTGAAGGACCTTGTTACAGAGTCGTAGGATGCGAACTGTGGCTGTGATGAGAGATCCCAGGGTTAGGGGCAGAGAGGCAGAGACTCCATTCTCCTAGCACGTGGGTGCAGGGGACTTGGGAAGACTTGAGAGATTTCTGAGTGTGTCTGATGAGAGATCCTGAGGGAACAGGAAAAGCAGTGGCAGGCTTCCCCCCAGGGGAGGAATCCCACACACTTTTTGAGATCCTGTTGGTTGATTCCCCAGCGAAGAGACCTAGGCCCTGTGCTCTGTCACATTCTAGCTCCGTGACCCTGGAGTGCACAATTGTTAAACTTCCAGGAGCCAGTCAGTGAGGGGCACCCATTTCTTTTTACCAGAGCTGTGGCAGGGTCTAGTCAGTTTCTGTTGGATGAGACTCGAGTCTGAGAGCTGAAGTTGCGGTGGACACTCTTTGCTCTGTGGTATCAGGTTAGAAGACATTGGTACAGGTTCCAGAGTCTAAATGGAGGCCTGGAATGTTTATTCATTTAATTTATTTAATGGACAACTTTTCCTCTACTTACAGGCCTCTCTTTTCTGGCTCTGGCCTTTTTTCATCTCAGCAGTCTAAATCTATACAGTTGGGTCAGGGAGCCTTTGCTGAAAGTGCTGTGTGGACATACAGGATTTCTGCCATGCATGAGTCTTGGAGGGAACAGAGTTAGGAGTATGATGTCTGGGTGCCATAGGTTCCTTCCCAACATACTAGTATGCTCGGAGAGTAGGTAACAGGGCAGTTAGGGTGGAAGGGCATGGACTATAAATCAGTGCTTCCTATAACTTACTCTGTTCATCCTCACCCAGCCATAGAAGACAAGTGTTATTTTCCTTGTTGTTCAGATGAAGACACAGGTTCAGAGGGCTTAAGTGACTTACCCAGGTTCCCCTCCTAGGTAAGGGAGAAAACCGAGTTTTAGTGAGGTGCTTTTGACCATCACAATCTCTCAGTCGTGGTAGCCTGCTTTGTTTTGGATGACAACAGACAAACCCACACCAAGCAGGGTCTGTGTGGTTCTGGAAGGCTGGGAGGTGTGTGGTCACTGCCGCGGCTTCTTTTGGAGCATTGAGATTGGATGCTGAAGTGTCCACATGGCTCCTTATCACATCAGCAAATACAGGATAGTGGCAAGGTTCTGAGTTTGGTCCCCAGTACCAAAAAACAAACAAAAGAAAACAAACACAAAAAACCCACCACTCAATCCTGACTTCAGGTTTTTACACTTGATCTTAGCTAAAAGGCTGAGAAGCGATTCAGGTTCTTGTGTACAGTGTCACCCTCCTTGTTTCCGATGGCCCCTTCTCAGATAACCCTGGAAGCATTATGTGGTCACATATTTGCAGTGTGACCTGGATAATATCTGCAAATGTTTCCTGTGTACATGTGGCTCCTGCTTGTGGGTGGCTGAAAAGGGACAGGTGACGGGCACTATGTTTGCTGTGTCGTTGAAGAATGTTCCCCCAAGGAAGAAGCACTTGTGGCCATTTTACCTCCTAGTATCCAAGATCACTGAGGAGTTAGGATAGCAAACCTGTGGTCAGGACTGTGGGACCAGGGCTATGGTGCAATGCTTGACACCAGCATGTTGCTCAAGAGTTCCCTGGCCCTTTACCTGGATGTGAATGTCCAGGAGACAGGCCATTCATTCACCTCCAGGACCTCCAGGCTTGTGGCTATTCATTTAATTCATTTAATGGGCCACTTTTCTTCTACTTACGAAGTTGGCCTGTGATTTGTTGCCTTCTGTTTTGTTCAGGGTCCAATTGCCTCTTCTGCAGTAGCAAGGCACCATAATGGCTAGGAGGCCAAGGAAGGGGCATGATGGAAATGATGTCATAGTGAGGTGACAGAGGTATCCTGGACACCAGGTAGGACATCCCAGATTCCTACCCTATACTAGTGGAAGCTCCCTCCAGGGACACATCCTATGCTCTTGGTATCCACATCCAACCCTGCAGCCTTGCTTTCCCCTGCTCCAGCCCTGGCACTCCCCAGTCACCCAAACCTGGAATTTTTTGCTAATTCTTCTGTAAATCTACTCCTGTTCTCTTGGCCGGCATGTTGTCTTCCAACTCTCTTTCATCCATACCTCTGTGGGTTCAGCACTGCAGTTTCCTGGACAGGGGAAAGGAGAATTTGATTGGAAAGATAACTGGTGAGTAGGAAGGAAGTGGCTTATCCTGTGCATTGTGACCAACATAGAGATTGAGTCCTTTGCTCCTGACAGCGTGTTCCTCATTACAATTGTGTATGTTGCCTCCGCAATGATTGACAACAACAGTGGGCAGAAATCTTATTGTGTTCCCGAGATTGATAGTGTTATGTGTGCTCATACTGGACATCTCTCTCTGTATACAACATAGATGCCGACTTCCAAGAGGAGGAGATTGTCAGAAACTGTCCTCCTGCTTTGAGGCCGCTAAGCTATGTCCCTCTGACTGGCTCCTCCCTGTTCCTCCTCCCTGACCAAATGCACAGTCTGCTGGTGGGGCTGTTCCAGTTCCTCCTGGAGGGTCAGAGGAGAGGCCCAAAGGTGTGCAGATGTACCCTCCATTCCTGTGCCTTGGTGAAGGGAATGACTAGTCATGGAAGGGGCTAAGGGTTACAGGAAAGTCAAGTGGAATCTGACTGCAACACTCCATGTGAGAAGGAGAAAATTCTCCTGTAATGTCTCAGTCAACACATGCAAATCCAAAGCAGCTGGTCCTGACAAACTAAACCGCCTGTCTTTTCCCAAAATATCCAAGGTAGTCAAATCTTGGGGCTGTTGCAAAGCATGAGAGTTGGTCACATGCAAAATACCTCACTGAAAAGTGCCTCAATATTAGCAACAGACTCTTTAGACTAGAAGTGTGTACAAAACTCAACACAAAACAGTTGAAATAAATGAAAACCACAAAAAACATGGGAAGAAAATACAACAAAACAGCTCTTTAAACCACGTCCCCTGAAGCCAATCTGGGAAACACCAAAGGGCAGAATAGTATACCACACACCCAAATTACTCAAAAGCATAGTAGAGGAGGTTCGAAAACAGTTCAAAGTGATAGTCTGATTAGAGAAGATATAACTAAACATGTAATGGAAGTAATAACTGAAAGGATGCAGGAGCTCTCAGATGAAATTAAGAGAAAACTAAAAGAGCTAAACAAAGTGAAAAAACTTTAACGACCAGTTCACCGAAGTAGAGATCTTGAAATGGTTTCAGTCACAAATCCAGAAGATTGTGTGGGCACCAGGATGAACCAATGTGAGAGAATTTCAGAACTAGAAGACAATGGTGTGTTTAAATATGGACTACTTAAAGAAACTAAAAACATCAAGAAAAAGTGAAAACTTGATCCAGCAGCTGCTAGATGATGCAAAGAAGACTAAGCTAAGCATAATTGGAATAAGTGAAAAATCAGAAGACAGTTTGTAAAGGTTTTATTTCCATGACAATGTTTTCAACTCCTTTTGAGCCTTTGAATGAAGAAAAATAAAAGTATGCCATTCTCTGGGGAAAAGTTTATACAAGTCCCCAAGTCTCTTAGAGTATTTTTGAGCCAATTTAGAACAACACTCTTAAGAGTAGCCAGGTGTTCAGTGTTTTGAGTTCAGAGCTGAAATGCTCCCTCAGCAAATGCACCCTTACTGGAGGGGATTTGGTGCTGGAAGAAAAAGGTTTTAGATTAATAGGTCACACGCATTTGGCTCCTTAGTCTCAGGGTTATACATCAAAGCCCAAATACCAGTCTCGAGTGTGCTGTGGGATAAGATGGGGAAGGGACACTATTCGGGTGACAATGTTCCTCCCTGTTCTCCTTAAGCCTGGGCACACTCAGCTGTAACTGCAGTGGCAATGTCTTTAGGCCTTCAAATTCTAAACTATAGGAACTGCTGTAAGCCGTGAGTCTCTTTTTAAAGAAGAGCAAGCCCAGTGGTTCACCAGCTCCATATAACCCAGCCGGTTCTCCCGGGAAATGAGCCTTCCTCAGGGGTCACAATTAATTCATTGAACACCCGTCAAACACCTTCCTGTTGGATCAGCCTGCCCTACTGTGAAAGTACAACAGTGGCTGCTGGCTTGGAGCCAGCTACCTAGGTTTGCATTCCCAGTTCTCATGTGGGACTTGGGGTAGGAGGCCTCAGCTTTCTGGGTCTCATTTTTTTTATTCATGAAGTGGGAACATTAATACCAACTTCAGCCTTTGTTTATTGCAACTATTAAATTTTGCAGAATAGAAAAAATATTTTCTTGCTGGGCATCCAATAATTTCCTGAAAAGGTGTTTCTTCTATTTTTATAACAAGCGGTAGTGCTGAAACTGAAAGGAAAATAGGACATATTGGTAGTGAAAAACTAAAACAGTGCGGCTACTTGGAAAAACTGGCATTTCCTCAAAATATTAGCTTAGAATTACTCTATGAGCTAGCATTTCACTTAAAGTTTTAAACCAAAAGAATTTAATAGATATTCAAATGCATGTACATAAATGATCATGGCACTTTTAGCAGCAATATCCAGAAATTAGAAACAACCCAAATGTCTGTCAATGAAAGAATGTGTAAGTAAATTTTGTATTTATGTAAATGGAATATTATACAGTCTCAAAAAATGATGAAGTATGGCAACATTCTAAATATGTACTTTTTGAAAGCTAGGGTTGCTATAGCCCACCCCATACAGGGCCAGTTTAGAGGGTTGGTCCCAAATAATCTGTGAGAAAAGACTCTAGGGCTGGTCACTTACGGTATCAAGATGTCTTCTTTTGCTGCCTTTGCCTCTCCACAGATGTTGAATCTGTTGAGCAAGCAGCATTCCTCTGCCATAAGAGCAGCCCACCAAGATCATAAAATAGCTGCTAAATAAAGAAGCAGAGAGGCAAAGCCTTACCTTCCTGGTTTATGCACCAGTTAATGTAACACCTAGGGAGGGTTGTACACTGTGCCATGCTCTGCCACACTGTAATGTCCAGGGTGGACAGCAAGCCACTGCTGTGCTGCATTGTGCCACTGCTCTGCCCGAATATGCAGCTCCCAGTGATCCTAAACCCGTAAAGAACTAAAAAAGCAGTTTAAAAGACAGTTTACTTGAAGATAGGGTAGGAAAAAAAGAGAGATGACAGAAAGCTAGTCTGGCCAAGTAGGGAGAATTTGGAAGTGAATTGCTCCTGTTTACCTGAACTTTGGAAATACATTGTCTTCTGAAACAAGAATGACATGCAGCATGTCACTTAATTTGAAAATCAGTGGAAAATTTTCACAAAATTCAGACGCCCTAAATTAACACTGTTTCAGTACCTTCCTAATTCTTTTTCCATTACCACAAATCATAGCAATCTACCTCTGCCTCCTGTCTGCCCCATAATAAGCTCAACCAGAGAGTCATGGAGCGAGGGGCAGGCTCAGAATACGAGCACTGAGGGTCTTACTATGTTTGCAAATCTATTAGTAAAGACTTAAATTGACACTTTTTGCTGCCTACCAGCACCCGTGCAACATTTCACCCTGAAGGGACAACCTTGTTGTGGGCAGTGTTCACATGAGTTGCCCCTCAGCTCCCTGGTGTACTGTTGTTCCTTCCATGAGGGTAGTGGTACCCTAAGTCTCCCAGCAGTGCTCCACCAGTACAGGGATACTCATAGACTTGGGCTCCAAGAGTACATCTCTTCCTCTTTGGGGTGTCAGTATTCTGGGACTACCCAGGGCTATCCTCTGACGGTGGTGACTATGCCTCCTACATCTGCTGCCCTTTCTGCCAAGCACAGGATCTGGTACCTGATGGACACTCAGCCTTTCCTGCTGAATGAAGAAACCAGTTCTGACTAGAAAACCAAGATTCTGTAGGGAGCCCCTCAGAAATACAGATGTCACGGTGAAGCCCAGGAAAGAGGAAAATCCTGAATGTAACTAGAGAGGTTTAGGGGCTCCCAGGAATCACCAAGTAAACAGGGAGACAGAGGACAAGGACAGTGCACAAGCTTCTCACCCTTCAGCATGGCTTGGATTTCCAGATGGTTAATACTTCACAGACTCATTTGGAGCACTCTGTACCCTAGAGCCCTCTGCTCTCCTTAAGATTCTTAGTTCAACTTGTAGCTTAAGAGTCAGGGCTTGGAAGACATTATTAAAATCCACATAATGCAATATTACCAGTACACTCACCACCCAGATTTGCTATTAAACATTACCAGTGGGTGTGAGCACATGTCACAGATCCTAAGTGCTCAGCAGCCTCCACCAGGGACTCTTGAGTTCCAGCTGCCAAGTGCTCCAGATGAGGTAGCTGGATGCGGCACCTACAGCCCTGGCCTTTGCATTTCTGGCCTCTTCCCTGTGTCCTCCTAGAAGCTCTTGTCATGATTCTGGCTGGCATCTTTGATCCTTTCCTCGTCCTCATCCCCCTTTCAAACATTCTAATTCTTGCCTTTGCCCCCATATACACCTGGAGATGTTCCAGGTCCCATCACGTCAATTGCTTCCACTCCTTCCAGGCTTCGCTTTGACTCTTGCTGACCCAGTTGCTCTGTGGTGATCACTGATGTAGGTTCTGCCTTCATGCCATGCTCACCATTAATGCAGGGTACTGGAGAAACAATGCTTAGGAATAAGTGCTTTTTCCTTGGGCAGGCTGCGCTTTTGATGATTTCTTTAGGATCATTTTAGTTCATATTAGACCTCCTTGGCCAGGTGCTCTTGTTCACAAGCTGCATAACTGCCTCTGGGGGTCCCTGTCCAGCTCAGATGCTGTACTCATCTCTGGGGGAACCTGCGACTATTCCTGCCTCTCTGACCTACTCTCCATGTACAGACCAAGTGATGATGCAGCAAAAGGGTAAATCCTCTCCATGGAGTTGTGAGTGGCACTACCAATCTGCTTGTAGCCTGGAGGGAATAGAAGGAAGTCTCGTTTTTTGCTTCTTTGGAAGAGCTCCAGTGAACTTTATCGCTGCCCTTGGACGTTTATCTCCAGATCTCCAGCAGACTCTTCAGTCTTCCAGTGCAGACCCTTCAACATCCAGATAGCGACTCACAGGGGACTCTGCAGTGAGCTCCAGGCTTTTGATATTTGACTGGATCCTTTGCTCTCCAGCACACAAAGCCCACCATGTAAATTTTTTATGTACACACACACTTAGATATACACACTATACACGAATATATTAAATATATTTGCCTAGTGAACCCTAACTCATACAGGGTACGTGGGCAGAGGTAAGATTATTTATGGAAGGCAAGCATTCTCTTCCATAGAGAACTCCATGGAGAGTGATTTACCCTTTTGTTTAGCTGACTCAGCCTTATTATATGATAGCACTGGTTCTGAGGCACCAAAACACCTGCCTAATGTCCTGGTGCCTATTGGCCAGACAGCTGCAGTGCTGGGGACTGCAAAGGACACCTGTAGGACAGTAGGTGTTTCCACACAGTTGCTGAAGAGGTGAGTGGAAGGGAGGAGGAGGGCAGATGGGTTTGAGACATCATCCATGATCCATCTTGGACAGGTACAGCTTTGCCAGGGAGAAGTACAGATGTGACAGACATTGTTTTTGAGGAAGGAACCTGGACTCTGCCTGTTGTTGAATGAGCTCAGAATGACAGGCACAGTCTAGAGGTGCCTAGCAGCAGTGTGCGGGGGACCCAGGTGAACCTGAGAGGACCTAGTGTGCTGAGTGAGAGGTGCTGCGTCCTAAAGAAAGCAGGAGGAAGGTGGCAGCCTCCCCTGAGTGAGGCCTGTGGACCCATCCAGACCCTGCCTTGCCCTCCAGGTTACTTCTACAAAGATCTCAGGGGTGAATGGACTTGGGCTCCCTGCCGAGTCACAACTCAGCTCCTTGACCTTGGGACTTACGATTAACATATATTCCCAGAAGCCAGTGAGGTGGCACCCAGGTCTGCTTCCCAGAGCTGGGGCAGACCCTGGACACTGTCTTCTCAGTGCCAGTTGGAGGCTGAGGGCTTGGGCCACCGTCTACACAGCCCTATGGTAGAGCAGGTAAGTGGACAGTGCTAGGTGAGGGCTCTCCATGTGGACCGGGGGCCCCTGAACATTTCTGGGGATCTCAAGGCCGGGCCATTTTGGAGTTTGGCCCCTTTTGCCTTCTCAGCAGCCTATGCCTTCACACTCAGCAGGAGGATTTGTTGATCTTTCTCTGGGGGACATGGAATTTCTGTGATGGATGGAAACTGGGAGGGAACAAAGGCCTGAAGACATGGGGTCTGGTGCCCCAGATGCCATCCCAATAAACCAAGAAGCCCAGAGAGATTATGATAGGGTAAGGAGGGTGGTGGGGAAGATACCATGGATGCCAGTGCTTCATATATGTTATTCTATTCAATCCTCAAAACAACAGTACGTTGCTGTTTTTCAGATGAAGATACCCAGATTCAGAGATGTTAAGTGACATGCTCAAGGACACACAGCTAGAAAGAGAAAGAACCAATGTTCTAATCAGGTGTTTTTGATGCTCACTTTCTCATACTGCTAGTTTCCTGCTTCCCATCAGTGATGAAAGAATTATACCGCCTTGCACTGGTCTCCCTTGTTCTGAGAAGACCATGGTTTGTGGGAGATTCATATAGCTTTTTCCTCTCTCTCCCAGGTCTGTTCAAACGATGTACCATCAAGTCTAGAGGTCACTTGTGGACACTGATATTTTTGACACTGAAGCATCCCCATGGCTCCTTATCACATCCGCAAGTATCAGGAGAGTGACCGAACACCAGTGTTGGACTTGTTCTACAAGGGCATGATGGAGCACATCCCTGCCACCTTCTACCACACACTTAAGCTGCCCCAAACCCTCGTGTTCTTAATTGGGGTGCCCCTGTGCATACTCCTGACTTGTGGATCCTGGCTGCTGGCTCTTGTGTCCAGCTTCGCCTTCTTTGTTTTCCTGCTGCTCCTTGTCAGGTGCCCCTGGAAGCTGTATGTGGCCATATGTTTGCGCACGGACATGGCTGACATCACCAAATCCTACCTGAGTGCGTGCGACTCCTGCTTCTGGGTGGCCGAGTCTCAAGGGCAGGTGGTGGGCACTGTGTGTGCTCGGCCGGTGAAGAATCCTCCACTGGGGAAGAAGCAGTTGCAACTGTTTCACCTCTCAGTGGCAATGGAGCACCGAGGAGAAGGGATAGGGAAAGCCCTGGTCAGGACTGTCCTCCAGTTTGCCCGGGACCAGGGCTATGGTGAAGTTGTACTTGAAACCAGCATAGTGCAGTACAGTGCCCTGGCCCTCTACCTACACATAGGCTTCCAGAAGACAGACCAGTACTTCTTTTCTTTTATCACAAGGCTTATGGCTTTTCCTACAGTTCGTTTAACATACTATCTCCCAACAGCCGGGCATAGTGGTGTACTTCTGTAATCTCTCCACTCTCCAGGCTAAGGTGGGAGGATTGCTGTGAGTTTAAGGCCAGCCTGGAATCTTAGCCAGGATCCGATTGACTCAGCTGTACTAACAAGCCAGTCCTACATTTAAGTAGATAAACAATAGAATCTAATCACTGAACACATTTGAATCTAACATTTTTGAAAATGGAGTGGATGACTCTACTCCATTCTGTCTTTCTGGGTTGTCTGTATTTCCTTTGTGTAACAGCACACTAACATTGCATTAAATCTGTGAAATGCTAATACACGTGTTTCACTTATGAGCCTGTAGAGCAGCCAGCGTCTGCTGGGCTGGGCTGAGTATCTCTCCACATTTCAGGACCTTTGCAAATATCCTGGGTTGGCCGAACTCCCAGAGCCACTGGGCTTCACTGACTCAGGGGAGATCTGCCAAGAGCATTCCTGCTTGTTCAGTAAGAGAATGTGGAATTGGCGAGTGCCAGTTCTGCCACCACTGGGACACAGCATGACCCATTCCTCTGTCCCCAAATCTTGGAACTCCAAATGTGTAAGTAGCTCAGGCCTAGCTGTGTCATCCTTGAAGCCCCCAATATAAGGGTGAGTTGGGATATGAGTCTGTGCTGATGTTTGCAGGACTGTTCCCTTTTCCGAGCTGCTCCATTCCAAAACTAGAGTTTCTGTGAAGGTCTGAAGCTTCTCACTGGTCCTCCTAACACAGAGGCTGAGTTCCTGTTCATTAAAGGAGTTCCTGTCCTCTTGGCCAATAACTTGTAACACGGAGCAATACTTAACATCCCTGGTGTGTCTCCTCCTCCACTCAGGGGTCAGATGGGCCAACCCTCCTGATCCTGTGACCTTGTCACAGGATCATTTCACCTACCAGGAAAACTTTTGCTATGCTCATGTATTGATTCTCACTGTGAGTGGCTTGTTGCCAGGGCCCTGGGGCTATACAAAACCCCTTCTATGTTATTCTGGCTGGTCCTGACTTGATGGCACCTGTAGGTCCCTCTGCTAGTCTGTCCCCTCAAACCTGACTCCAATGTGCTTCTATAAACTAAACCATTCATACCCATTCACGCACCTTCCCTTCCATCCCAACCATTGTTCACATCAGATGTTAGTTGCCTTTTGAGTGCTGGTTCCAGTTTCTTACTTAGTGGTGGGCTATGGACAGCCCCTGTGTAGTGGGAAGAAGCTATGGCATCTCCCTGCTCTCCTTGGCCAGTAAGGCTGCAAGAACAGTTCTCCATGGGCATGTGGTTGGGTTGGGATATAAGGGAGGAGACCTGAATGGTTCCTGTGCGTTGCAATATTTAGTCAATCAAAGAAAATTGTTTTACTCAATCCAGAGAGAAGTAGGTACTGGTGTCAGAAACCAGAAGCACTGAGCGGCCATAAAGGATCAGAGTGTAAATTCTGTCACAGTGATGTGATGGGATAGCCTGGGCCCTGGGAAGGCCGTCCAAGGCTCCCACTCCTCACTGTTGGGTTTTGCCTCCAGGGATGGGGCCTCTGCTCCTGGAACCCAGCCTCAGCTCTGCAGCCTGGTCTTCCCCTGCTCCAGCCCCTGGACTCCCACTCAGCCAGCTGCTCTAGGTCCCTCATTCTGCTGTAAGCCTCAGAATGCTGATCCCTTAGCCTGGAATATTGATCCTGTCTCCACCCCTTCCCATTCTTTGGTGGGTTCAGCAACTGCAGTTTTTACCTAAGCGATGGTGGGGAGAACCAGATTGGAAAGATAACTTGTGAGAAGAGGAAGCACTTCATCCTGTTTGCAGTCTGGTCATCATTGGAATTTAGACCTTTGATCCTCTCAGTGTATCCATACACCTGCTACCACATTGCCAGAGTGCTTATTACAAACAAGAGTGGAAACCAAGCTTATGATGTTTCCAAGAGTAATATTAATAGTAAAGTGTTTATCCTGGACAGATTTCTTCTACAGCCACACAGGAGCAAGCTACTAGGACGAGGTGGGAAGAGGTGTCCTGAACTGGTCCAGGCTCCCAGACCTTGGTCATCACTCACAATCAGGGAGGGAGGGCCCTGGCCTGGACCTGAGATGTGGAGGAGGTCACAGAAGGGCCCCAAAGGTCAAGGGGAACCTCATAAAATGTTTACTGAGAAGGAAGAAATTCTGCCATGAGAGCTGATAAAACCTGAGGAAATCTAAGACAGGTTGTCCAGACAGACTGAAGTTCACCAGGGTTTGGGGAGAAGTGGGGAATGATGTCATGGTAGTACATGCTTCTTCTTGGGCTGATGCTAATGTTCTGGAGCTTGAAGAAGGAAGTAAGGCACAACATGGAGAATGTGGCACATGCCTTTGAGTTTTACACTTTAAAAAGGTTAACTTGAGCCAGGCGTGGTGGCGCATGCCTGTAATTCCAGCACTTGGGAGGCTGAGGCAGGAGGATTGCTGTGAGTTCGAGACCAGCCTGGGCTACATAGTGAGTTCCAGGTCAGACTCAGCTACATAGTGAGATCCTGTCTCAAAAAAGCAAAAACAAAAATAAAAATAAATAAAAAGGTTAACTATATGCTAATGTACATTTCATCTCACAAAAAGAGAGGAAAAGAATTCAGATGCTTCCAAATGCAAAAGATTGAGAGAGAGAGGAAGACGTTGATAGGTTGTCTTAGGAATACAGTGGCTGCTGCCCAGAGGCAGTGGGAGGTGCCACTTTGACCCCAGCTGTACAAGTCAGCAACAGAAGTCTGAAGGAAGAAATATTCTAGAAGTGAGGCCAGGATTCAAACCCATTTCTGTTTGACTCTAAAATCCATATTTGAGCCTATAGGAAGCTCTGCTCTCGATGTTTATCTTCTCAGTGTGGAGCATGAGGCATAGCAATTCAGGGCCTGCTGTCAGAATGTAGAACTGCCAAATAAAACTAGAATTTCTTGGAAGAGGTCAATGCCAGGCAGAGAAGGAGTTTGAAGCTTAATCTCTGTGACTTTGCAGTAAACGTGCCTCTTGCCTGTTCCTATACTGCCTGGAATACACAAACTGGTTAATTCATTTTTTTTTTTTTTTTTTTCGGGGGGTCGAACTCAGGACCATTTTTTGTACGGGGGATCGAACTCAGGACCTTGCACGTGTGAGGCAGGTGGTGGCACCACTGAGCTAAATCATCAGCCCTGGTTAAGTCTTGCTTAAATAATGCAACACACACCTTACTAGGTATAGCACTTGTTCTGATGTTTAACACATAACAGTAAAAACACAGAGCAAATAACACTGTTTTGGGGTGGGGCCACTAAAGAAATATAAAAACAAGTGTATTTATAGCACTTAGAGTGCGCTGTGAGGTTATGAGACAACAGGAAGCCAGGTAAGGGGAAAGGACTAGGCAGGTGGGATACAGGTGAGTTGCATTCTTAATGTAGTTTCATTGTTCCAGGCTGAAAAGGAGTCCTTAGCGCAAGGGCTGTAGTAGGAACCTTCCTCACCAATTTGAGAGGGTAGCCAGTAAGTCATCTTGGGGAGATAGGTAGAACTGGTTCAGGAGATTGGCTTAAAGCCTAGGGACCAGGAGATCCAGGACAAAAATGAGTCCCAAGCTGAGCGTCCTCTGGAGAGGTCTTGTCTTCCCTCCATAGCTCAGCCATACCTGTGTGCACCGAGAAGCCTTGGCCGTGAATGACAGCCACAGTGAGAGCTGTGCAACCCAGGAAGGTGAAAGATGACAAGTAGCCCTGAGCAGCATGCCCTCCACTGCTGTCTGCATGGACACTGAGGCAAGAAGGTGAGATGCTGCGTAGTCTACAGAGGAACTGGGGTGGGGAGCCTACCTGAGAAGGGAGGACGGGATGGTGGTGACTACGTCTGTAGCCCAAGTGCAGGACAGCCAGCCCTAGGATCCTAGCACAGGGGCAGCTTGTGTTCAGGTTCCCTCACAAGTCTGGACTGCAGCTGATCACAGAGACCAGATCCTTGGTGGAACTCAAGCCCCTTTTCCTGAAGAGCTTCAGGAAGAGCAGTGGCCTCTTATTCCAGGGCATGTCTGTCAGCACAAAGGAAGAAGGATAAGTCAAACAGACTACAATGAATTTCTGGAGGCAGGCAGTCAGGGTTATCAGGGTATGAACCCCTGCTCTTAGTCCCCTGTGGCTACCTGCAGTATTGAAACATTGCCTTTGGCCTGTGCCATGAATCTTGATCTAGGATTGCTCTTGAATTGCCCCCCTCACCTGAAGAGCCTGTCTGTGTACATGTGTGTGTATGTGCATGTAAGTGTTACATTGTGTGTGTAGAATGTGACCTGATGGCTAAGCCCAGAGCCATGCAGGCAGGCCACTGTCCCAGACTGAAGCTTGCAATGTTCTGGATCCCTTAGCCATCACATCCTTGAGATATACATTCATGCTAAGCAAATCTTCCCTTCCTGGAAGATCCCCAGACCCTTAGTACATCTCACCCATCATCCACAAATATCACCTCATGTGGTACAGTCCCTGAGCCTTCTTTCTGGGACCCCAACTGGTCAGGGCCCCTTTCTGAGAAATACCCGGGTAATCCTGGCCAAGCTTCCAGAAGTCAGCAGCAGCGGAGATGGGTGCACGAGGCACTGAGGAAAGGTAACTGACATGGCCTCAGGAAAGGAAATCGGAAAGACAAGTGATCTAAATTCCTCTTTCCAGATGTTGCGGAGTCCCAGGAACCTTCTAAGAACTTCTGCTAGGGCTGATCTAGATGCTGAAGGATGCAGAATGAGTGAATATTCTGTTATTGTTTTCTGTTGCAAAAATCCCCACTGAAGTCTTCTCGCTTTTAGGAAATAGAATTAGAAATAATACGTCCCCATCCTCAATCTGAAAAGACGATCTGCAGAGGTTGTGAGAAAGAATCCACCTTCATCACTGAAGAAATAGAAACCCAAGTGTGACACTCATCACGATCTGCTAGGAGATTGCAAAGATAGGAAGGCACTTCACCCTTTATCACAGCCATGCTACACCCTCCTGACAAGCAATACTCAGTCCTCAAGTAGAGCAGTCACTGGCCCATGTATCACACGTGGTCCATCTAAATTCATCCAAGATGCATATGAGGCCATGCTCTTAAGTGAAATAAGTAAGACCCACGTGTGTAAATACCGAATAGGTTCTCTGGTGTGAAAAACTAAAAGTGTGAATAAGATCCAAATTGTGTAACTGATAATGTGAAATGGGAAGAAAAGGGCTAAAGTGTAGGGGAAGTGGGAAGGGTAGGGGAAAGGTAATAAGGGAAAAGAAAAAATATGAGAAAATGAAAAAATGGGAACAAAGTATTTGTAAATAGGGAAGGGTGGAGGGAGTGAAGGGGGGTAGGGGTATGAGAAAAAATGAGAACCAAGACCTGTCATGTAAAAGTATAAGATCCCAATGATGAATGTAACTGTACTGTATACCTAGAATGTACCAATAAACTCAATGAGAAAAGAAAAGAAAAAAAATTCATCCGAGTCCCTTGTCTTGCCCACCTGCACTTAATAAGTGGCTTTAGGCAAAGGGAAAAAGGACGCCTGTCTCTGCTGCCTATCTTTGAGGCCAAGTTAAGCCAGTCCCTACTCAGAGCCTAGGAGGCAGGGCACCACCTCCCTGGATGGTTCCATTTCAAAGAGGCCCCTATGTCCCTAGTCCTGAGTATAAAGCTGGCAAGAGGCTTATTAGCATGTGAAATAGGAAGGAAAGGTCCAAAGGGGAAGGGGAAGGGGGAGAGATTGGGGAAAGGAAAGAGGGAATGGAATTAATATGAGAAAAGGAAAAAAAATGAAAACAAAATCTTTCTGAATAGGGAGGGGTGGAGGGGTGGAGGGGAAGGCAGGGGAATGGGGAAAAAATAAGAACCAAGATATATTATGTAAAGGAACAAATTTCCAATGATGAGTGTCATTATATTATATACCTAAAATGTACCCCCCCCAAAAAAAGACCCTGCTGGAGCCATGCTGTGATGATGCCACAGGCCAACGAACACTCCAGGGAGGGTGGCCAGCCATTGTCAGCTCAGCCTAGGAGTGGTGCCATTCTGGTCCCTGATTCCAGAACCCCTTGGACTGTAATCAAGACTTGTTTCAGAAAACCTTCCCCAGGGTGGGGGATTTAGCTCAGTGGCACCACACCTGCCTCGCAAGCACAGGATCCTGAGTTCAATCCCTGGTACCAAAAAAAAACAAACAAACCAAACTTATGCAGGCTGGGTATGGTGGTGCACGCCTATAATCCCAGCTACTAGGGAGGCTGAGGCAGGAGGATTGCTGTGAGTTTGAGGCCATCCTGGGGTACATAGTGTGTTTAAGGCCAGCCTAAACTACATAGGCAGACCCTGTCTCAAAACAAACAAACAAACAAATAAAATCCTCCTGCATTCCTCCTCATTTTGCCCTCCAAAACCTTCCCTTACCACATCCCCTCTCTGAATTTGTTGTGACACATGAATTCTGTGTCCCATTTTGTCTTTTTTACATCTTTAGGGAATCAGCCTCTGCATATTGTTTTGCCATAATGAAAGAGATGAAATGGTTCTCCCAGGTTAGTACCTCCTCTAGCCTCTCCCTGTGGACACACCTGTCAGAGTTTTAACTCTAAACTCTATGGTGACATGGAAGGATGCCAAAGGAACCAAGAAAGAGATGTTGCCAACTGAATGTGAGCTCCGGGCTGAAAAAAGGGACAGAGGTGACTGACCTTGACCAGTTAGTGCAGCTGTGCTCTCCCAGGAATTCAGGATAACTTCTTGGGGGTCGAGGTGCAAATTGTTTTATATTAACTTGGAAAATACACTTTCTTCTGGAAAGCAACTGGAGTAAATGACACAGATTATCTGACTTATTTCCAAAATGAATAATTTACAGAGTTCAGAGTCCTAAGATTCTAATGTGTTCTTCAGTCTCCTCATTCTTTCCCACTGTCCATCATTTTAGGGTCATCTTTCTTTTCCCATGAGTTCAGCCAGAGTTGTGGGAAGTGGAACATGGAGGCTCAGAGTATTTATCCTTTGGGGCTTTATCTTCTTCTCAGATCCACTTAAGTACTGTACACAGTACCAGTTGCCGTAACTCTCTGGACTGCAGGGCACCTGACTGTGGGCACTGGTGACTCACACATCAGACAAAAATTAATAGTAATCATTGCCCCTGATCTCTGACCAGAAGTCAAAGATCTGAAAGCTCAGCAGCTTCAGACAGGCATGCTAGGTTCTAGTTGCTGCCCTAGTTTCTGTTTTTGCAGGAGGGGCAGCACCTACAGGAAGGTCTTCATCTTTCCAAGCATGGCCTCTGCAGATTTCACCATCTTCACTGTATCAATGGACAAGCCACACATTTCTTTTTCTTTTTCTTTTGTGTGACAGGGTACTGGGGATCGAACTTGGGACCTTGTACTTGTGAGGCAGGCAATGGAACCATTGAGCTAAATCCCCGACCCTCACATATTTCTCTAATTGGCTGCTGCTAGTGTATATGGCTCTTCGTGAACACTAAAAAAGCTCCCCATTCAAGCAAGAAGCTGATGGGTGTGATGTTAATAGGTCACAGGACCTTTTGGCATTTTTAAAAAAGTGTTTTTTCCTTTAGCCTTACACTGCTATGTACCAAGGACTCTGCCTTGGGAATCAGAATAGACTATCTCAGTGTACAATGGGCATTCTAACCAGATACTTTTGTACCTGCACACCTGTGTCTGGGGACTAGTTTCTTTCCAGGATCATCCATGCACCTTTGGAATTCCAGCTTTCTGTTCTAAACCCCTCTCCTTTATGCTCCAAGTGCAGAAAGAGTGATGACCATGCATACATACTCCATACCATGTTTTTTTTAACTTCCTACTACAAGCATGTCTGTGGCTTCCTTGCCACTGGAATAGAGTCCACACATCATATCCCTCACCTACACTCCCCAAATGCTGTCTTGTCAGCCACTTTCCCCAAAGCTGTGCCTTCCTCCTGCCTGTGCTCAGGTCTCTACTTGTCAGCCTGAAGAGGACATCTCGATGTCTGCTGAGGCCTGCTTCCTCATATCTGCCTCTCCTGGCCATTATCACAGCTGGGAGGGCCTCCACCTGCATCCACATGCTCAAATCTCCCCAGGACTCCTTCCACAGAAGACCCTGCAGATCTCTGCATCTCTGTCTCATCCCAAGTGTGTGCTTGTCCCCTGCCCTGCAGTAAAAATGAGGGAATTCGTGCAGAGAAAGACTGGCTTCTGCTGTCCTTCTGCTTCAGGGGGCCTCGAGAGAAAGAGAAGCCTTCACTGGTCTACATGGGTTTTGATTGTGGGCAGATGTGAGCACATTTGTGAAAGGGAAGCGAACCTTCTATAGAGAAGACTTCCATTGTGTGGGATTTGCTGTTTTGCTTTGCCTGTCTTAGTGAGGTACACGCTTGGCCAAAATGTGTAAGAAATGTATGGTACTTGCTCTAAGTCACCATCAGGACTCTTGGTGGCTTCCCACTGTCTGGTGCCTGTCATCTAGATGTCAGCAGTTCTGGGAGCTGCAGAGGACACCTGCAGCACAGCAAGGGCATCCACCTGGTTACTGAGGGAATGAATGAAGGAAAAGGTATATGAGGTTTCTGTGTCTGGGTGGCTGAGTGCACCACGTGATGCATAGGAAGTGCAGCCATGAAGGACTTTGGTGCTGAGCCAGGGGACCTGGATCCTGTAGTAAGAGAGTCCAAGGCAAATGGCACAGCTTCAGTGCTTCTGCCAAGTATGTGTAGGACATCATGGTAGAGTATGCACAGGGCTTCGTGTGACACATGATTGTTACTGAGAGGTATCTGAAGGAAACAGGAAGAGTGGTCCAGGCCTCTCATGAGGGTGAATACCCTTGAACTGCTCCAGACCCTGTGCCTCTGTACAGGGTATTTCCCCAAGGATCACAACAGTGAAAGCTCCCTTCTCTGCCACTTTTCTACTTCTTGACTTTAATATTTATGATTTATAAATATTCATGAGCTTGCCAATTCTTCTCCCAAGAAGAGGGGTGGCCCCTCTGTCCTGCCAGTCAGTTGGAAGCTGAAGGCTGCCACCCTGGATCCTCTTGGGTCTGTGAGAGGACATGAGTGAATGTTTAGGCCTCAGTGTGGGCTCAAAGATCCAAATTTTCTTAGAGATCTCAAAATTAGCGCGTTTTGGTAGGTGCACCTTTTGCCTTATCAGCATCCACCTCTTTTAATATTGGAGGATAGAGGTTTAGCTGCATTTCTTGCTGAACAATACAGGATTTATGAAATAGGTGGACCTAAGGAAAAGGAGCCAAAGCACGAGGGACACAAGATCTGCCTGCTACACATGCCAACAGGTTCAGAGAACCTGTAATTGGGTAATGAAGTTGGAGGGGATTTCTGATAAATTATTCTAGTAAACCCTAGAAGGTAGGTTTTTTTAAACACGTTCAACAGATACACACAGGCTCAGAGAGATTAAGTGACATATCAAAGGTCACACAGCTAAAAATGGGAAGAACTAGGAATCCAATAACATGTTTCTGGCCCTCACCTCCCAGTGGTGGTGGGCTTCTTCCTTTGGAGTGACAAAGAAAGACACACTGAACACAGGATTCATGGTGCCTGGGTGGCCAGAAATGGTGCAGTACTCACATAGCTTCCTCTCTCTTCTCCTGGGAAGTTGTAGGTTTCTCTGTCTGTCTTGGACTACAAAGATTTTTATCTTTGACAAAGGGGCCAAACACCTGCACTGGGAAGAAGATAGCCTCTTTAATAAATGGTACTGGAATATCCAAGCCTACATACAAAGGATAAGATAAGTGGTATCACTTGGTCTAATAAAGTCTAGATAGACATCAGTCACCCAGGTGGGGTCAAGACCTCCTGATCCATCCCTTCCTAAAAAACAACTTTGTTCTTTCCATGTACATTTGCTATGTGACCTGCTTACCCAATGGATCAGTATTGCATTGGTGGCTATCCTTGTAATCTTATAGGTTGATCATAGTTTTGAACCATGTTGTGATTTTCCTCTGTAAAACTTCCTTTGAAAATTAGACTTGTTGGCAACCCACTTTGGGTTTCCTTCTGTGTCTCAGGAGCTACGTGTCTCAATAAACTTTTCCTACTCTTAACCTCCACTGTTCCTTAGAATGCATTCTTTGACTTTGGAAAACATGCACTCAATGTATCTGACATCTAACAGGTGGGGAGTTATATTATTTCCCCTATACAATTTGGAGGTCCTGCCAAGATAGTTGGAAGGAGGTAAGAATTT
The DNA here is from genome assembly GCF_012274545.1 of Fukomys damarensis. Taxonomy (NCBI): domain Eukaryota; kingdom Metazoa; phylum Chordata; class Mammalia; order Rodentia; family Bathyergidae; genus Fukomys; species Fukomys damarensis. The sequence goes on along the minus strand of NW_022900914.1, from coordinate 48,971,322 downwards.
GCTTTTGTTTCATGGATTCTGGATTATGACCTGTTTAGGTAACCAGAAATTATCCTTGTTTGTCAATTACTTACACTGTAAATTTTTATTCCTTGTTTTTTAAAAAAATTATTTTTTGTTAAAATAATGATAATTTGGGGAGGGGGTTGAGACAGGGTCTTGCTAAATAGTGCAGTCTGGACTTGAACTCACTATGTAGCCCAGGCTGGCCTTGAACTTGTGGTGATTCCCCTGCCTTAGCTTCTTGAGTGGGGATTATAGGCACGTGCCACCACTCCTGGCAAAATGATGATAAATTTAAATGGTGAACATGGAAAGATTATGATTATTTTGTTTTTTTTAAATCTTATTGAGTTTATTGGTACTTTTTAAGTATACAGTACAGTTACATTCATCATTGGGATCTTGTACCTTTACATGACAGATCTAGGTTCTCATTTTTCCCCCATACACTTTCCCTCCTTTCACCCTCTCCACCCTCCCCTATTTACAAAGACTGTTTCCATTTTTTCCTTTTCTCATATTTTTTCTTGTCCTTTATTTCCTTTCCTCTACCCTTCCCACTTCCCCTGCACCTTTTAGCCCTTTTCTTCGTATTTCACATTATTAGTTATACAATTTGGATCTTATTTATACTTTCAGTTTTTCACACCATAGAAACTATTCAGTATTTACACATGTATGTTTCATTTATTTCACTTAAGAGTATGGCCTCAATATGCATCCATTTTTCTATACATGACTCTAATTTATCATTCTTTATGGCTGAGTAGTATTCCATTTTATTTAAAAAAACTACATCTTCTTTATCCAGTCTCCAACTGATGGGCAATTAGACTGTTTCCAAGTTTTAGCTATTACAAACTGTGCCACTATAAACATGGATATGCATATATCACTGTGGTACTATTGCTTCTTTTTGGAAATATACCCAGCAGAGGAATAGCTGAGTCAAAGGGAACCTCTAATCCTTGTTCTTTGAGGTATCTCTATATTGATTTCCACAATGGTTGCATCAGTCTACACTCCCACCAACAATAGAGAAGGTTCCTTTCTCCCCACAACAGCGCCAATATTTGTTGTTGTGTGATTTCTTGACAGCAGCCATTCTTAGTGGGGTGAGGTGAAATCTCAGTGTTGTTTTCATCTGCATCTCTCGAATGACCAGTGATGTCATATATTTACTTGCTGCTTTCACTTCTTTGTCTGAGAAATGTCTGTTCATTTAAGATGCCCGTTTATGAATTGAGTCTTTATATTTGGGGGGCCTGATTTTTTGAATTCTCTATATATTCTAGATAATAGTCCTTTGTCTGAGGAGCAGCTGGTAAAAATTTTTTTCAAACATTGTAGGTTGTCTCTTAGCTCTGTTGGTGGTTTCTCTAGCAGCGCAGAACTTTTTAAAAGGATGAGATCCCAGTTGTTGATTCTTTGTGCTAGTTCCTGTGCTACTGAGGATTTGTTCATAAAGTCTTTTCCTATGCCAGTGTCTTTGAGAGTCCTGCCTAACTTATCTTCCAGCAAGTTTAGAGTTTCTGTTTTAATATTTAGATCTTTAATCCACTTGGATTTTAGTTTAGTGCATCGTGAAAGATATGGGTCTAGTTTTAATCTTTGGAAAGTAGAAATCCAGTTTTTCCAACACAATTTATTAAAGAGGTCATCTTCCCTCCACTGAGGATGGTCAGCTCCTTTGTCAAAGATGAGGTAGCTGAGTACATTTGGAGTTGTTTCTGCATCTTCCAATCTATTCCCCACTGATCCTTGGGTTTATTTCTTTGCCAGTACCATGCTCTTTTTTTTATCATAATGGCTTTGTAGTAGTTTTATTTTTATTTTTTATTTTTTGGGTACCGGGGATTGAACTTGGGTCCTTACACTTGCAAGGTAGGCCACTGAACTGCTGAGCTAAATCCCCGGCCCATTGTAGTACAGTTTTAAGTTGGGAATTGTGATACCTCATGTCATGACTCTGTTGCCTAGAATGTCTTTTGCTATTCTAGGTCTCTCCTTGTTCCAAATGAATATTTGGATTATTTTCTGTGAGATAGTTCTATGAGTTATACTGTTGGAATCTCAATCCGGATTACATTGACTCTGTATAGCAGTTTTGGTAGTATGGCCATTTTCACTATGTTGATTCTTCCTACCCAGAAGGAGGGGAGATCTTTCCATTTTCTTATATCCTCTTTAATCTTTTTTTTTCAGAGTGCTGTAGTTTTCAGTGTAGAGGTCTTTTGCTTCTTTTGTTATATCGATTCCTAGATACTTCATTTTTGAGGATGCTATTGGGAAAGAATTGTTTATGTTATTTCTCTCTCAGTGAGTCTGTTATTTGTGTACAAGAAGGCTATTGATTTTTGAGTGTTGACTTTGTATCCAGCTACTCTGCTGAAAGTGTCAAGTCTAGAAGTCTTTTGGCAGAGTTTTCCGGGTCTTCTATGTAGAGTATCATATTGTCAGAAAATAATGACAGTATAACTTCTTCCTTTCCTATCTTTATTTCTTTAATTTCTTTCTCATGTCTAATTGCCATGGCTCATGTTTCCAGAATTATGTTGAACAGGAGTGGTGATAGTGGACATCCTTGTCTTGTTCCTGATTTTAGCATGAAGGTTTTCAATTTTTGGCCATTTAGTATGATGTTGGCTGTTGGTTTTTCATAGCCTTTATCAAGTTTAGATAAAGACCATGTATTCCAATTTTCTGCAGGGTTTTTATCATAAATGGGTGTTGAATTTTGTCGAATGCTTTTTATTCATCTATTGAGCTGATCATATGTTTTTTTGTCCTTGACTCTGTTAATATAGTGTTTTACATTTATTGGTTTACATATGTTGAACCATCCTTGCATCCCTAGGATAAATCCAACTTGGTCAGGGTGCATATTCTTCTTGATGACCCTCTGTATTCTGTTTGCCAGTATCTTATTGAGGATTTTTGCATCTATGTTCATTAAGGAGATTGGCCTGTAGGTCTCCTTTTCAGTTGGGTGTTTCCCTGGCTTTGGAATCAAGTAACACTTGCTTCCAGGAGTGAATTTGGAAGTATTGCTTCTGTTTGAATTTCATTGAAAAGTTTAAAGAACAGTGGCAGTAGTTCTTCTCTAAATGTCTTGTAGAATTCAGCAGTGAAGCCATCAGGACCTGGGCTTTTCTTCATTGCTAAATTTTGATTGTGTTTCTAATTTCACTGATTGTAATTGGGGTGTTTAGAATTTTTTTATCTTCTTCATCCAACTTTGATAATTCATAAGTATCAAGAAATCTGTCCATTTCTTCTGTGTTTTCCATTTTGTTACAGGTTCTTGAAGTAGGCATTGATGATCCTCTGGATTTCTGCTGGATCTGTTGTGACTTCACCTTTTTCATTCCTAATTTCATGGATCTGAGCCTTTTATTTCTTTTTTTGGACAAGGTTGGCTAAGGATTTATCTATTTTATTTATTCTTTTGAAAAACCAGCTCTTCTGTTCATTGATTTTTTTTGTATTGTTCCCTTAGTTTCCATTTCACTGATTTTTGATCTGATCTTTGTAATTTCCTCCCTCATGTGAGCTTTGGGTTTTTCTTGCTCTTCTTTTTGTAAGAGTCTAAGATTCTTCATTAGATTATTTATTTGAGCTCTCTCTATTGTCCTAGTGTGGGCATTCACTGCTATGAATTTTCCATGTAGAACTGCTTTCACTGTGTCCCATAGATTCCTGTATGTTCTATTGACATTATCATTTATTTGTGAAAACTAACTAATTTCTTCTTTAATTTCATCTCTGACCCATTGATTGTTCAGGAGTGTTGTTCAATTTCCATGTTTTTGTGGAGTTCTTACGGTTTTTTATGCTATTGACCTCCAGCCTTGAAAGGGAACAGTGATGCTTAACAACTAGGCCACACACACCGAGAAGTCCAACTAGAGATTTTATTCAAGGGGTGGGAGTAGACAGAGAGAGCAGAGAGAAAGAGGAGAGAGAGAGAAGAGAGATAGAGAGAGGAGGAAGAAGAAGAAGAAGAGAGAGAAGGAAAAGAAAGGAAGGTCCTTTTATTAATTTTGGTCTGGGCTAGTGTTTATTTATAAGAAGTGGGCTACTATTAACCTATCACAGGCCAGGTTGCCTTTTATGGGTTCAGTCCTACAGAAGCAGGTTTTACCTTTTCTGTCTTGCTGTGGAGGGAAACTAAAGAGCATGAAGTTATTCTAAGAGCCAAGAAGCACAGGAAAATGCAGCCTGTGATGGCAGCATCACAAAATACTTTAATGTGATCAATTCCCTAACAAGCCTAATTGCACCATGGCCTGATAATATACATGGGATAACTTTGATTCCTTTGCATTTATTTAAACATGTTCTATGAGCTAGTATGTGGTCTATTTTGGAGAATGACCCATGTATAGCCAAAAATAATGTATATTCTGATTTTTTTGGTGGAACACTCTGTTGATGTTTATTAAGTCCATTTGTTCAAAGGCTTGGTTCAGTTCTAGTATTTCATTGTTGATGTTTTATCTAGATGATGTCTATTTGTGACAGTGGGGTATTTAGGTCCCCCACTATAATTGTATTAGTGCTTCTTTTTCATGTCCCTTAATATTTGTTTTATATAGTTGTGGGCATCTATATTTGGTGTGTATATATTTATTATTGTCATCTCTTCAATTTGGATTGTTCCCTTTACAAGGATGTAGTGGTTTTCTTTGTCTCTCTCAATCATTTTTGGTTTGAAATTTACTTTGTCTGCTAATAAGATAGCTACCCCTGCTTTTTACTGGGCTCCTGTCACATGGAGAACTGTTTTCCATCCTTTCACTTTCACTCTATGAGTTTCTTTTTTTAACTTGTATACAACATATTGTTGGATTTTGCTTCTGAATCCACTCTGCCAGTCTGTTTCTTTTGATTGGTGAATTGAGGCCATTGATATTGATGTTTATAACTGATATGTATTGACTTATCATTGTCGTGTTATTGCCCTGTTCTTGGGTCTTTTTAGTTTTTCCCTCTGTCCCTTTAGTTTCTTTCCTTGCCTAATTGATTTGTTCTGTTGGACCTCATGGTGTTGTGACCTTCACTGTCTTTTTATAGGATATTGTTTAGAATTGTTTGTAGTGCTGGTTTGAAGTTTCTCAGGTGTTCTTTGTCATGGAAGTATCTTATTTCCCCATCCATTTTAAAAGAGAGTTTTGCAGGATACATCATTCTTGGCTGGAGGTTGTTTTCTTTTAGAGCTTGATATACCTCACTCCAGGCTCTTCTTGATTTGCAGATTTGTGTTGAAAAATGTGCTGTGGTTCTGATGGGCTTTCCTTTGTATGTAATTTGTTTCTTTTCTCTAACTGCTTTTAGCATTTTGTTCTTCTGTTGGATTTCTGGGATCTTGACTCTTATATGTCTAGATTTAGATTTTTTTATAAAGGCTGATTGGAGTCCTATATGCCTCACTTATCTGTATGTTGAATTCTTCCCCTCTGTTTGAAAAATTTTCTGTCATTAATTCTGTGAACAGATTTTTTTAAGTCTTTTGTAGTTTCTCCTGCTACTTCATGGATTCCAATCAGTCTTATGTTATTCTCTTTGCATCATCTAGGAGTCGTTGGATCAAATTCTCATGATCCCTTACTGTTTTTAAGAGATCTCTCTTTTTATGGACACTGACTACAATCCTATCTTTGAAATTCAATCTTCACATTCATTAATTCTATTGTGAATGCTTTCAAGAGATTTTTTTTTTAATCTCCTGGATATCTGTTTGAATCTGTTTCATGGATTCTATTTCTTTCCTGTGTTGGGCATTCAAGGTTCCCATTTCTTTCCTACGCTGGGCATTCATGGCTTCTATCATGGTCCTGAGCTCATCTATTTTTTTGTCTGTTTCTGTTGTAGAGTCTCTAAGCATGTCTTCCATTGTGCTCACCATCTCTGTAGTTATCTGGGAAATTATTTCTGTTTTGAATTTTTCTAGAGCCTGATTGATCTGTTTTGTTACTTACTGTGCTATGAGTTCAGGGTGTCCTGGTGGTTTATTGTCAGACTTTTCCACCTCATTTCTCCCTAGAATTTGCTGTTGGTGAACTGGAAGTCTGTATTTGTGCCTTGTTTAAGTGGTTTTTTTTGTTTGTTTGTTTGTTTGTTTGTTTGTTTGTTTTTTGTCTTTTTTTTTTCATTTTTGTTGTTGTTGGGCTATCCCTGGTTTAATTTCTGGGTTAGTAATTTGATCTTCCAGATATTGCTGGCCTTTAGGTTTTGAGTCTTTAATGTCTCTGAGGCAATCTTATTTTCATTATAACAGGTAGGACAACTAAGTAGATCAATCACAAAACCATAGCCCAAGTGATACAATCACTAACACAATAGCATCAAGCACAGCTTAGAAAATAACAATTTGTGGTAGTTATTAATCTATCACCTTTAACTGTGTGAATTAAGTCAAAATCAAGGACCAGCCCAAAATACGTTTATAGTGAATAAATTCTTCAATATAACAACTTTACCCTTCAGGATGGGGATTTAGAAGGAGTTGGAAGGAGAGGAACACATAGGTAGAAGAATAGAAGAAGGTTTCAAGTGAAGCCAGAGGACACAGGATGAGCACACAAACTCTAGGAAACTGTTAAAGACAAGAGGGAAAGACAGAGTGCAAGAACAAAGGAAAGAATAGAACAATTTAACAGTAATAGGGAATCTATACATTGTATTCACTTTCCTTTGAAGCTAATGACCATGAAGTGAAGAAAAAAGAGAGAAGAAACGAAAAAGAAAGAAGAAATCTGAATTAGGACAGGAAGAGGAACAAAAAGGGAGATAACAAATAATGTGCAGGAGCAAAATACTGAGTGGGAAAAAGAAGAAAGAAAACAGGGAGAATTTGAAGAATGGGAAAAAATAAAATTTTAAAAATAAAATTAAAAATAAGTGGAAAAGGAAGAAAAAATTGTGAAGAGCCTCTTTCAAGATATATCTCTGCTGTCACAATAGACAATGTGTGCAGCAATGTGCAGAGCTAAGGCAATTAGTCTCAGCTAGCCTATGGCAGACTCCTGAGATTCAGGCTGAATTCTGGTTGCAAGTCTCAAGTTGGGCTCCCTTGCCTCCTGCAGGGTTGAACTCTGCAAGATTCTACTGCAAGTTCCAGGTGCCCTTCCCCTGAAGATAGTCCAAGTTCTTCTGGAACGTGGTGATCTCCCCAACTTACTGACTACAGAGGTCTGATGTGCCTTTATTGCTATAGTTCACTTCTGTTCTATCTTCTGGAGCTGAGTAACATGTGTCTCTGCAGTGTGGATCCAGGTACCAGCACAACCAGGAGGCCTGAGAGGCTGATGAAGATCCCCCACTGGGGAAGAAGTAATTGTGGCTGTTTCACCTCTCAGTGGCCATGGAACACTGAGGAGAAAGAATAGTAAGAGCCGCGGTCAGCACTGTCCTTCAGTTTGCCTGGGACCAGGACTATGGTTTTGTGGTGCTTGACACCATCATAGTGCAGTACAGTGCCCTAGTCCTCTACCTTTGCATGATCTTCCAGGAGTCAGGTCAGTCCTTCTTAACCATAATCACAAGGCTTATGGCTATTCCTGCAATTCATTTAATATACCATCTCCCTTCTGCTCCAGTGCCAGGATCTGATCAACTCAACTGGAGTACAGGCAAAACCCACCTTTTAGTAGATAAACAAGAAAATATCATCACTGGGCACATCTGAGTCTAACATTCTTGATAGTAAGGTGAAGATGCTAGAGGCCCTATTCCATTCTGTCTGTTTCATGTGTTCCTTTGTGTAGCCACACAGTAATTTTGCATTTTAAAATCCATGCAGCAGTAATATACATATTTCACTTATTAGTCTGTAGAGCATCAGAGTCTGCTGGATTGGGCTGGGAAGCTCTTAGGACTCAGGATACCTGTGTAAATATTCTTGTTTGACCAAAATACCAGGACCACTGGGCTTCATCCTGCTCATGCAAGACAGCTCAGGCAGGGTTCAAAGTCATTGTAATGGAGTCAAACATAAGTAGAACAGAGTAAAGATATGTGCAGGTTTCTTTCTTTCTTTTTACTTTTATTAGTTCATGTTTGCAGTGCATAATGATTATATTCACTGAAATAATACACTTTGATTCTTTTTTCTCTTTCCCTCCACCCCTTATTTCCAACATGAGATTCGTTTATTTATGAGAACTTTTAAGGTTAATTATCACATACACAGATTGAAAAGCAGACTAATAGGCCAAAAACATATAAAACATATAAGACAATTGTACTAAGTCAAGGTACACTTTTAGATAACATTGTCTGCGCTGGTTCAATGTGTGTGTGTGTGTGTGTGTGTGTGTGTGTGTGTGTGTATTCTGTCAAAAATATATACACACTTTTGATAAAGAAAAACCTGTATAAACATTTTAATACTTATAGAGAATTCATGAGATCACAAGTTACCATTGGCCTCTATAATTACAAGAGGTGTTGAAAGTAGTGACCATTAGCTTCCAGACATTTATCAGTATGGTGAACTGTTGCTTGAGTAACCTTCCTTGGTCATTAAGACTGCTGTATATGCATTTTCAATTTCTTCTCTAATGGCTGGCCATGTAGTGGGTTTTCTGCAATATTCAACATCCTCTAGGTTCCCTCATATGAGGATAGCACTACTATTGAAAAAAATATATACTATTTTTCTTTTCTTGAAGTGTGTATACATTTTTGGATATATATTTTTTATATGAGAAAAAACGTGATATTTAAGCTTGTGCACCTGAGTTACTTCACTTAACAGTATGGTCTCAAGGTGCATCCATTTTTCTACATATGACTCAAGTTTACCCTTATTTATGGCAGAGTAGTACTCCAATGTGATAAATATTACACTTTCTTTATCTATTTATCTTTGATGAACATATAGGCTGTTTCCAAGATTTAGTTATTATTAATGCACTGCAATAAACCTAGGTATGCATATATCTCTATGGTATGATGTCTTTAATCTTTGGGGAAGATACTTAGAAGGGGAATACCTGGGTCAAATTGGATTTCTATTTTTTAGTTTTGGTTTTGTTTTGTTTTTTGTACAGGGATCAAACTTGAGACCTTGCACTTGCAAGGCACTTGGCAGGACCACTGAGCTAAATCCCTGGCCCTTAGTCTCTTTGAGGAATCTCCATGCTTATTTCAAGAGTGGTTTTATCAGTTTACAGCCCCACCAACAATGGAGAAGTGTTTCTTTCTCCCCACAGCCTCATCAGCATTTGTTATTGGTTGATTTTTTTATGGTAGCCACTCTTTCTGGAGTGAGATGGAATCCCGGTGTTGTTTTGATCTACATTTCTCAAATGGCCAATGATGTTGAAGATTTAAAAATGTATTTATTGGCCATTTGTATTTTTTCATCTGAGAAGAGTCTTTTAATGTCAGATTCCATTTTTAACTGAGCTTTAAATTTGACAGTGTCTAAGTTTTTTAGTTCTTTATATATGCTAGATATTAGTCCATTCTGTAGGTTGTCTCCTCCTTTGCTCTGTAGCAGGTTTTACACCTGAAGCTATCCCAGCCTCAGTGGGAGAATGGAGCCAGTCGTATAGAGAAGCTGTACAGTTTCAGTGCAAAGGGGCAGGATGTGGCTCTGTGATTTGAATTGTGGCAGTGATGGTGCTGGCCTAGTAGTAGACCAGTATGTAGACCAGTAGTAGACCAGTAGTAGACCCAGTATGACTCAGGAGGTTGTAGAAAAATAAATAAATGAATAAAGAAAGCTGGTTGTTTACATAGGAGGAATGTGGATGTGTTCCCAGTAGCAAGAAAAGGTCACCAAAGACCCTGTTGGAGACATGTTGTATGATGCCAAAGGCCAACAAACATTGTACCACAAACACTCCAGGGAGGGGGACTGTCCAGTATCAGTTAAGTTTAGGAGTGGTGTCATTCTGGTCCCTGATCCCAGAACCCCTTGGATTATAATCCCTCAGTGGAGACATGTTGTTTCAAAAAACCTGCATTCCTCCTCATTTTACCTTAAAACCTTCCCCTTGGCTCATTCTCTGAATAGCCTCAGAATTTGCTATGAAACTTGAACTCTGTTTTGGTGTTCATTGTTCCTACTTGAACTTCATTAAATTTTAGAGAATAATATTTTTTAGATAACAATATTATATGTATAATATTATTTTGCCACCATAAAAAATAGAAAGGGCTTTTCCAGATTGCTACCTCCTCTAGCCTCTCCCTGTGGACACACCTGTCAGTTTAAACTCTGAACTCCATGGTGTTGTGGCAGAATGCAAAAGGTAACCAAGAAAGAGATATTGCCAACTGAATGTGTGTTTGGGGCTGAAAAAAGGGACAGAGGTCACTGACTGTGATTGTAACCAGTTAGTGCAGCTGTGCTCTCCCAGGAATTCAAGGTAACTTCATGAGGGTCAAGGTGTGAATTGGTTTATATTAACATGGAAAATATATTTTCTTTTGGAAAGCAATTGGAGTAAGCGACACATATTATCTCACTTATTTCCAAAATGAATGATTTACAGAGTTCAGAGTCCTAAAATTGTAATGTGTTCTTCAGTCTCTTTGTTCTTTTCCCATTGTTCATCATTACAGTGTCCTCTTCTTTTTTTTGTTCTATCCTGTAAGTTCAACCAGAGTTGTGGGAAGTGGAGGTTCAGAATTTTTACACTCTGGGGCACTCTTTTATTCTTAGATCCACTTAATTACTATGAACAGCACCTATTATCTAATTCTGTAGACTGAGGAGACGCACATATTGGCAGTGGTCACAACGATTCATATGTCAACCAAAATTGTCAACCATGTACTCAAGACCGAAAATGAATGGTAATCACTACCCTTGAGCTCTGATCAGAACTCAAAGATCTCAAAGCTCAGCAGCTCCCACCAGACACACTGAGTTCCAGCTGCTGCCCCTGTTTCTGTTTTTGCAGGAGGAAGCTGAAGGCAGCACCTACAGGCGATTCCCCATCTTTCCAAGCATGGCCTCTGGCCAGTGTCCTCCTAGGTGCTCTTGCCACAATCCTGGCTGTCCTCTCAAAATCCTTCCTCATGCTCATGCTCCTCTGAATAATTCTAACACCTGCCATTTCCCAAATATTCCCAAATATACCTCCAGGTAGTACAAATCTCACCATCTTCACTCTCTCTCAATGGACAAGCCATTCAGGTCTCTCATGGGTTCTTGCTGATGTATCCTTTTCGACATTGAGCAAAGTTGCACCTTCAATGAGCTTCTTCCTGCAAAAGTTAGTGGGCAAACAAGACCTTTCAGCAAATTAGAAAAAAAGGTGTCTTTTCTCTATGTCTAATTGAGAAATAGCAAGGCTTTGTGTTAGCCAGCCTGACTCCATTTGTGTAAAGTTGGGTGATTCGGGACAGTGGCCTTCCCTTTCCTCTCCACACCATTGGGAGTCTTCTCAGTTAATTCATAACAGACCAACCACAGCATCTGTGTGAGTCTGCAACTATGTTATTTTTGTGACCTTTTGGTAGAGCGATCTTCAACTATGTTGTCTTTACTACCTTGTAAACAAAAGACTCAGGCACCTATGTGATACTTTGTTTTAACTAAACTATGTGAAATTGCCCAAGGGACCCCCCCCCACTGACTTACCAAAGTTCTGCTCCTGTGAAGTTTCCCTTGTGCTCCCCCACTCCACGAGCACTCCCCAAATAAAAGAGCCTTTAAAAGGACCCTACAAACTGCCTTTCCTTGATCCAGAGCTTTTGGAGACCTGAGCCTGCTTTGGACCACCAGCTATGATAATAAAGTATTCTGTTTAATTCAGAGTGTGGTGCACCTCTATAGTTCTAGCTTGATTGGCCCTATAACACCTTCAGCCATTGGAATCAGAATAGACTGTACATTAGTGCATGGTAGGCATTCCTGACCAGGTACTCTTGTACCTGCACAACTGTGTCTGGGGGACCAGTTTCTTTCCAGGATTATCCATGTGCTTCTGGGCTTGTATCATTCTACTCTAGAATCCTGATTCATGTTCCATGTGCAGAAAGAGTGATGACCACGCACCCTCACACACACCCTATTCATTTAGCTCCCTGCTAACAACATGTCTGTGGCTTTCCTTGCCCCTGGAATAGAATCCACACCACATATCCTGCATGTAGACTCCTGGGTGCCCTCACCTACTCCCTCCAAAGACAGTTTGGGCAGCCACCTTTCCCCAAAGCTGTGTCTTTCTTCTCTCTGTGTTCAGGCTTCTATTCCACACCTGAGAAGGTCATCTCACTGTGTACTGAGGCCTCCTTCCTCATATTTTCCTCTCCTGGCTCTTACAACAGCTGGGAGAACTTCCTTCTGCCTCCACACTGAAATCTCCTGAGAACTCCTTCCCTGGAGAACCCCACATCATTGCATCTCTGCCACCTTCCAAGTATCTACTTACTCCCTGCTGCACAGTAAGAAATCCACACAGAAAGATTAGATTTTTCTATAGTTCTATTTCAGAGAACTTTGAGAGGAAAAAACCAACACTTTCACTGTCCTGTGAAGATGTTGCACATAGGTAAGTTTGAGCACAGTAGTGAAAGGGAATCATTTCCCCCAGTGAGGAGACTTCCATGGAGAGGGAATAGCACTGCATTTTGCTTTGCCTGTCTTAGGTGCATCCTCAGTTAAAATTTGTAGGAAGTGTGATGGCGGTGACCCTAAGCCACCACTAAGGCCCGTGGTGGACAGTGCCCACTGTCCTACCATTTGGCTGAATGTCAGCACTGCTGGGGTCTGAAAACCACACGAGTAGTACAACAAGGGGATCCAAACATTGCTGAGGAACTGAACAGAGGAGAGGATGTGTGTGGCTGCTATTTCTGGGTGGCTGAATCTGTACTAGGAGTTGCTTTCAAAGCAGTGCAGCTGAGAAGGACTTTATTACTGAGCCAGGAGATCTGAAACCTGGCCCTAGATAAAAGAGCCCCAGGAGAGTGCACAGTTTCAAAACTCCTACCACAAATTGTAGTGAACAATGGTAGAATGTGCACAGGGCTTAGTGTGTCACGTGACAGTTGCTGTGCCCTGAAGGAAGCAGAAAAAGGGTCCAGGGCTTTGATGAGGGTGAGGACCTTTCAGCCATTCCAGATCCTGTGTCCTTCTACAAGGTAATTCCTCGGGAATTGAAAGGTGAATCACCAAGATCAAAGCTTCCTGTTCTTGCACTTTCCTATTACTGGACCTTGCTGTTTATGATTAAGAAATATTCATGAGCCAAGTAATGAATGACATTTAGATCTGCTGTGCAGCAGTGGGGCAGTCCCCAGACAGTGTCTTTGGGGAGTCAGTTGGTTGCAGAAGCCTGAGGTCACTCTCCACATTCTTGACTCTGTAGTAAGAGGTAAGATGATATGGGTGCAAATTTAGCACTCTCAGTGTTGGCCCAAAGAACCAAAGTGTCTTGGGAATCTCAATATTGAGCCATATTGGTCCTTGAAACTTTTACCTTATCAGCATTCAATAGAATTATAATTGGGTGAAGGAGATGTTAATAAATCTCCTGCTGGAGAATATAGGATCACAGCCATAGAGAAACCATAGGAAGGGAACAAAAGGCTAAGGATGCAAGGTCTGGTTGCCACATGAGTCATCTCAATGTACCAAGAGCTTCAAAGAACCAGTAATAGGGTATTGCAGTAGTAATGGACAGAATTGGACATACCAGCACTTCTATTCTAGCCTCAAACAATTCTAGTAGGCAGAGTGGTTTTTTTTTCTTCCCTTTTCTGCAGTTAAACATACACGGGTTCAGGGAGATTAAGCGATATGTCAAGGTCATGCAGCTAGAAATGGGAGGAACCTTGTCCCAATAAATGCTTCTGATCATCATCCTCTTTTGGTGCTGGTGGCCTGCTTCCTTTGGGGCCACAGCAGAAGGACACACACTGAGCAAGGTTTCCATTGTGCCTGGGTGACCAGGAGTGGTTGGGTCCTCACACAGCTCTCCCTCTTCTGCAGGGCTGCAGGGAAGTCACACAGGCAGCTTTGGCAACCCCTGGAGGACTGAAGTGGTAGACACACAAGTGGCAACATGACTCCTCATCACATCCGCACATATCGGGAGAGCGACCGAAAACCAGTCCTGGACTTGTATCACACCCGCATATCGGGAGAGCGACCGAAAACCAGTCCTGGACTTGTTCTGCAGGGGCATGACTGAGCATGTCCCTGCCACCTTCCGCCACATGCTGATGCTGCCTGGAACCCTCCTGGTTGAGCTCGGGGTGCCCCTCTCCCTGCTCCTGTTCTCTGGCTCCTGGCTCCTGGCGATCACATCCAGCCTCACTCTGCTGCTCTTGTTGTGGCTCCTCGCCAGATACAACTGGAAGCTGTATGTGGCCACATGTTTGCGCACAGACATGGCTGACATCACCAAATCCTACCTGAGTGCGTGCGGCTCCTGCTTCTGGGTGGCCGAGTGTGGGGGGCAGGTGGTGGGCACTGTGTGTGCTCTGCCGGTGAAGAATCCCCCACTGGGGAAGAAGCAGTTGAAGCTGTTTCACCTCTCAGTGGCTAAGGAGCACCGAGGAGAGGGGATAGCGAAAAACCTGGTCAGGACTGTCCTCCAGTTTGCCCGGGACCAGGGCTATGTTGAAGTCGTGCTTGAGACAAATATAATACAGCACAGTGCCCTGGCCCTATACCAGGGCATGGGCTTCCGGAAGATGGGCCATTATTTTATGAATATAATCTGGAGGCTGGCAGGTGTTCCTATATTTCATTTAATGTATCAACTCCCTTCTGTTTAGGATAAGGACCTGTAATCTATTTATTTGTCTATTAATCAGACTCTGATGGAGTCTGTTGTAGTAACAAGCAAACTGTGACATTTCTGTGTTTACAAACCATAAAATCTCATTCTTGTCCCCATCTGAGTCCAGCATGTGTGATGGCAGTTTGCATGTAGTTGCAGTTTTTCTCCATGTGGACTTACCCGCCTCATTATTCTAGTGATAGATATTCTTATGATAGTGTCACATCACAGTACTAGACACACATATTCTCAGAAGTTGTGGGCCAGCAGTTTCTGCTGGATTTGCTTGGGAGCTTGCTGGTCCCAGGACATCTGTGCAAATGTCCTGGGACCAGCTGCAGTGCTGGGCATCTAGGCTTCATTCTGTTTCTCTTGTCTGACTGATACTGGGTTCAAAGTCCTGAAGAGGTGTTAAAACAACACCAGAAAAGAAGCCAGACTTTTTCAAACCTTATCTTTGACATGAGTTATAGCCACAGGGCAAGGGGCTGAGATTCATTGCTGTGAAAAGATTTGAGCAGCGATGTGCTACATCTTCTCTAGTCAGAAGGAGTTGCAGAGAGGATATTTGCATGAGAAATCATGGATGTGTTGAGCCCTCATACTGACTAGACCTGGCTGGTTAGTGTGTGTGGGGCGGGGGAGTGGTTTCTGTGTGTACAGGAAGAGCAGATGTTGAGAAAATGACTGTCCCAGATCGGTCATTATTGGGACCCAGATTGGACTCTGCCCTGTCCCTATAGTCTCCAGTACTCTAGAATTGTTGCTGCCTTGTCCTGACCATGTCCTCCTGGACAAGGGTAAGTGGGGATTGGGTCTGTGCTGAATGTTTCAGAGCCATCTCTGTCCCAGTTACTTCATCTCTAACACTAGAGAGCCCTTGGGGCTAGAGTCCCTTTCTGAGTCCCTCAACCCCATAGGCTGACCTTCTGCAGAATGCATGAGTCCAAGCACTCCTCAGCCAAGTTCTTGTAACACTGAAGCACTGCTGTGTGTTCTCCTCTAGCCTGGTATGTATCTTCCTTTTTACTGGAGGGTCCCATGCACAATTACCCCAGCTGACCCTGACACAGCCCAATGAACCTGCATGGAGGCTCTTTGCCACATTTCAGGGAAAGATTCCAAATGTCACTGACTTGTCTGGGGTCAAAGGCCTCAACAGTCCCCCATCTATGCTTCTCAGTTGACCCTGGCCTTATGAAACACCCACAATTCTGTCTTCCAACCCTTCCCCCTCCTTCAGGTTGCCTCCCTGTGCTTCTCTGAACTCAGTCATTTAGGCATCTATCCCACTCCCCCACTAGGCCCTTTTACACCTGGGTTGTGTTTGTACTATCTTCTCACTTAGTGGTGGAGCCCTCAGGATAGCTCACTGAGGTGGGGGAAGAAAGCCATAGAGCTTCCTCCATTTCTTGCTGCTACAAGTTCTCACCCAGCAATCCCATTTCCTCAGGAGCAGTTCCCATGTGGGTATGAGGTTGGGGTAGGACATGGAGGAGGCCAGGATGTTTCCTGTGTTTTGGAAAGTTAATTAGGTAGCAGCAAATAGATTTGCTAAGCTCACACACATGTGGACAGGCCATGCTGGGATCAGGAGCCAGAGAGGCAGAGAGGCAAAGGACCAAGGTGGAAATTCTGTCACAGGGAGGGCATCCTGTACACTGAGGAAGGGCACCCCGACTGGTGGAGGCTCCCACCAGGGCCTTGGGCCTCTGCTTCTGGCACCCAGATGCAGCCCTGAAGCCTGGCCTATCCAACTCCTGCATTCTCCCTGCCTCTGTCAACAGCTCTGTTTCCCTCAGTTATGTTGTAGGTCTTCAAACACTGTGTTCCTGTAATTATGGTATTAACTTGAATTTAAAACACTTAGTAGATTGGCTTAGGACAGTTCTGGGTGTGTCTGGATGATTGACTTACTGAAGACTGAAGAGCCTCCCTAGTTTGAGGGGACACCAACCAATAGGCTTGTAGTGTAAATGGAATAAAACAGCAAAGAAAAGGAAGTCTCACTTACACTTCTTGGGAGGAGCTCCATTTTTTTGCCATTGCCTTTCAACACCTGCCTGTCACACTTCTTCCAAGGACTTGGAGGAAAAGCCCTAACTGTGCAGGTGACACCCTGTGTCTGTTCTTGGGGGAAGGGCATGACTGGGTCATAGAGCAGGCCAAGGGCTACAAAAAGGTCAAGGAAATCTCTAGATGAGAAGAGAAATTGTATCTCCACACCTGAGACCGCATGTAAAAATAAAAAACCAGTCGTTCATACAACTTGGTGGAAACAAGGGTTTGGAGAGATAAGGAAACGGAATGATGTCTGTGGAGATACAGGCTTCCTCTTGGGCTGATGAGGGTTTGAGGACTTGATAAGGTGGTGTTGGTCCACCTTGTGAATGTTGCAAATGCTGCAGGCCATGTGGGATTTCCGTAAGTAGAGACCTCAGGGAAGAGCCAAAGGGCGGGACAATGTGGTCTTCTGGTACAAGTGCTATGCCAGTGTACCAAGAAGCTCAGAGAGTAATGAGATGACAACAGGATTGGTTTCTTCTTAGGCTTCTCTTCCTGTCTGGTAAATGGCCAACATCTCCCTATATCTCTTCCCATTTTCTTTCTTCTCTCTTCTAGTCCTAATCTCTTCTTCCTTTTTAAGGGGCAGTCCATGCAGTGGAACCCAGGATCTCTCACTTTCTACCACTGAGCTATATATCTTTCACCTCCTCCTCTTAAAAGGATGACAAACATATTGGAGTAAGGCTGATCCTACTGATCTCTTTTTAACTTGTTTTCTTAGATACTGGGACTAGAATGTCAATTTATGAATTATGGGAAGATCTAACTCAGCATATAGCAGGCTGACCCACTGTTTTCTAAATCTGGCAGATGGAGCACACCCTGAAATTTTTATTTACCTTTACCTTTTATTTATATTGCACTCTACCACTGTGCTACACTTTCAGCTCCTCTCTGCTGTATCTATCTGTAAGCGCATGTATACACACTATCTATCTATCTATCTATCTATCTATCTATCTATCTATCTATCTATATTTAGTTTATTTTTGAAAGAGATGGGCTCTTGTTATGTATGACCAAACTGGCCCAAGTAGCTAGAACTACAGGCATGTGCCACTGTGCCCAGCTCTATGTTTTTAATTTCCAAGTGTTGACTTTCATTTTTTGAATGGGATTTTTTCTTTTTCAGAAAATATCACCATTCTTGGGTTGTAGATATAGCTCTGTGGTGGAGCACAAGCCAAGCAAAAGTGAATCCCTGGATTTGATCCCCAGGAGCACAATATATATATATATATTTTTTTTCAAAATAGTCTATTATCTATTTTTTAACATTATCAGTTTTTAAAGTTTATTCTGTTCTTTGCATCGATTTTTTTATATTTGTTTATATATCTGTTGTTCATGTTGGAGGTGTTCCTGTTTCACCTTGGGGCCATCCTTCTTTACCCATCTGTCTAGATGTATGATTGAAATAAAAAGCTGATGGAAATATTACTCTTATTGGACTTGCATTGAGGTGGCTAGTCAGTTTGTTGTTCACTTACCCCCTGAAGAACATATTTATTCTTTATTTTCATCTTTACTGCCATCTCTCATCTCAATCCCATTCTCTTGGTAGATTTTTCTTTTTATTGTTCTTACTACAATCAGATTTTTCTATGAACAAACTTACCAAGGACTATGAACTTGGAAAAAATATCAAAAGGAATTTATAGCAAGTATTTACCTTCAAAATTCAAAATGGGTCATTTCACAGAAAGACTTCAGAACTGGGCCAGAGATTTAGCTCAGTGGTTTTTGGTGCCTGCCTTGCAAGCCCAAGGACCTGAGTGCAATCCCCGGTACCACTCTCCCGCCCTCCCCCGCAAAAAAAGACTTCAGGGTTTGTGGAAAATTTTTTTCTTCTAAAAATTTATTCTGTAATGGAGTTTTCTGGGTAAAATTCAACAGCTTTTAATGACCGGCTTGTTTGTGTGAGGGCTACCATGGAATAAATTAGCACAAAAATGCAAAAAAGTCTTATAACTAAGTATTCACTGTCACAGACATAGTCAACAAGGTCAGTTACTCTCAGAAGTTCCTCTTCCCCTTCTGGTGCTCCTGCTCCTGCCCAGCTCTTGGCCCACTGGGTGCAAGGCTTGCCCTGACTGTGCTGTGGTCAGAAGCTTTTCAGGCAGCTCACTAATCAACTGTTTTGCCTGGACTCAGTACATTAGTAGAAGACAAATCCACTAACCTATCATTCAAAGGGTTTCCCACTTTGGCTATATTTTCAAAGTCCACTTCTTCAAAACTTTTGATCTGATAGGGTGGATTTCTTGGTGTTCGCCTGCTCTGAGGGCAAGACTGAGATTTTTTCTTTAAAACTTTTTTCCCTATCGTTTGCTGGAATTTGGGCAGGAGCTAGAGTTTCAGGCATGAGCACCAGTGAACTAAGAATTTAATTGCCAATGAATTGCTTTGGGTGTTTGTTCTCAGTCAAGTAATCACAAGTGATTTTGTGTGTATCTGCACACTCTGAAGGAATGGAGTTAATGGAGTGTCCTAAGTCATAATTTGAACCTAAAACACCAGTCACTACACTGCTATTGTCCAGAGAGGCCCATCCAATATATTATGTAAACCTCCTTCCCAAGGACATTCTGACAGAGGTCCTAGAACTGTTTTAAGAAAGCAAGTCCATTTCTGTTGTTCTCCTCATGGGAATGACTTATGGTCTTCATGTTCCATTTTCAACTCTTGTGAAGACTTCTGCATCAGACTGCAAGCTGCCTTCTCACTGCAGGTTGCTGTGTTCACTTCCGTATGTGCATGCCAGAGATTGTACAAGTACTCTGCTCCACACACACTTGTGCCACCATGTCCTTGGTGTTCCAGGTGGTTCCCTTGACTCTCCTGCAGTCTCTGTGAGCCAGTTATTCTCAGAGGCACATCCCCTCCATAGAGTCTGCTTTGCCAACCCTACCCTCCCTGCTGATACTGATCCCTTTCCCTAAAGGTGCCTTGTGTCATTATTCATTTCATTTATAGCTCATGCTATATGAATGCAGGATCTTACTGGAGACCCCTGCAGTTAGATTCAAATATCCTGACCAGTATAAGATGCAGACCTGCAGGGGTAAAAAAAAATACTAAAAGTCAGAACTAAGATAGAGAAAGCAGGATGCCAGGACAACCAATGCCTATGCAACCAACAAAGGCCCTTGTCAGTCCCAGGCACTGGCTTTTATTGTCAGTTAATTGGGGGTAAAGGCAAGCTACGTGCAAGGACAGGGCTATGTGTGGTGTCTATGGAAATCAATGTAAATGAGGCTCATAAAGGATAAGACAAAGCATTCTCGAGTTTGGAACAGAATAGACAGAATATATCATTGTAATTAGAACATTGTCTTACTAGTAAGAAGGTTGTAGTTATTGAAACGGAATTTGGATGTGGGTTAATCTAACTGTGGCAGTAGGCTTCAGCCAGACTCTCATCTATAAAGAAGCCAACTGTGGAATTAACTTTTCACAGCCTGCTTTGGGCATAATCAATATTATGGTCCCACGCAGGATCTAAGGTATCACCTCAGATATCTTCAACACCCTCCTCCTGTTTTTGTTTGTTTTTTTATTTGTTTTGAGACAGAGTGTCACCATGTAGTTCAGGCTGGCCTTGAATTTACTATGGAGCCCAGGCTGGCCTTGAATTTGCAGTGATCTTCCTGCCTCGGCCTCCTGAGTGCTGGGATTAAAAATGTGCCCCACCATGCCTGGCACCCTCCTTCTTTGTGACGGTACCATCTGCCTCTGTGTCCACAATGCCCCTTTTAGCCTTTGCCAGCAAATCTTATTGAGATCCCCAAGCTGATCAGAACTGATGTTAACTCTGGACTTGCACGGTCCTTCTGACTCCACACTGAGCTCTCTCTGCTCAGATCTGCACCCACTTAGATTTAGTTGTGTAGATGAAATGCTACACAACAGGCTACAACAGGGAACTGGTCAGCTGAGCTGCCACTGAAGGGTGGGGTGATAGTCCAGATGTGTGGAGCAGGCAGCTCCCTCTGGGGGTTTGTGGTTAATGAGATGGAAAGAACAGGAGGGACACTGGCAGGTAAATGCCCCTTCCAGTGTCCCTCCTGTACTCTACTCTCAGCCACACTTTTACTACTGAGCCTGCTAGGAAAGGTCCAGCCTCCTGAGTGAACACAAAGACAAACATCCTGCATATCTTCCTGGCCCGTTGCTAAGCCTGCAAGTGCAGTAGCTCCTTATACTATCACATTACTGTGCCTTAAAATATATATACATATTTTTACCTTACCATTTTCTTCACCCTTCCCATTCTATTACATATCTCAAATAAAATACCAGTGATTAAATCCTTCCCTCTGGCTCTGATTTCTAGAGGATCCCTGATATTTGTTTATAAAAATCAAACAGTCTGTTTGGCCTAGTGGTCCCTGCCATAATACCAGTACTCAGGAGGCTGAGGCAGGAAGATCTCCATGAATTTCGGGCCAACCCAGGCTACATAGTGAATTCAAGGCCAGGCTGAACTACATAATGAGACCTTGTCTCAAACAAACAAACAAACAAACAAACAAACAAACAAACAAAAATCAGGCATCATAACATCGTAACATTTAAATTGTTCAACTACACATAAGATAGGAAAAGTACCTGATCTTTTCTGTTGCTTAGACATTGAATTCCACAAGCGTTATCTTCTAAGACAATACAAATGTCCATTATATCCAAGGTAAAAATTTTTAAAGAACTAAAACTTTCATTTTTTTATTATATTATACACCTATAGGAATCAATTTTGGAATCTGTATATTAACACTTTCAAGGTTCAGTTCACTTTAATGCACGATAATAACTACAAATATTTATACAAGCCTATATTCCACAGAGAACAAGGTGGTACCCTTATGAAAGTTCTCACTCAACACCTTATCAACTTGGAGCCTCTGAACAAGGTTGTGTATAGTATATTAACCCTGCAGCTTAGCTCTAAAGGGATCAATCTTTAACTGTGAGATGAGTTTTTTAAAAGCAGGGAAAAGCACCTCCCTTTTGTGTACACTTCTGTGAATTCATATGAACTTTTGAGAAATACATGCAGCTTTGTAATCACCACTACAGTCTAAATATAAAACAGTTCCCGGCCCTCGATTCCCTCCAACCATTCTGCAGGTGAGCACATTCACTAACACGAGGCCCTGGCATCTGCTGCTCTGTTTTCTGTCCCTGTAGTTTTGTCTTCTACAAGTCATCCAGGTGGTAACATAGTAGAATTTAGCATTCCAAACGCAGCTCCTTTCAGGTAGCAAACTGTTTTAGACATTCACCCATGACATGGACGGGGTCATCTGTTCATTCCTTTTTGTTGGTGAGTTAGCAGTCTATGTATGGTGTGTGAGGATTTGGATATCCATTCACAAGCTGAAGGATATTTGGGTTGTTAACAATGTTTGACTTTTGAGCAAAGCTGCCACAAACGTTCCCGGATCTGATTTTTATGTGTACATATCTTTATTTCCTTCAGAGTGGGACTGCTGCTGTGCAGTGAGGGTATGCTTAACTTTAAAACAAACTGCAAAACTTTTCTAAAATGGCTACACTACTTTAGATCTCCATCAGATAAGTACATGACAGTTTTAATTGTTCACATCCTTCCCACCACTTACTTAGCTATTCTATTCAAAGATGTAATTACTTCAGTTATTCTATTTAAAGATGTAATGCTGTCTCATAGCTTTTAGAAACAGCTTTAGAGATACTAGCAATCCAATACACTATACATTTTTAAAGTATACAATACACATATTAAAAGAACACATATTAAAATTTACATATTAAAGCCATTGCCACAATAAAAGAGGAACATGTACATTATTCTAGCCTTCTCATTTCCCTGTCTAATGCCCTTTCCACCCTAGTTCCCCAATACAGGCAAGCACTGATCTGCCTTCTGTCACTATCTATCCTTTTATACAAATGGCGCATATGGAATGTGCACTTCTTAAGGTCTGGCTTATTTGCTTTGGCCTTATTTTAAGATTCATCTTAGTTTTTGAATGCAGCAAAAGCTGATTCTTTGTATTGCTGTGCTATATTCTATAATATATGTGAGAATCAGTTTATCTATTCATTTGATGAACATGTGAATAGTTTCCAGCTTTTGAGGGTCACAAACAAATTGCTATGAAGTGAGACGACATTTTAAATATATATTAATCAACTTCACTGTAGAATAATTTGTAACCTATAGAATGTACTCTTCTAAAGTATGTGTGCAATGAATTTTCACAAATTCATAATCCCCCATAATACAACATCAAGATTCAGAATACTGGATTCAGTCCAACAGTTCCTGTGAAACAGTGTCTCACATCCACTGTCCTGAGGATACACTGATTTGCCTTTTGTCACTCTAGAATAAATCTGTAATTCCTAGTTTTGTAGATATGGAGTTCTACCATGATGTGATTTTCATTTTTCACCATTTTTCCTGAGCACATTTTTTAGATTCATACATATTAAAACTATCTTTAGTTCATCCCTTCTTTATTAGTGAGTAATATTGCATTGTACAATTTTTCCACTATTCATTCATGCGGTGTTAATGATTGATTATTTCCAGTTTATGGTTTTTACAAGTAAAGTTGATATGGACACTCCTGTATAAGTGCAGGACAGTTCTCTGGGTGACCTTGAACTAGCTCAGTTTTCTCTCTCTTCTCCTTTCTGGATCCCAACAATAACTGGAGCATGCTGGGAATGCAACATCCCCCCATAGGAAGTGACAGATGCCAACAATTACAATAGGCTTCACTTGAGTCCCATCACATCACAGATATCCTCTGATGCTGTAGCTCAGTATGTCATGTAGCTGCCCTCCTTCCAAGCAGGCTGTGCTTCTTTTTGGAGTCCCGCAGCCATGGTGAAAGTGTTGCATCTGCAGAAGAATTTCCATCCACCCTAGGTGTGGGAAGCCAGCCATAGCCCACTGGCTTTTTGAAAGACAATATTTGTTCCTTTTTAAGGACTGCACATGTTAAACTTGTTTTGACCCTGCACGGGAGAAACACGGACAGCCAAAGATCTGTAGGAGTCAGGTGTTGTTAACTCCATTTTGTTATGTTAAAGATCTGATGTTATCTATAGGAGCAGGTATTGAGGTTACTATGGTAATCCTAGCCCATAATAGTTTGGTCTTTTCCTTTAAAAGGCTGATGCCTGCCTGCAATAAACGTCGCCTTGATCAGACTCTTGTCTTGGCGTCCTTCCTTTCTCTCTGCCCCATCTCCACCCCGCTGCTCTTTCAGGTTTGAGGCACTGCGGAACAGTGCTCTGCGTCGCCGGTTCGCGACACCTAGGCAGCTTTCCTGAGCCTTGGGAGACCAGCTCACAATGAACCCCAGGCTTCTGTGCTACTTCCATGCCCATCTCTCCTTGTGTATGTGGGAGGTCTGTCCTATTACTGAGCTAAATGCCCAGCCCTTCAAATCTCTTTTCTACATTGTTTTGAGAGCCCTTCCCCCAGATACACAGAGTCTGCTACCAGACTTCCTTCAGTCACTGTTTCAAATGGTCCTTTTTTTTTTTTGAGATTTTTCTAAGCCATCCTATTTACAACAGTTCTATCCACAGCCTGACATTTCCCCCTTTTTTCTATTTTTTGCATAGAAAATACTCATCCAATAGCTATGTCTGTTTTTCTCTGTAAAGAAAAACAACATATTGATAAAGATGAGTCATAAAGAAATTGGAATATAATTTATACTGTTTAGCCTCTTGAGGTTTATACAAGGATTTTCATCAAAGTTTGGTGCCCACTCTAGAAGAAGGAAGAGGCTGACCTTATCCATTATGCAATCTTGTGAGTCCTCCAAATCACTGAGGGGAGTTGGCTCCAGGACTCTCTCAAAGTAACTGCGACCAGAGTATTAAGCAAACACAGTTGCACCTGCCCTGGAAACCAGGTGTTGAACCTGGAGCACTGGAAATGACTATATAAGGTAGATCTCATCTCAGCCAATACTTTGCTTTGTACAGAAAGAAATGCAGGAAAAGCTGAGCAAGCTGCAAAACTGGATAAGGACAAAGCTGGAACATGTAACCAGACCTCACTTTCCACTCTGGATCAGAAATCCTTTTTGCCTCCACCTGAAGTGAGGCAGTAGCATCTGTTACTCTTTTGTCTGCTGATAGAATTCAGACTTCTGGGTCAGCAGAGAGACTAAAGCAGTGATGGCAAACCTATGACACTTGTGCAGCACGGGGCATACAGAGCTCTCTCTGTCAGCATGCAAGCCAAGGTACCCAGTGTGCCCAACAGTCCAGCATCAGATATTCAGGTTTAATTGCAGTACTGCTTTTTCTTTTCTTATTTTTTTTTTTGTATCGGCGATTGAACTCGGGCTCTTGCATTTGCAAGGCAGGCAGTGGAACCACTGAGCCAAATCCCTGGCACTAATTGCAGTATTGAGTACTCTGCAATAAATAAATGGGGTTTGGGTTGCAATTTAGGCATTAAATCTCTAAAAGGTTTGCCATCACTGGAAGGGAAAATGACTGCCAAGTTCCCAAAAGTCTTGCAAATCCTGAGGAAACAGATTCTGGCCACCACACCTGCACGTTAAGAGATTTGTTTTTGTGGAGGAGATTTTCTAGGAACGATCTGGAGGAAAGGGTGAGTTCTGTCAAGAGAGGCAGCAGGTGTGGTCAGGAGGGGAGCCCTAAGCCCCAGAAACATTGGAGATTAATGCACATGTGATTCCTCCACCAATATGTACCTCCACAGCCAACCTCTGGGAATCCAGTGTAGAAATTACACACATGCCAAGAAGAAAAGTTTTGTTAGGAGATCAAATACTCATAAGTGGCCCAAGACCTTGGTTCGCCTCTGTGGTGCCCACTACCCAGGAGGCTGAGCAGGAGAATTCTTGAGCCCAGGAGTTTGAGGCCAGGGTGGAAAAAAACACCAGACCTGTTTTTGTTTTTTTTTTTTTTTTTTTTTTTGGTACCAGGGATTGAACTTGGGCCCTTGCACTTCTGAGGCAGGCACCGGAACCACTGAGCTAAATCCCTGGCCCCAGACCTGTCTCTTAAAAACAGCACAGATGGGTGAACAATTTGATAAAGCCGTACTCAGTACCACTCGTGAAGTAGAGCCCAGGACTCCAGGTATGGGCACTGTAGCAAACAGACTGAAGGAAAGAAGGAGGGGGGAATGAGTCAGGATAAGAGGTGAAGGAAGAGAAAGGAGAGACCCATTCAAGAGCTTGGTGACTTGAACCTGAGAGAGGGCCACTGCAGAACTAGCAGAAGAGGTAAAGATGACCCAGATCATATAATAGGGACAGATGATGTAAAGTTAGAGCTCATGATGAGACAGCATCAGAATGACACATCTGATTAACATTTTGAAAGAATCAGAGCCATCACCAGAGCCCATTGCAGCTAATCGCTGTTGGTATGTGTGAGCTGGACATGAGCACTGCTGCCAGCTGCCAAAGACCCCTGCAGCATACCAGGTGCATCCACACAAGTGTCCAGGGACCAAACGATAGAGAGAATGAGGGTGAGGGGTGGGAGTGGGATTGAATGTGGGGAGCTGTCCAGGGGAGCTTGTTTTGGACTGACCTGTTCTTAACCAGGTTTTCTGCAGGGAGAATCACAGCTGTGAAAGACCTTCTTGCTGGATCAGAATGTGGACCCTGGCCCTTGACAACAGTGCTTAGGGTGAGTGGCAGAGTGCCTGGGCTCCTAGCAGGTGGGTGCAAGAAATGTGGGGGGACATGAGAGAGCTGTGTGTCAGATGAGAGAGGCAGTGGTCTGAAGGGGGCAGGAAAATCAGTGGCAGGCTTCCCATGAGTGTGAGACATCCGGGCTATTTCAGATCCTGCCTTCTCCTACAGGATGATTTCCAGGATTCACAAAGATGAATGAACCTTGGCTCTCTGCTGTGTCACATTCCAGCTATCTGACCTTGTAGTTTATAATTATCAAACTTCCGAGAGCTGTCAGTGAGTCAGGTAGCCAGGTCTCTTCACCAGAGTTGACAGGCCCTAGACAATCTGCGCTGGGTGCCATATAGAGGCTGAAGGCTGATGTTGCCCTTGACACTCTTGACTCTGTCTGTGGTAGCAGGTGGGTGGATTGGTGCAGGTTCCCGGATCTCGGGAACCTTCTGTGCCCTTTTGGGTTTGATTCTTTTGTCATCTCAGTCTAGGTCTATACAGTTAGGGCAGAGGAGCCTTGGAGAAACTGGTGGGAAGGAACACAGGATTTCTGCAATGCATGAACTTTGGGAGGGACTAGAGAGCTGGGACCACTGGGTCTGGCTGTGACAGCTTTCTTCACAACATATCAAGATGCTCAGAGAATCCATAATATGTTAATGAGAGTGTGAGGGCAAGGACTCCGAAACCAGTGCTTTAAATAACCTACAGTGTTTATCCTCAAATAATCATAGAAGACATGTGTTATTTTCCCTGTTTTTCAGATGAACACAGAAGCTCAGAAGTTAATGAGTTGCCCAAATAAACCCACCTGTAAAGAGGAGAAATCAGGGTATTCCAGCCAGGTGTTTCTGACCTTTACAGCCTCCCTGTAGTGGAAGACTGCTTTGTTTGGGATGACAACAGAAAAACATACATTAAGTAGGATCTCCATGGTTCCTGGAAAATTGAGTGCTGTGTAGACACTTACATGGCTTCCTGCCTCTTCTCCAGGGCATTGAGATTTCAGACACTGAAATGTCCTCTTGGCTCTCTATCCCATCTGCAAATGCCAGAAAATGACCCTAAGCCCTTCTGAACTTATTCCATAGGAGCATGGTTGAGTACATGTGTGCCACTTTCTGCCGTGTACTGATGCTTCCAATAACCTTGTACTTGGGCTGTCCTTTTACATGCTCCCGGTCTTTGGATCCTGACTCTGAATCTCATATCCAGCATCACTTTTCTTGTTTTCGTATAGCTCCTTGCCATATACACTTGGAAGCAGTACATGGTCACATGTTTGCACACAGATATGGCTAACATCTCCAACTCCTACCTGAATGCATGTGGCTCCTGTTTCTGGGTGACTGAGTCTGGAGTGTGATGGGCACTGAATGTTCTCTGCCAGTGGAAAACCCTCTCTTGGGTCAAAAGCAGTTGCAACTGTTTTACTTCTGGATGGCTGGGAGTGGTAAAGAAAACTTTTATAAATAGCAAAAACCTTTGAAATGTCGCAGTGTAGAATAACTTCTGCTGTCCCTAACAGCAGTTTGCTTTGTTTAGTTTAGAATTAACAGACACCAGAGGCATTAACCTTGGAATGAGGAATCTGGCCTCATCCTGAGAAAATAGGCACATGGAGCTCCAAAGTTTTATAAACCACACAGTTTTAAAGGTCAAGATGAAAGGAACCATTGTTAACTTTGCTTTGCTGACTGGGAACACCCTCTTCTCCTGGGCTAGAATAGATAGTTAGATGAATCTTAAAGGTAAACTCCCTAACTACAAAGAATTGCTGCATCTGGGTTGAAATTTAACTGTCTTGTGACGATGATTTGTATATCAGCAATGTGAAGTGAGAATGAAATGCAACCACCTGAATGAAACTGTGGCTGTAAAACCCTATTAATGAGGAAGCTGTAGCCCAGTACATCGTGGATCCTGGCACTGCCTTTAAGGACAATCCACCATTCTGTGCCTCTCTGTGTGTCACTTACCAATTTTTTCCATAGCAGGAGCACCTCATAGAGGGAACAGGGAAGGCTGTGGTCAGGACAGTCCTCTAGTTTTCCTGGCACCAGCATAGTGCAACAGAGTGCCGCACACTTTATCTGGGCATAGGCTTCCAGGACACAAGCCAGACCTTCCCCTCTGGGGTCCTAAAGCTGGCAGCTATTTGCATAATTTATTAAGGATACTACCTCCCTTCTACTGTGGAAGGGGGCTTGTAATCTCTTTTCTCATATATCAGTGAGAATCTGCTCAGTTCTACTGTAGTACCAAGCAAACCCTGACATTCCAGTGGTGTAGCCATTGAAAGCTCATTGATGGTGGACATCACAGTCTAATGTGTTGATAGTGGGATAAGGTTGCTTGAGATGCTGCTCTATTCTGCCTTTCTGTGACCAGTATCTAGGTTTGCTTCTGAAAACATCCTCTACTACAACCTCACCTGCCGTCCTGCTCCTTGCACGCGCTAGGGTGGTGGTGAACCTTTAACAAGTGTGGCAGTGCATGTAGAGCCCTCTCAGCATGTAAGCGGTATCATCCCAGAAGCCCAGTACATCACTGCTCTGTTCTTACAGCAAGGAATCTTCTTGCCCTCTCGATCTGGGACAGCAGCTCCTCTACCATAGATTTTGGGTCCATCTATCCCCTTTAGTTGGAATATTTCCACATGTAACAGCTGCAGGGGTTTGGAATATTTGCACCTGTATTCTTTTGTTTCAAGCTCTTTAGGAACCTTGAACTGTGCTTCACTTCCGCTGTTGGGACAGAACGAAACCCAGATGCTCAACACTTTAGCCAATTCACTACATTTGCGTAGATATCCTGAGACCAGCAAGCTCCCACACCCTGTAAGACCTAAAGTCTCACTTCCACTCCACGGAGCGTGAACAGCCAAAAGGCCTCCACGATGCTGGGCCCTAACACCCAGCGAGTCTCCGGGAACATGACGGAGAACCGAGAAACCCAGGAAGGAACACACCAGGCTAGATGGTAAAAGAGACCTTTATTAGTCTGGCCAGACGGCACTCCCGGAGCCAGGTGGCTCAGAGAGGCAACTGCTCAGGGGCTGAGGTACTTTTTATAAGGTTTTACTAAACAAAGAGTCAGGGAATTCACAAAACAAGACTGCAAACACATTGCTTATCTTATGCAGGAAATGTTCTAGGGTCACCTTTTGTCAAACCATTTGCCCCTGGGCGGGCTGTTAACCAAGGTAGCAATTAGCATATGAAGAAGCACAGTCTGGCCTATTAGCATGGAGTCACTTTAGCCTATTCAAGTCTTACAACCCAACCCATCAGAAAATGCTAACCCACAATGTCTAAGAAAATGTGTGTCTATTATTGTGATGTTTTAAAAGCAACATTATCATAACAATAGAAAAATGAAACAGAGACAGCCCCCAAAGACAGAATGAAGGGCCAGGGATTTAGCTCTGTGGTTTCACCACCTGCCTTGCAAGCCCAAGAACCCGTGTTTGATCCCCGGTACCAAAAAAAAAAAAAAAGATAGATTGAAGAAGAGCCACCACTTCATGCAAAACACTATCATATATGATGAACTCAGATGAAATTTGATGGTTTATAACACAGAAACTTCATATTTCAGTCGTTACTGCAGAAGACTCAATCAGGATTTTATTAATACAAGGGAAATAGATCACAGGCCCCCATCTTGAGCAGAAGGGAGTTGGTATGTTAAATGAATCAGAGGAATATGTAGTAGCCACCACAGTGAATTCAGAAATGCCCTGGTATAGGGCCAGAGCACTGCGCTGAATTACACTTGTTGCAAGCACGACTTCAACACAGCCCTGGTCCCGGGCAAACTGCAGGACAGTCCTAACCAAGTTTTTTTCTATCCTCTCTCCTCGGTGCTCCATGGCCACTGTGAGGTGAAACAACTCCAATTGCTTCTTCCCCAGTGGAGGATTCTCCACTGGCACAGCACACACAGTGCCCACAATCTGTCCCCTGGACTCGGCCACCCAGAAGCAGGAGCCACATGCACTCAGGTAGGATTTGGTGATGTCAGCCATGTCTGTGTGCAAAGTTGTGGCCATATACTGCTTCCAAGGACATCTGTCGAGGAAACACAAGAAGAGGAACAATGTGAGGCTGGACGTGATTGCCAGGAGCCAGGAGCCAGAGACCAGGAGTAGGGAAAGGGGCACCCCAAGCTCAAGCAGGGGGGTTTTAGGCAGCCACAGTATGTGGCGGAAGGTGGCAGGGACATGCTCATCCAGGCTGCTGGAGAATATGTCCAATACTGGTTTTCTGTCACTGTCCTGGTATGTGCGGATGTGATAAGGAGCCATGTTGCCACTTCTGTGTCTAAAATTTCACAGTCCTTGAGAGACAGCTGAAGGTGCCTGCCTGTATGACTTCCCTGGAGCCCTGGAGAAGACAGAGAAACCCATGAGAGTATGCCACACTCATTGTCACCCAGGCACAATGAAAACCTTGCTCAGTTTTTGTCCTTCTGCTGTGACCCCAAAGGAAGCAGGTCACCAGCACCAGAAGAAAGTGAGTGTCAGAAACTCGTTATCAAAACAATGGTTCCTCCCATTTTTCCTCCAATTTCTAACTGTGTTACCTTTGACATATTACTTAATCTCTCTTTGCCAGCAAAAGTTCATCTGCAGAACAGGTTTTGAAAATAACCCTGCCTAGTAGAATTCTTTGTAGTTTTAATAGAATCTTGTACACAAAATGCTGGTATACAAAGTCCCCTATGCTAGAGAACCATTGCCCTATTAAAAGTTCTTTAAGACTTTTGCTACATTGAGATGGCAGAAGTAAAAGCCAGACCTTGTGTCTATAGCCCTTTGGTCCATCCCTAGATCCATCTATTGCGGTAATCCTATATTCTCCAGCAGGAAATACAGCGAAACTTCTTTCACCCAATTTTAAATGTATTGGATGCTGATAATATAAAAGGCTCAAGTACCAAAATGGTACTATTTTGAGATTCCCAAGTGCCTTAGTTTCTTTTCTTGTTGTAAAGACAAAATATGCAACACTCACAAGATATAGAAGGAAAGATTTATTTAGCTCACAGTTTTGGGGTTTTTTTGTTGTTTTGTTTTGTTTGTTTTGTGTTTGGTACTGGGGATTGAACTCAGGACCTTGTGCTTGCAAGGCAGGCAGTGGAAATACTGAACTAAATCCCTAGCCCTAGCTCACAGTTTATAGAGGTTTCAGTCCATAGTCAGCTGGCTCCAAGGCAGAGTGCATGGCAAAAGCGGACTACAGAGGAGAAACAGTTCCTGGCAGGGCATGCAGGAAGCAGAATGCAGCAAGTAGCCAGCCTTCCTTTCCCTTTTATTCAATCTAGATTATAAGGCTGTTAGATGGTGCTACCCACACCCTGGGGCAGGCTTTCCAATTGTTCCTACCCAGAACTATGCTAGACCAATCAGTGGATTAATTTACTTATTATACACCTTGATGCATATTCACAAACCCTACATACAGCCACCAGGAAAAGCCCCACCTGTTAGTGAATGGGGCTTTGGAGGGACCTCTAAATACAAGCCATAGCACTAAGAAAGTTTAGATCTTTGGGCCAACACTGAGAGGTCTGAATTTGCACCCATGTCCTCTTACCTGATACAACAGCCAAGAATGTGCAAGGTGGCTTCAGTCTTCAGCTTCCAAATGATTTCCAGAAGGGACTGTCTACAGCCTGCCCCACCTCTAGGCAGCAGATCTGGTGCCATTCATTGGTTAGCTCATAAATAGTTTTTAATGATAAACAGCAAGGTCCAGTTGTAGGAAAATGCAAGAACAGGAAGTTTTCATCTTTGTGATTCGGCTTTCCATCCATGGGGAATTATCTTGTAGAAAGACACAGGATCTGGAATGGCTAAAGGTTCCTCACCCTCATGAGAGCCCTGGATCCTCTTCCTGCTTCCTTCAGGACACAGCAACTATCCTATGACACATTAAGCCCTGTGTACATTCTACCATGGTTCTCTTCACATACATGAGAGGAGCCTTGAAACTGTGCACTCACCAGGGTCTCTCTTTTCTCGGGCCAGCCTCCAGGTCTCCTGGCTCAATAACAAAGTCCTTCCCAGCTGCCATTCTTCTGGAAGCATCGGGTGGTGCAGACTCAGTCTTCCAGAAACAGCAGCCACACACATCCTCTCCCCTCATTCAGGTCCTAGAAACTGTGTGGACCTACCTCACTACAACTGAAAAAGCAAAACATAGGGCAATTCCATCTCCATGGAAGTCTCCTCTACGGAAAAAATGCTTCCCTTTTACAACTGTGTTCAACCTACCTATGTGCAATATCTTCACAGGACAGTGAAGGTGTTGACTTTCTTCTCTCGAGGATCCCTGAAGCAGAGGACAGCAGAATGCTATCTCTCTGTGCAGGATTTCTCTCATTTTTACTATGTGGCAGGGAACAAGTGGATACTTGGAACGTGGCAGAGATGCAACAATGTGAGGTCCTCCAGGGAAGGATCCCTCAGGAGATTTCAGTGTGGAGGCAGGAGGAGGCCCTCCCAGCTGTGGTAAGAGCCAGGGGAGGAAGATATGAAGGAGGCCTCAGTAGACAGTGAGATGACCTTTCAGCCTGTGGAACAGAAGCCTGAAAACAGAGAGAAGAAAGATACAGCTTTGGGGAAAGGTGGCTGACCAAACTCCCTTTGGAGGAGTGGGTGAGGGCACCCAGGCATCCACATGCAGGATATGTGGTGTGGATTCTATTCCAGGGGCAAGGGAAGCCACAGACATACTGATAGCAGGGAGCTAAATGAACAGGGTGTGTCGGGGGGTGTGCATGGTCATCACTCTTTCTGCACATGAAACATGAATCAGGAGTCTAGAGTAGAATGATATAAGCCCAGAAGCACATAGATGATCCCGGAAAGAAACTGGTCCCCAGTCACAGATATGCAGGTACAAGAGTACCTGGTCAGGAATGCCTACCATGCACTAATGTACAGTCTACTCTGATTCTGATGACAGAATCCTTCTTAATTGCTCAGGGAGGCCTAAGTAAAGGGCACCTTTTTAAAAATTTTGCTAGAAGGTCTTGTTTGCCCACTAACTTTTGCACCAAGGGGCTCATTAAAGTGCTTTGCTTAGTGTTGACAAGGATTCACCTGCATTAGCAAGAACTGATTAGAGACACAAGAGGCTTGTGTGTTGTGAAGGAGTGGAGATGTGAAATCTTCACCACCTGGAGGTATATTTGGGTACAAAAATGGCAGATGTTAGAATGATTCAAATGAGGTGAGCAGAAGGAAGGGGTCAGAGAGGACAGCCAGACTGTGGCAAGAGCACCTAGGAGGACACTGGCCTCTAGATTACAGAGTGCTCCTAATGATTCTATGTATTATTAACTAGTTGGAAAACCAAATCATGCTGGAGTTTGCATGCTGCCTTTGTCTTCTTTCTCCCTGTTTACACAGTGGTTTTCATGGGGCCCAAAACCTCGAGTTATATTCAACCTCTTTATTCTTCTCAAGATTCACTGCTGCATCTGGATTTCTGAGGCACTCTTGACAGGAGCCTGGGTTTTCTAATCAAAATCATCTGGTTTCTTCATTCAGCACATAGAGCTGAGTTGCTGTCATGTGCCAGGCCCTGTGCTTAGCAGAAAGGGCAACAGATGTGGGATACGTGGTCATCACCCTCAGTGGGATAAACCTGGGTAGTCCCAAGACAGTGCATGAAACATACATGGAAATCCAGAATCACTTGGATAGGCAGCTGAATTTAACTCTTAGGAATTTTATGTTGCAAGTCTGGTAAAGCCACCTGCAATTGTCTTACAAATGATGGAATTGTTCCTAAACTGCCAAGTCCTGGAATCAAGGCAGGATGACCTGAAGTTGAATTTGATCTGGTGGCTTTTCTGCTACTCTGTAGGCAGCAGCACCTCCCTTCCACAGCTGTCCTCTTTGGGTGTAGGATGTCCTGTGGCTGTGATTGAAGCTGTAGCTTTTCTGTTCGCCAACACCTAAAAGGTGAGAATTTATGCCCCAGCCCCCCAACAACCAGCAGATGTTGAAATGGTCAATCTCAAGTTCCTTTGCATTTTCTGAGGACTAAATGCATAACTTTTACAGCAAAAATCAACTCCTCGTTATTGTGAAAAGGGGCCCTTCCCAAGGACCTCAGCACCCAAATGGAGACTGAGGCCCAGCGTGATTACAGGAAAAGAGGGGTGAATCCTGTGGCCACTGCCAAAATAGAAGCTGTCCCTTAGTGGTGTGGTATTGGGTCTGGGTCCTGGTAGGCAGAAAGTGGTGTCCATCCAACTCTGTTTTAATGGTTTGGCAAAGATGATAATACCCTGAGGTACAAATATACTGAGCTCCCATTCTGTGACTCTGATTGAGCTTATTACAGGGCAGGCAAGTAGGAAGATACATTGTGATTCTGGAAATGGAAAAAGAATTAGGAAGACACTGGAAAACTGTAATTTTTGGTCCTCTAAACTCTGTGACCAGTTTTTCACTGATTTCCAAATTAAGTGAGATACTGTATGTCACTCTTGTTTCAGAAGAATACATATTTGCCAAATTAATATAAGCAAATTGGGCTTTTACCTCCATAAAGTGATCTTGGAGGCCACAGTTGCACTGACTGTGCCCAGAACTCGTGGTTACGCCACCTACGTCCCTTCCTTCACCCCATCCATGAGCACTGTCATCGCTCTCTTCAGACTCTTCCTCAACTGCCACTTCACCATTTGAGTGTAGACCCTCAACAACATTTGAGTTTAGACCCTCAACAACAACAGCAGTGTCTGGGGGCAAAGCTAGGGGAGGGGGGTGCTAACCCCGAAGAGCAATTGCTTCCTTTGTTAATGTGGAAAAATAACACACAGAAGCCTGTTCCATAAAGATTCCTTATGTTTGTGTGAAATAACACATCACTAAATGGAATTCATGTGCTATAGGAAACTGTGTGGCTACTAATGTCTGAGGCAAGTCAGGGATGGTGTTAAGCAGAAATAAAGAAGATTGCACACGTTTTTTTTTTTTTACACTCATTCTGGGCCAAAGATTGAAATCCAGGGGATTCAGAGATCAGTGACCAGAACTGTACAATTCCAGGCTTTACCTAACAAGTCACAGGAGGAGCCTTCTTACAAGAACTAGAAAGTTGTGCCAGCCTTGTGCCTCTAGCAGGATCTTTGGAGAAGTATACCTTGCTATTTGTGACACCTCCATGAAGTCCTCTTTATAAACAACTGGTTTTCATTATCCATTAATTTATTTAGTTAGGCACAGACAAAAATTACTACAGTTCGATGCTGATAACTTCCACAACATACATATGGAACCTGGACTTTACCAGAGCAGCTTAGGTGCAAAAGTCAGCAGGATTAAGGGATTGTCAAGGCTGTGCAATGAGCACTGATTTTACTGTTTGTCCTTTTTACTCCTTTCAGTCTGTCCCTGGGCCTCAGTGTCCCCAGGTGAGAGATTTCAACCTAAGTTGAAAGGAAAGCAGAAAGTCAAATTTAGGATTGAAAGCTTTCCAGGACAAAGAACAGACACAAATAACACATCTGGGAGAAACTAATGAGGCTCCCTGCCTCCAGAAGGAGATAAGTCTTTTCTGGTTTCAAATGATGGTACTGTGGAGATGAGGACAGGAACAGGGTGTGGGTGGGTTTGAGACAACCTTAGCAAGTATAGCAAATCCCAAAGTGAACAAAGCGTGTACAAGGGTCCAGCAGTTGAGCCTGATGGTGGCCTCATTGCCCACGTGCTCCTGAATCCTGAAGTTTATGGTTTTGGGAGCAGTGGGAGACTCATTTTGCCAGAGTTCATTTCCTCTGTGAAGTTGATGCTTTTTTCCTTTCAATTTTAATTAGTATGTGGTTTGCAGTACATAATGATTACATTCTTGAAGGGGATTGGTACATGTACATGACACATTTTAACTCTTTTCTTATGACCTCCCCTTTCCCACATGAGAACGATCATCTTCCTGTACCCTATTATCTATTATTTATTTGTACTTTTTAATTCCAAAATGAGAATCCAGGCACTCTTTAAGTTTGTGCGTCTAATTTGTTTCACTTAACATGGTCTCATTGTGCATTCATTTTCCTAGAAAGGACTCAAACTTCTATTCCTTTGTGGCAGAGTACTGCCCCATTGTGCATAAATCCACATTTTCTTTATCCATTCATCTGTTGGATATATAGGCTGCTTCCAAGATTTAGGTATTATGATTTGTGCTGCTATAAATATGTGTATGCATGTATCTATGATGTGTGATGTTTTTAACTGTCCCAGGAAGAAAAACTAGAAAGGAAATAGCTGGGTGAAATAGAATTTCTACTTCTAGTTTTTTGGAGACTCTCCATACAAATTTTCATAGTGGTTGTGACCTGCATCCTCTCCTGCATTTGTTATTACAGAATTTTATTTCTTGAAGATTGTCATCCTTTCCGGAATGAGATAGAATCTAGGTATTGTCTTACTTTTAATTCCTTTTTGGCCAGCAATGTTAAACATTTTTTTTTCGTGTCTTTATCAGCCATTTATACTTCATCTAAAAAGTGTCTATTCATTTCAAATGCCCATTTTTTATTGGGTCTTTAAATTTGACAGCTCTAAGTTTTTTTGAATTCTTTATATATTTCACATATCAGTCCTTTGAGGTGTAAGTTGCAAAAAGTGTTTCCAGTTGTCCATATTTTCCCCTCACTGTGTTGGTGGCTTCCTTTGCTGTGCAGAAGTCTTTTAATGTAATATAATCCCATTTGTTGATTCTTGGTATTATTTCTTGTGCAACTAAAGCTCTGTTCATAATATCTCTGGTTGTGCCTGTGTCTTCAAGGGTTTTACCTATTTCGTCTTCCAGCAGATTGTTTCTGTTTTAATATGTAGATCTCTGATCCATTTTTATTTTAATATAGTGCATGGTGAAAAATATGGGTCAAGGTTCAATCTTTAAGTTGTTGATAGCCAGTTTTCCCAGCATCATTTTTTAAAACAGGGTCTTCCTATGGAGCCCAAACTGGCCTTGAACTCACAGTGATCCTCCTGCCTCTGCATCCCGATTGCTGGGGTCAGAGTTGTACCTTACCACACCCTGGCACTGGCATCATTTATGAAAGATGCTATCTTTCCTCTAGCAAAAGGATCTGGGCCCTTTTGCAAAGATAAGGTAGCTGAGTGGGCCTGGAGTTATTTCTGGATCTTCATCCTGTTCCACTGATCCACAAATGTGGCATGTTTTTGTTTAGTTTTTGCCCATACCATGCTGGGTTTTTAAAAATGGAGTTTATTGGTACATTTTAGCGATACAGTACAGTTACATTCATTGTTGGGATCTTGTCCCTCTACATGACAGGTCTTGGTTCTCATTTTTCCCCCTTGTCCCTGCCCTCCCTTCACCCCTCTCCTCCCCTCCCCATTTACAAACACTTTATTTACATCTTTTCATTGACTCACATTTTTTCTTTTCCCTTATTACGATTCCCCTACCCATCTCACCTTCCCTACACCTTCAGCCCTTTTCTTCCCATTTCACAATGTCAGTTATCTCATTAGGATCTTATGTAGTAGTACAGTTTATTCACACCAGAGAAACTATTCGGTAGTTACACATGTGACTTATTTGAAGTCACTTGAGTTCTGGACATTGTCATCCCATCCTGTCTTCCTTGCCCAAAAAGACCCTCATTATTACGATCCCTACCCATCTCACCTTCCCTACACCTTCAGCCCTTTTCTTCCCATTTCACAATGTCAGTTATCTCATTAGGATCTTATGTAGTAGTACAGTTTATTCACACCAGAGAAACTATTCGGTAGTTACACATGTGACTTATTTGAAGTCACTTGAGTTCTGGACATTGTCATCCCATCCTGTCTTCCTTGCCCAAAAAGACCCTCTTCCTCCTGTACCTTGACTTCTGTGCTCATATTACATGGCAACTCAGCTTCTCCTCTTTTCACTGTCCATGCAGAGAGCAGATGGAGAGTCCTGCTTGGGCTACTTGCTTTCTTCAGCTGCCCGAGGCTGCACAGTTTTCACTGTGGCTGCAGTCAGTTTAGGCTTCTTGTCACACACAGGCATAGTCCCCCATGGAGAGAAGTCCAAACTCCCCTGAGGATGCTCTGCCTGAGATTCATCTTTGTCCTGGACCATCTGGCCCAGGCATTTAATACCATTTACTGATCCAGTCCCACATATCTGTGAAGAAGTCCCTGGATCCCTCCGTGATCACCCTATCAAGGGGGCCTGGTTTTCCTACCACAGGCTTTGTGCCATGCCTCCTTCTCAGCCAGTCCTACCCAGTGGCTCCCACACTAAGAATCCAACTGTTAAGGCTTGGATCTAGATTCCCCCCAAAGCCTCATGCGGTGATAAGTGGGGCTTTTCAGAGGTGTCTGGATCTTGAGTGTGTTATGCTGGGCTCAAAAATGTGATGCTGGGATTGATCTTTGGTGCAATGCTAGGATGAAGCCTTCCCCATCCTGCGTGTGAGTGCTAACCCCCCTAAGAATAGCATTTAAAGGACAGAAAGAGGGTCACTGAATGTGTAGGGAAGTCAATGAAAGATAGTATCTAAACCTCCTTTCCAAAGGAATTCTAAAGTGGTCCCAGAATTATGTTATGAAAACAAGTTCATGACTGTTGGCTTATGCCTTCAGATTCCATTTTCAAGTCTTCTGTATATGACTGCAAGTTTCCTTTTCACTGCACTTAAATTCTGTTCACTTCCATGTGTGTGTGCCAGCAAGTTTTTGAGTACTCTGCTCCATACACACTTATGCCACCATGTCCTTTGTGTTTCAGGTTTTTTCTTTGACTGCAGGGTCTCTTCTGCAGTCTCTGTGAACCAATTATTCTCATTATATGAGATACATCTCTTCCATAAGTTCTTTTCTCCCAATGTTACCCTCTCTACTGATCCCTTTTCCTAAAGGCAACTGGGGTCATTATTAATTTCATGCTATAGGAAATATAAGGGTCTAAGGGACTACCTCCAATACTGTTATCGCTTGTATCTAGATGTTTCCCCAAATCCTCATGTGTTCATAGGTGGAGCTTTTCAGGGGTAGGTGGATTTACTGTGTGTGCTGCTGAGATCAAAGTTGTATGGCTGGAACTGATTCTTGGTGGGATGCTAGGATTAAGAGTGTAGGCACTATTTACCCTCTAGGTGGGTAGCCTAGATAAAATATGAAACAGAAAGAGAGCTGCTGTTGTTTTCATTTGTCACTTGCCACTTGCTGCTTCTTTGCTACTTTGCTGCCTCCTGACTTCTGCCTGTCATGAACTGTTTCTCTTCTGTGAGGCCCCTCTACCATGCCACACTGCTTTGAAGCCAGCCAACTATGAACTGAAACCTCTATAAACTGTGAGCTAAAAATAAACCTTTCATCCTTAAATACTTTTGGTCATATTGTCACAGCAATGAGAAAAATAATTTAGACACATACCTTCAACACCCTCCTTCTTTATGACAGCATCATCTGCTTCTTGGACCACAATGCCGTTTTTAAAGCTTTGCCAGCAAATCTTATTGAGATCCCCAAGCTGATCAGAATTAAAGTAAACTCTGAAACTGCCTGGTCCTTCTGACTCCACATCAGAGCCTCGCTGCTCAGATCTACACCCACTTAGAATTAGAGGAAATGCTACACAGCAGCCATGAGATCTGAATTGCTGGTCTGCTGCTGAAGGGTAGGATGTGTGGAGGAATCAGTTCCCACTGAGGCTTCTTCATTAATGAGATGGAGAGAGTGGGAGGTAGATTGGCAGGCAAATGGCCCTTTTGTGTCTCTGCTGAAGTCTACTCTCAGCCACAGTATTGCTGTTGAGCCTGCCGGGGAATGTCCACCTCCTGAATGAACACAAACCCAGATATTCTGCTTACTGCAAAGCCTGACTGTGCAGTAGCTCATTGCTTCACATGACTGTGCTTTTCATTTCTTCCCTTACCATTTTCCTCACTCTTCCCACTTTCCTACTCTGTTCTTATGTATCTTAAATAAAATAGCAGTGATTGAATCCTTTCCTCTCTGATTTCTAGAGGATCCCCTATTTGTTTTAAAACAAGGCAGTCCTAAATCTTCATTGTTTATTTGCACATAATAGAGTGAATGTACCTGATGTTTTCCACTGATTTGGCATTGAATTCCATAAACATTATTATCTTTAAGACCTATAAAGGTCAGTTATATCCAAGTTAATCATTTTTCAAGAATTAAAGCTTCAAGGCTGGGGATTTAGCTCAGAGGTTCTGCTGCCTGCCTCACAAGCGCAGTTTGATCCCTGGTACCAAAAAGAATTAAAGCTTCATTTTTATCATATTCATACATATAGGAATCATTTCTGGAATCTGTATATTAACACTTCCAAGGTTCAGTTCATTTTAACATACAGTAACAATTACAGATATTTATGCAAGTCTACATATCACAGATGACAAGATTAATATTTTTATAAAAGTTTTCATTTAATACCTTATCAAATTAGAGCTTCTGGGGCTGGGGACTTAGATCAGTGGTTCCACAAGCACAAGGTCCTGAGTTCAATCCTTGGTACAAAAAAAAAAAAACCTAGAGCCTCTGAACAAGCTTGCATATAATATATTTAACACTGAAGCTTAGGTAAAGGAATCAATCTTTACCTCTGAGATGTTTTGAAAAAAACAGGTGAAGCACCTCCCTTTTGTGTACTATATTCTATGTTCTACTTGTGTTCTATGAATTTTTGAGAAATACATGCAGCTTTGTAATCACCACTACAATCTAAATATAAAACAGTTTTGTGTTCCCAAATCCCTCCAATCATTCTGCAGGTGAGCACTTCCACTAACACTAGGCCCTGGCAAGTGCCGATGTTTTTTCTTCCTGTAGTTTTGTCTTCTACAAGTCATCCAGGTGGCAACACAGTGGTATTTTGCCTTCCAAATGAAGCTCCTTTCAGGTAGCAAACTGTTTTTGAAATTCACCCATGACATGGAAGGGGTCATCTGTTCATTCCTTTTGTTGGTGAGTTAGTAGTCTATGAATGGATATACGAGGAATTGGATATCCACTCACAAGCTGAAGGATATTTGTGTTATTTACAATTTTTGAATTTTGAACAAAGCTGTCACAAATGTTATAGAATCTAATTTGTATGTAAACATATATGCATGTCCTGTGGAGTGGTGCTGCTACTGTGTAGTGAGGGTATGTTTAACTTTATAACAAATTGCAAAACTTTTCCAAAATGGCTACACTACTTTGGATCTCCATCAGGTAAGTATATGAGAGTGCTAATTGCTCACATCCTCCCCACCACTTAGTAGTTTACTTTAACTATTCTAATTAAAAGGTGTAGTGTTGTCTCATTGTTTTTTAAAAAACAGCTTTAGAGATGCTGGTAATCCAATACACTGCACATGTGAAAAGTACACAATATTAAACCCATTACCACAGTCAAATGGGAACATATGCATTATTCCAATTTTCTCATGTCCTTGTGTAATCTCCTTTCCACCCTAGTTCCCCAATACAGGCAAGTACCGATCTGCCTTCTGTCACTATCTATCCTTTATACAAATGGCACATATGGAATGTGCACTTCTTAAGATCTGGCTTTTTTTAAAATTTTTTTTTGGTACCGGGGATTGAACTTGGGTCCTTGCACTTGTGAGGCAGGCCACCAAACTGCTGAGCTAAATCCCTGGCCCAAGATCTGGCTTATTTTATTTGACCTTTTGTTTTGAGATTCATCTTTGCTGTTGTATGTAGCAATAGCTGATTCTTTGTATTGCTGAACTGTATTCTATAATACATATGGCAGCTTGTTTATCCATTCACTTGATGAACATGTGAGAAGTTTCAGCTTTTGAATGTTACAAACAATTTGTTATCCAATGATACAATATTTTAAATGTATGGTAATCAACTTTATTGTGGCATAATTTGTAGGCCATAAAATATACTCCTCTAAAGTTTATTTGCAATGAATTTTCACAAATTTGTATGCCCCTATAATACCACATCAAGATTCAGTATACTGGATTCACACTAATGGTTCCTGTGGAACAGTATCTCCCATCCCATCTACTGAGCAAATACTGATATGCTTTTCGTCATGCCAGAATAACTTTTAAAACTTAGTTTTGCAGAAATGGAGTCCTACAGTAAGGTAATTTTTATTTCTTACCATTTTTGTCATACAGATTTTTTAGATTTATGCATATTGGAACTATCTGTAGTTCATCCTTTCTTTATTAGTGAGTAATATTTCATTGTACACATTTTCCACTATTCATTCATGGGTTGTTGATCATTGACTATTCCCAGATTATGGTTATTACATGTAAAGTTGACATGGAAATTCATGTATAAGTGGCAAAACCTGGTCTATTTTACTTTAAAATTCACATATTGTCCAGTAGTAAGCAGCTTCTTCCTCACAATATGTCTTGGTTGTGTGGGGCTTGAAGCAGAGGCAATTTGGGGCCTGCCTTCAGAGTACAAAATTGTTAATCCAAATAGTATTTCCTGGAAGAAACCTGTGCAAGGGGGGGAGGTACCTCAAGGCCTATGCTCTGTAGCTGTGCAGTAAATGTCCGTTTGTGTTTTGGCATCATTGGAACACACAAGCTGCAGGTCTGTTTTTTAGTCATGAAACACATATTGATTGAACATCTATTAAGTGTCAGGCTTGTTTTAGGTATTTAAGGTACATCAGTGAAGCAAAGAAGAAATGATTCCTACTCAGTGGGGCTTAGTAAGTAGGAATAAGAATATATACCTTCAGGGGCCGGGGATTTAGCTCAGTGGTTCGGTGGCCTGCCTCTCAAGCGCAAGGACCCAAGTTCAATCCCCAGTACCAAAA